>NC_136780.1:881393-942082 GCF_947034865.1 Barbatula barbatula | reverse complement strand
AGCTCGGCTCACTGCGACGCCAAACCAAAATACCGCCGTCCACGCACACAGTCATCAAGATGTGCGTGTATGTGCACAGTGATGCTTTCACGCGTTAGTCATGTGTGTGGACATGTATGTATGCACTAAACTCTCATTGCTCTGCGTTACCAATACTCTATTATTGCTCTATTTAGACATGAAACCTCCACAGTTTAGTTTTCTGAACTCGTGTATTGTGTTACGACATTAACATTTCATACATCATTCTTTTATATAGCAGTTTGTATTGTACCTCGTTGTATTGTTGTGTCAGCTATGCGAATATATTCATACAGATGTGGGCACACCTGGCAAGATGACCGCCCGGATCGCATGACACTTTTAGAAAGCCTAGAATGGCTCATATTGTAGTGTGTGAAAAATACAATCTGACTACCCGCCTGCCATTTCAATGTTGACTTTATTGGCCTTAAAGGGATACTCCCCCCAAAAATGAAAATTCGTCACAACAGAAGTTGTTTCAAATCTGTATAAATGTCTTTGTTCTGGTGAACGCAAAGAAGGATACTTGGGGAAAGGGGGTAGCAACTGACTTTTCTATTCTGGGACATCATTGACGACCGTAGGAGGCAAAATTACAATGCTAGTCAAAAGAAGAGTTGTTTGCTTTCCTCATTTTGTGTTCAACAACAATCGTTTCTACTACGGTAGTCAATGGTGTCCAAGAATTGTCATTTTTATCAAATATATCTTTGTGTATTCACCAGAACAAAGACATTTTTACAGGTTAGGAACAACTCGAGGGCGAGTAGTTGATGACAGAACTTTCCTCAGTAATTTTACTGTGGTCTTGTGCCTACTGTATAGTGCTTCGGTGAAGATTTAGAAATGGATGAATAACTCGAGCGTGTGGCCTGATGTATTACTGCAAACCCTTCACGTAACAGTAAACACTCGCAAACTGTAATTGATGTCGATCAAAGCGTCCTTCCATGTTGCAAGTTTAAAGGAACAGTTACATTTCCGTCATCATTTATTCACTCTCATGTGCATGCGACTCTTTGGAATAGATATTTGGAGAAATGTCTTAGTGGTTTTGTGGGAGTCGATGATGTTCAGTGTTAAAAGATCTTCTTTTGAGTTTCAAAGAAGTCATATATGTAAAGAGAGCCAACAAGTGATGGCGAATTATCCCTTACAAAGGACGTAAGATGTCAGTTGGACGTTATCCACATACACCACCGGTCTTCCTTTCAAGAAGCAGATCTGTTTTTCTTTGGTTTGTAATAGTATATTAATCTTTTTAAGAAGGAGTCATCAGTTTTGCTGTATGTCTTCAGGAATGAACCCTGACACATGGAGTTAGTTGTCAGCCGTGGATCAGGAGGTGTTGTTCTGTTGGAATGCTTTGTAAAAACAACTCATCTTTTGTTTTGACACATCTCAAAAACTTGTTCTAGACGAGCATAGGAATCTTTCTGCTGTTATTACTGAATACTGACTCCGTCTCTTATCTTACGGTTGTGTTTCAATACTTTTACATTAGTGATGCGCGGGTCAGGTTTTTTTCCAACCCTGCTTTTATGAAATGATCTGGCCCGCCCCGCACCACTGTATCTATTTTTACAACCCGCCCCTCACTCACTCACTTCTATTAAATAGGCATTGTAATGTAAATGAAAATGTCATTATTTCAGCCTTAAAGTGCTTGGAAACCATCATTAGATTACACACGTATCCGATACTAGAGCTGTTGTCTCCTTCTACAACTATTTCCGAGAACCGGTCTCAGTCTTTAGATTTAGCAGCATGACCTTCTTTTCTTTTAATGATGTAAATTCCCGACCTTAAATTCTCCCGCACCTCATCTTCCATCTTCACTTTCTTATTTCTCTGTTTGTTTTGTTGTGGCTGGCAGCGGGAGCTGCTTTGCGCTTTCGTGACGTGAGGCCAAAGGTTAGGGGACATCACGCAAGTTACGTTGCTACGTAGGCCTATGTAACCTTATCAAAGAACCTAATCAAATATGAACATATATATTCCCAAATAATTTATATAGGTTATAGGGAAATTTGCACGCAACACACATGGGTTATTTTATATTGTTTAAATGACCAGTCCTGTGAAATAACGTGACGATTTCTTTCCCCGACCCGTGGTTTATGAGACGACCCGCGCATCACTATTTTACATCACTTCCTTCATATGACCAGTTGAAAATTTGGACTCATTCATCATCAGCATAAAGATCAAGTTTTTGTTAAGACGACAAAGATAAAGCTCAACTGTTTAGTGATCCCTGTGTGTTTTAAGTATTTGTTTTGTAAGCAGCGACTGTCTGACTCGACGTTGACTAGTTTCTTTAAAAGCCTGCGTTGAATGTTTTCTCATAACGCTCTGGTTCTTACAGAACATTAGCAGATTCATGGCCGAACATGTCTGTTCTGCAGAAGTGCAAAGTGGCCTTTATTTCCACCGTACTTTTATTGTCTGTTATTTTGGACGTTTATAGGCCAATGCTGGTATTTTTAGATCATTTCAAAGCGGCGTGATTGAGTTGTTGTGTAAAAATCTCCCTACGTGGAAACTTCAGGTTGTTGAGGATGTTCTTGTAGAATCAGAAAGTTGGAGAATGAACTTAGACAAGCTATCAGGTTTATTTCTTCACTTCATCACAACACTCATTTTAGCTCATTTGTTTTATGTGATTGAGAACTTGTTTTATAAAGATTCTGAGGTAACATTACATTAGTTTATGTCTATATGCTAAGATACGTTTTTTCCAAAGTTTGCATATCTGTAAGTCCTAAACTATTACTGTTCAAATACTTTAAATTAACTTTTCTTTTGGAAAGGCCCTATAGTATAAAATCCCAGAGATAAAGGGATCAAAAATTGTATAATTGTACCTACTTTGACTGGCTAAAAACGTTGAATTCAACTGATATTTATTGTATTTAAAGAAAATGTCATTGTCAATTTCATCAAGTCGGGTCTTTCCCTCCAGAAAAGAATGATCAAAATTTGCTTGATTTGAGGGAATGATCCTCTTTTTGTGATCCATTGAGTAAAGAGCGAGGTTGTGAACTTGATGTGTTATCGGTGTAGGTGTTTTTTCATGCCGGGCTCTGTCAGTTTAATATGACTGATATGATGTGTCTGTCTCACTCACTGTTTGACTGTGTGATAGACAGACGTCGTGTTTGTCACACACAGTTTGTCTGTGTTTTGGAGCGAGTCGGAGGTGATGGCATGCTGTACTGTACACACTCCTCAATGCCAAAGGAAACGGGCACACACACACAAAATAAAGACATCCATCTGTTGTCACAGAGACCCGGGGCGTTCTCTTTGAGGATGAGAAAAAAACAACCAAAATAAAACAACACGCACATTTCAAGCACTACCGACCAACCGATGGATACACACTGAGCAAAGACACATCTAGATGTGTTGGGAAAGACCATAGAAAAGAAAAATCGCATAGAAGATCTCTTTAATATCTAGACATCAAAGAGATGAAATGGAGAGCAATAGTCAACAGAGAAGAGACGTCAATATTACTGAAGATCTCAATATGAACTCAAATGTACTCAAATCCAGATTATTTCACCTCTACAATCAACATTCGTTTTACACCTCGATACTTTGATTCTCTTTTATTTCTTTAATCGATTCTGTAACATTTTAGATTGACAAATCATCTTTGACCTTCACTGTATTTTGTCAGGTCTTCTTTTGAAGGTCATATAGTGTTATGATGGTTTTGAGATGTTTCTAGTCGCAACGAGACGTGTCTCTGTGTCGCGCGGCTCAATTCTTCAGCCGTCAGGTTTTATCTGTCCGTCTGGATGTTGTTCTTGTGTCAGCATGTCTCATCTCGTCTCTGTTTTTCACTTTAGTGTGTTGCTCTTTCGCAGTGTGAATGCTCTTCTCCTCTAAACTGTTTATTTATAGCTGCATTGTAATTATCTGTGACCCGCACACGCACAAACACTTATCCGTGCCGCCACACATGAAACCCAACGCCTTCACTGCCACCAGATGATGGAGAATGTTTGCAAATATCATTCCATCAGAAAAGAAAACATCTTACATGAGATCTCCTTAATGTCTCGTTTATTTCTCTTTTATTTAACGTTTCTACAGGTTTGTGTGTGTGATGGGCTCATGGTGATCGTACGCTTTCTGTGAAATTATGTACCAGGTCCCCCCATGCCAGCCCGTAACCACGACGACCACTCGCCTCCTTGAGCCGCTCCTCTGTTCGACTGGATGAGGAACCCGGCCTCAGGTGATGTCATGCACAGGTTCGAGGTTCTTGGGATCGTGGGTGAAGGCGAGTATCGTTTTAATCATTTTAATCAGCATTTCTTACTTGTTTCCTTTTGTGTGTCAAGATATTCCTGAAAAGAAAATGAATTTCCTTCAGAGGCAAAGCCGTATCGAGACGTTCTGAGAGTTTAAATACTTTTCTGAATTTATTTGCAAATTAAATCGTTTCTTGTTTTAAGCGCAAACCTCACTCGATTGAGAAAAACATATTTGCCAGCGGGGAATCATTTTGATTTCAATATTTTCACCATCTCTGAATGTTATCTTGTTTTAGGGATGTTAAGATATTGCAGCTGGAACTAAACCAAAACTGCAGAAACTGCACATATTTCACAATGACTTCTTGACGATTTTTCGGCTTCTCTTTTCTGTCCTGTAAATCCCATCATTTGCCATTCGCAGATGCTTGAAAAAAATACTTAAAGCCACAAAATGGAAGAATTTTGTTGTGAAATATCCCAAAATCACTTGATATATTTCATGCAGTCGTGTACTTACATGATCCCAAATGTTCCCAAGAATGTGCAGATCCAGAGAAATTCCTATTTAAACTAAAGTCCCGTCTCTTGTCTCTCTTGTGTTTGTCTCATATCAGTGACTTAATATCCGCTGCTCCTCACGACCCTCAGTTTCCGGCTGTAGAAACTACGGCAGAAGTGCTTATACAGCATCTGTTGTTCTGTTATTATTGATCACGATTACTCTTTGGTGACTAAAGGAAACACTGTTAGGACTCTGTCCTTCCTGTCTCGAGCTTTCTAGCCATGACATTGCCACGTCTTTCGGGTTTCTGTTGTATTATGTGTGGAGACACGTGGCTTTATGTTGTTACTTGACGCCACGTGTCTTCCTGTTATGTCTCTCAGCCCCACCCTACTATCTCCTGTAATTTCTTAAGGGTTTCATTCCCATCGTCTGTTTTGTGTTTCACCTTCGTTAGGGTTTTATTACCATCACCTGGTTAGTTGTTTCACTCTCGTTATGGTTTCATTCCAATCCCCTGTCACCACTCTCCCCATGTAATCACTCCTCGTTAGTGTCTCCCTTTATATAGTCTCAGTTTCTCTCTGTTCAGTGTCGGTGCATGTCTAGTGTTTATGCTCAACACGGATGTCTTGCCATTGGATTACATGTTGTTCCTGTTCCAGTTTGTAGATGTATTATTTCATTTTTCTTATACCCTTGTTTTGTCCCCCTCGTGGGAAGTGTTTGTTTTCTAGTGTTTTCTAGTGTTTTCTTTGTGCTTGTTTTCCCCATTGTGGGTCTTTCATTTAATAAAAGTTTGTTTTATTAACTTTTCGTCTGCCTGCATCTGGGTTCTGTCCAAGCCATTTTGTGACAAACACAAACAAGCGTAAACGTAGTTTACTTTTTAAACAACAACTGTATGACTGTTTTAAACACGTTAAACTGTGTAGCATTACGCTACTCTGTGTAGCATTACGCTACCAAATCAATCGTTAAAGTCCAATATCATTCGCGGGCTAACGTAGCTTTACATTCCACGTTTCTTGTAAGATAATTCATCAAATCAATTACCTCGTCCGTGAACATGATAAGTGATGTACATACGCCTCTGGATGGTGAAAACCGCATGTCCCATAATTCCTCTCTCATACACAACGTAATTTAGCTTCGCCTTTTGTTGTCGTTTTGAAAGTGCATCATCTAGTCTCTCTCTCTCCGTCGCTCTTAAATTAAAATTCATACCGTCATTCTGCCATGCCGTTGACTATGGACAGGAATATTTTTGTTATAAACAAAATATTTATTAGAATGATGAGAATTAATGTAATAAATATGATGAAAAGTGTTTGTATTGTCTTCAGGTAATAATGCTTAAGACTTATTGAGAGAAGAGAGACTCATGCCCATATGCATCAACATTTTGTGTGCCAGTGTTTGGAAGAGTTTGTGGCAAGCTGTCTGTGTGTGTTGGCTGTATGTGTGTTTGACACGGTGTGTGTGATGGGCTGTTTGTGTGTGTAATTGGCTGTGTGTGTATGTTTGTCCGTCCGTGTGTGTGTGTGTGTGTGTCGTGCTGTGTGTTCAGCTGTCAGTAGATTAGTTTCTAGTGTCTCTGTTGGCCATCCGTCTCTTGATCTCTCTCTTCAGCTGTTCTTCTTTATCTTCTCTCATATTCAGCATCCATCACCTGTCCTCTCCTCTCACAGCCGACAGAAAACCACTCGACATAAATCAGATAATCCAACACTGACGGAAACTCTCGCTGCATGTTGCTCCAATAAAAACAGGTCACCGAGTTCCACTTTTGTGCCAGTTGAGGGTTTATGGCCTCGTTTTCTTCTCATCCTCATTCCAGCTCTGAAGAAAGCAGGTTACCTCTGATACACCTGAAGATCAGCTCATAAACACCAGCTTTGACATTCACATTCGTGTCACGCTCTTTCTCCTCGCCTCAGACACGTGTCATTCTTTTCTGATTGGCTGGAGCGGTGGAATGTGATGTAAAGATCATGTAGTGGATTTTATCCCGTCAAGTGAGCCAATCAGACCTTCACACCGCAGGATGTTATTTTGGTACCTCTTCCTCTCGCATCAGTGCGAGATGATGTCATTACATTTGCGAAGAGAAGAATGAACTGAGAACCAGCAGAGCTTGAGACGATCCCGGAGGGAATGGTTTTATTTCTCTCTTGTTTCGCTGACGTTCTCATCTTTATTATGCACCAATTTTGTCACTTGTGTTTCTCTTAAACTGTTTGAGATATTGAGACAAAATGGCACACACACATCTCTGACTTCTGTAGACTTTGGGATTAATAGGTTCTCTTCTCCATTGAACACACGTGTCTGTTTCGTAGGAGAAACATCAGCGTCTCCATTTGTTCTCATCGCTGTCTGGAAGAAACGATTATGATTTGAAGGAGTTCTGATGTGATTTGTCTCCATCAGAAGATGCAGCTGTCGAAATGATCGTGTCTTTATTAAACGGTGTTCTATTATTCATGACACTGAAGTGATGGAATCTCATTATCTCTGAATGTGAATCATCTCTTTATCATTAATAGTCACATGATTTATCCTGACCAGTGAAGTCAAACCACTTTCCACCAGAACAAATCCAGTTTAGCGTCTCCACAGCTTCTAAATCATCCAGATGAAACTCGTCTGAACATCTAGTCCTGTACAAAGGACGTCTTATGTTGATCAATTCTTTATCGTATTTGATCAATTGCTAATTTACTTAAAAGTCTTTATTTTTATTTGATTAATTCTTTACTTAATTAAATATTGAGATATTTATGTATCTTTCTGGTTATTCATTCATTCTTTTATTCTTTATTTATTTCTTTGTTTTGTATTTTGCTCTATGTTTAATTATTTTCATTTATTTGTATTCTCTCTCTCGCTCGCTGTGAGTAAACAAGAACATGTCTAGAAAGTTGACCGTATGCATTATTAGGACCAGCAGTATGTAAAATTAACATGACATATGGTTTTCGAGGATGAGGGCATGTCACACAACCTGTCCATGTTGGCATGAGTCTGATTCGTCTGATTCTGCCAAGTGGCATATGAATTTGTCGCTTCCGTGAGTTCTGTAATCGTGAGCTGTGATTGGACACAGGGATGGGTTTTTCTCTCTTTTAAACCCTTATGAGTATCTTTATTTTCCTGTTCTAACTACACATGACGATATGTTTGTAAGCAGTGTTTGATCAATACACTGGACAATTTCACGGTTCTTCTGTTCCTCTGTTCTGCAGGTCATGAGGGACTGTTGATTTGTGCTTCAGATATATATGCACAGTATATGTGTATATATATATATATATAATCTCTAATGCCAGAACATGACAGAAACATTGTTTTTGCTAAACACGTTGTTGAAATAAACTCTTGACAGTAAGCGCAAACGGACATCTCTGTCTGGTGGTGACCGCAGGTAAACGTGTAAATCAAAGCCTCCTGTTTTCTTCTGTCCTTCCTCTTCTGACACAAAGCACTCTTTGGGTTTTGGCACAGTTGCATGCATTTACTCAGAATAAAGACGGGGCGATGGGTGAAATCTCATGCTCTCTCTCTCTCTCTCTCTGTCACACAGGAGCCTATGGTGTGGTCTTAAAGTGCAGACAAAAGGTAAGATCCCTCCAGTATTTTTGGGGTTCATTATGATAGATGACTTCAGATATACTCCCTGTTACTTTGTTCAAACTGTGTCCACAAAATAAAATTTAGAGTAAAAAAGGACGAGCTGGATAGAAAGCACAATAACGCTTACATTTATCAACCAACTTCAATTTTCTTTGAATGATTCTTGTACTGTAAAACCTCTGTGATATACTTCCAATAAATGATGGTATTATCCATGCTTTTGAGTTTACACAATTTCGTAAGACAATAAATGATAAAAGTCTAATATTATATTGAAAAAATTGTTTTACTGTCACTATCCAGGTGATGAATAACTGAAGATAAAATATTTGTAGACTCGAATGTAAATGTTCAGCTCTCATGTGTTCATGATGAAACAAAGTGTTCAATGTGGTGTCTAAGGATGCCTATATAGTGCATTATAGCATATCCCACAAAGCATTGCATTTTACCTTCATTTGTATTTAAGTCCTGTAGATTTATAAACATTCTTTAAGATGAGGGGTGTGTAGCACATCACAGTTTGAATCATTTATCACTGGATACTATGCAGTGTACAGTATGGCTTAGTAAGCGGTGCGCTGGTGTCTGTTCAGATCAGAGGTAGTAACAGACTAGTAACAGGTTTCAGATCAGTGCAAACAGAAAGCGCTGGTGATGTGACATATGGTGAGTTTAGTTATTAATATCTCCTCCGGTTATGAGCAGCTCGGCGGTCCAGAGACAGATGGAGTCACTGTGACGGCCATAGCCTCACTCTGTTAACACCACATGTCTCTCTCTCCCTCTCTCTCTCTCTCTCCCTCTCTCTCTCTCTCTCTCTCTTTCTCTCTCTCGTTGGGTTACACTGTGAACTGATCTGATCTCTTGTTGAAGGTCATTGGTTTGTTTCCAGCGTGTGAAACTCAAACACAAAGTGTCAGTCTTGTTTTTATAGATGATATCCTTTCATTGTTTTATTTTGTACTTAGTTTTGTATTTAGTTTTAAGCACAAATCTGAGATTTATCTGTTTTATACTAATTGTATAAGAAAGCATCAGATGACATCGAATGATGCTTTAAGAATCTTGCTTGAAGGGACAGTTCACCCAAAAATGAACATTCTGTCCTCATTTACTCAAATCTCTATACATTTATTTGTTCTGTGACATCATCCACCCACCATAGTAGATCGAAGTTTTTATATTTTTTGGTCTAGTTAAATACATTTTATATTTTTTTGGTCTGTAAGAAATGAGAGATTTTTGCTAGACAAACCTTTAGTTTTTTTATTGATCCAAAAAATACCATTATAGTAGCCTTTAATGAGGACACATTAAGTGAAACACTGCATTTCTTATGCTTCAAGAAACACTAAACGCATTTTTGTTTTTTTGATTGTATATAATAAACACAAATCTATATTTAATACAATGAAGTGGATTGTTTGGATATGCTGAATGTAGTACATTTAGAGTAGGGTTATGGTTAAAATGTGTTTTTGTTTGTGTGTATTTGAGCAAAACTACAACAATTGTAGAATTCTACAAAATTGTAAAAATGCAAGTTTCTTTTAGGGTTAGAGTGTTCATAATAAGTAGCTGTGTACAAAAACTAGAAGTCTGTAAAATATCCTCATTTAGACGTGTGTGCTCACGTGTGTTTGTGTAGTGATGCATAGAAACTAAACGTGTGTTAGTCTGTGTTTGCGTGCACGCTCGCGTGTGTGTCTGTGTTTGCGTGCACGCTTTTGTGTGTGTGTGTGTCTTTGTGTGTGCTTGCGTGCACGCTCGCGTGTGTGTGCTTGCATGGAAGCTTGCGTGTGTGTGTCTGTGTGTGTGTGCTTGCGTGCATGCTCACGTGTGTGTCTGTGTGTGTGTGTGTGTGCTTGCGTGCATGCTCACGTGTGTGTCTGTGTGTGTGCTTGCGTGCACGCTCGCGCGTGTGTGTCTGTTTGTGTGTGCTTGCGTGTGTGTGTGCTTGTGTGTGTGTGTGCTTGTGTGTCTGCTTGCGTGCACGCTCGTGTGTGTGTGTGTGTGTGCTTGCGTGCACGCTCGTGTGTGTGTGTGTGTGCTTGCGTGCACGCTCATGTGTGTGTCTGTGTGTGTGTGTGTGCTTGCGTGCACGCTTGTGTGTGTGTGTGTGTGTGTGTGCTTGCGTGCACGCTCGTGTGTGTGTGTGTGTGCTTGCGTGTGTGTGTGCTTGCGTGCACGCTCGCGTGTGTCTGTGTGCACGTGTAGTGACGCAGCTGCTTATTAGATAGAATCAGATGTAAACGGTCTCACTCTTGAAATATCATGTTTAAAATTTACACTGAATCTGATACAGTGCCAACACAGCTGCACCCAAGAACCGGTCCATTACACACACACACACACACACACGCACACAAGCTGGATTGCTAATTTTAGGGTGCACTCAGTAATTTTATGGTTATGTGTTACTAGCCAATAAATTGTGATCTGGGTCTTTATAGCGACACCCATTAGTGTGGATTCAGTAGGGCAAGTGCTCAGATTCAGACGGTGCTAGATAAGCACATGTGTGTCATCCATGTTTTCTACTCCTGTAAATGTCTGATAATGTGAACATGGGAGATGAAATGATGTCATATTCTAATGTTTGAAGAAAACAAACACACTTTTGATAAAAGCACTATTGGAAAACATTTGATTGACTTTGCAGATGTAGTTTGATACCATGTTTGCTTTATAAACACATTTTTACCTTTACTTATTTTAATACTTCAGTACATTAAACATCTAATGCTTTCTTTTGCTCAGGTTAGGAAGAAAAAAAGAAGTACTAGGTTTTTAATTATTATTATAGTTTTTAAGCGTTGAAGGTAAAACATATGTGATATGGACCGTGCTCTTTTAGATTCTCGGCTGTTGTGATTTGACTTCTGAGCTGATCGTGATGATGATGATGATGATTCAGACTCTTCTGTTGTTAATACAGTATAATGACAGGCCTGTCAAAGCATCACGTCTGAAGTGTGAGGTTCAGATAATGACCCGACACACACAGAGACTGTCAGAATCTCATCATCAATCCTTCATCTCTCATTTATACCCGATGTTATAGAGCCATCGAATCAACATTTTCTTTGGTGGGTTTAAGGTTTTGTACTACAAAATTGTTTTCTTTAGGAAAAATAGACATATTGTACTTATCACATGTAAATATTTAAATGCAATAAGGATTAAATGACCAAATGCTTATTGATAGTCCTACTAATAATGGCTCATTGATATTCAAGTCTGATCTCTGTTTCTTGCTGTTGTGTTTGACTTTTTTGTCTCATTGTCTGTTGAACACAGCATGTTTACATTGTGTTTTATGTTTTTTTTAAACTCTGGAGATGAAAGCCTGACACATTTCGATGACATGAAACAAAGTGAATGTTGACTCAGCTGGTTTTTGTCTAGTGGAGGCATCGATGAACAGATTCTGTTCAGCTTTGTTCGAGTCACTTGGGCTTTTTAATGTGTACAATGTAAACTTCATAGCGAAGATCCTTCATTCAGATGTGATGTATTCAACAAAACGTTTTGGTGTCCAGTCCGTCTCGCAAAGTGCTTTGACAAAACGTCCATCGTGGGTACACCGGTTTCTCTTCACTCGTGTCTTGACATGCTGTCGGATGGGTTCATCAAACCTGCACGTCTTGTTTGTGCAGTTCACCGTGATGAATTCTCTCACCATGCACGACCCGACCGTCTCGTGTCAGATGTAGAAGACATCAGGCAAACCTCAGAATACGATGAGAATGGATTCGTAAGAGAGCTATAATGTGTTCAGATGATCACAGACACCAGATCAATGACTGAAATCTGCACTCTTTGTCTGTTTATAATGGACGTTTTGTTTTTGGATGAATGCGAGACGGTTTGTGGACGAGTCTGAACGATATCTGACTTGACGTGTTGTTTAATCTCATCAGAGACGCACAAACTGCTGTAGATTGTGTGTTTAATACTAAACAACAGAGATGAAGAAAGATGCATAAAGTCACAGCTCGATCAAATACCAATATTACATTTACCACGAGCTGCTGTTGTAAGGGATTTCAGAATCCAGATTTGATTCAGTGATCTTCTTGATGATCTTTTGTGTCTTTTGGTCATGAATATGAAGTCTGTGCTGGTGGTTTTGGTTTACTAATAATAACCGATGATACATGGCAGTGTTTAAAGGAAAAGTTCATCATCATAATAACAATCATCTCAGACTTCTTTACTTCAGTGAACTATTCCTCTCACTAGATATTTAGTATTAGGGAAACCTCTAACGTCTTAAGCAGGTTTTTGGCCCAAAGAAAAGAAAGGATTTTGGATGTTTTAAAATGTGAAGAATACGGTATGTGTCATATATTTTCCATTCAGCTTTTAACAGACGCAGACATTATGATGCTTTGCTTCTTCATGTGAGAATGAGGAGAATATGTAGGTCATTGAAATGCGGCCGTGGACTAAACCCTTCTCTTACAAAAGCTATTTATACCCACACTAAAGAGAGAGAGAGAGAGAGAGAGAGAGAGAGAGAGAGACTTTTATTTTCTGGACAGACACAGGCACACACAGAGAGAGAGAGAGAGAGAGAGAGAGAGAGAGAGAGAGAGTAAGTGGGTGTGTGATAGAGATTTACTGTAGATGTAGGTGTGTGCATGTGTGAGTGCATTTCTGTGAGTGCGTGTGTGTGTGTGCACGTGTGCATTTCTGTGTGTGTGCACGTGTGCATTTCTGTGTGTGTGCACGTGTGTTTGTGTGTGTGCATTTCTCTGTGTGTGTGTGTGCATGTGTATTTGTGTGTGTGCATTTCTCTGTGTGTGTGTGTGTGTGTGTGTGTGTGTTTGCATTTCTGTGTGTGTGTGTGTGTGTGCATGTGTATTTGTGTGTGTGCATTTCTCTCTGTGTGTGTGTGTGTGTGTGTGTTTGCATTTCTCTGTGTGTGTGTGTTTGCATTTCTGTGTGTGTGTGTGTGCATGTGTATTTGTGTGTGTGCATTTCTCTCTGTGTGTGTATGTGTGTGTGTTTGCATTTCTCTGTGTGTGTATGTGTTTGCATTTCTGTGTGTGTTTGCATTTCTGTGTGTGTGTGTGTGTGTTTGCATTTCTCTGTGTGTGTGTGTGTGTTTGCATTTCTCTGTGTGTGTGTGTTTGCATTTCTCTGTGTGTGTGTGTGTGTGTGTGCATTTCTCTGTGTGTGTGTGTGTTTGCATTTCTCTGTGTGTGTGTGTGTCTGCATGTGTATTTGTGTGTGTGCATTTCTCTCTGTGTGTGCGTGTGTGTGCATTTCTCTGTGTGTGTGTGTGTGTGTGTGTTTGTGTTTTTGTGTGTGTGTGTGTGTGTGTGTTTGCATTTCTGTGTGTGTGTGTTTGCATTTCTGTGTGGGTGTGTGTATTTTTGTGTGTGTGCATTTCTGCGTGGATGTGTCTTTTTGCGTGTGTGTGCATTTTTGTGTGTGTGTGTGAATGTGTCTTTTTGCGTGTGTGTGTATTTCTGTGTGTGCATTTTTGTGTGTGTGTGTGAATGTGTCTTTTTGCGTGTGTGTGTATTTCTGTGTGTGCATTTTTGTGTGTGTGTGTGAATGTGTCTTTTTGCGTGTGTGTGTATTTCTGTGTGTGCATTTTTGTGTGTGCGTGTGCATGTGTCTTTTTGCGTGTGTGTGTATTTCTGTGTGGGTGTGTGTGCGTTTGAAAATTTATGTGAGTGCGTGCGTATGTGCGTTTGTGTGTGTATGCATTTGTGTGTACATGTCTTTTTGTGTGTTTGCGTTTCTGTGAGTGCATGTGTGTGTTTCTGTGAGTGTGTGTCTGTTTGCGTTTCTGTGAGTGAGCGTGTGTGTGTGTTTTTGTGAGTGTGTGCGTGTGTATGTAGGGTATGTGTGTGCGTGTGAAAGAGTGTAATTCATGTGACGTTGTTAACACACATCACATCTCTCTGGTCCTGGTGTTTTTTTATTTGTTTTTAGATCAAATATAAGATTTAACAGCCACACTGATCTCAGATCACAGGTGAAGGGCACATCACACAGGTCGAGTTTGCCCCCTTCTGGTAGATGTCATAACTACATCATTCTGATGTCAAAGAGGATTTTAGACAGACGGAGGCTGTGATTGTCTGTGTGTTTGAGAATATAGATTAAGATAATGTGCAAAAGCTTCTTGATTATTTTTTACGAAAAGAAGAGACAAAATGATCCTAAAGGTGATACTTGAAAATCCACATACAGTTTGTACTGTAGCCGTGCTGGTCAACCAGTCTATAACCACATGCCACGATCCAAAATACTGTTGTCATTGATGGATTTATTCTTGATGTAAATCACACAATCAAAAAGTAAGTGTCTTTAGTGCTGGTACACTTGTTTGGGAATAGATGAGAGAGACGGACGGTTTGGTTTGGTTTTGATGTTGTGAATCTGACCTGTGGTTTGTTTCAACATTAATAACACACACTGATATATTTCTCTCTCTGCAGAAGCAAACAGAGGAATGAAACTCATTGACAAACCTGTAAACCACTGTAAGTTCATTAAACACACGGGCCGGCCTAGTCATATCAGACAGTGAACATGTGCGCGTTCAAACACGTCACTTCATTTGTAATGGATTGTTCAGTGATGTGTGATGGTTTTAAAACCCCTGTGAGCTCTTTACACAACATTTTAATGCGACGATTCACCCAAATCTAGATTCTGTCATCATTTATTCTCTCTCATGTGTTTGTAAACCTGTATGTGACTCTTTTCGGTGGAACACAAGAGAAGATATTTGGGGTATAAGTGGGGTTTTGTGGTTATGTAATGGAAGTCAGTGGGGTTCAGTGTTGTTTGATACTTTTGCTTTGTGCGGAGGAAAGACAGTCAGAAAAAAAAGATAGATTCTACCCAAAATAAAAATGATTGTGTCATTTTTAGTCAGTGCATGGACAGAGGCAAATTATTTTCTAAATTATATTCGAGACAAAATTCTCTGCTATCATCTTGTCCTTTTATGTGCAATAGAGTGTAAAATAGGTCATCTGAGTAGGACATAAAAGAAGTGTTTGCATGCGTGTGTGTGCATTTGTGTGCTTGTGAATAAGTGTGTTCACCCCGTTCTACCACACTGTCCAGAGAGAGAGAGAGATTATTTCAGGGATGTTTTTGGACCTTCATACAGCCTGAACATCGACAAAAATCATAATTCTACTTCCTGTTTATCAAATAATCTGCGTGTGGTGCATTTTCATCTCTGCGAGGTTCGGTTGGGCCTGACCAATCAGGAAACGGTGTGCGCTGTGAATATGCATGACATGCTAATTCCTGTTATCTTCTAAGATGTGTGTTTATAACAGGGATACAGTCTCTTCCCAGCGTGCATCATTTAATATTGGCCCGCGGCGGGTTTGTTTAAGGACGAGCGTGGACCCTCAGGGTGATCTGAGATCTATCCGTTCTGGATTAAACCGCTTTAGCTGTTATGACCCAGTTCACCATCTTATCATCCACAAACAGAAGAAAGATAGATTCACAGCCAATGATCGAAGAAACAGATTGCAACGGATAGTGTGCTCCCTGAACTCTCTGTTAGTCCCTTTGGATGAAAGCGTCTGATAAATGACTAAATGTACTCAAAGCATTAAAGATGGGGTAACACACGCAGTTTCTGCCAATCTCATCTTCATCTTCAGTACCTATAGAGTAGTGTTGCACACTTCGTAAGTATTTAGTATTTTGATCAAATTTATAAAAGAAAGATACAGCTGTATGATTATTTCTGGAAAAGATGAGCTGCTGGAGGCGGGCAGTGGGACGGAACTACAGCACGAGCGCACAACACATCCTCGCATTGATTCACTATAAGTCTGTGTTTTTACATTATGCACGTACACGCGCCGATTGTCAGCAAAACACAGACATATGACTTAGTTTGACTTACCCGGCATATTTTAGCGCTGAGACTGCGTCATCTATCACCATCTCCAAACCCAGGGTTATATCCACCGTTTATATAACATCCATCACTGAAATGCAGTGAACAAACAAACACAGCTGAACTTCCATCAGCCGAGTGATGGGATTGCTCTTTCTCACGCTGGATGGTTGGGCACGATCTATCTTTTCAGGGAGAATTGTCCAATAAGCGACTAAGAACCCTTACGAAAGGGGAATCCATGTTTGACAAAAAAATGGCCGAACTCTGGCGGAGTGAACCGAGCACAGAAACGTTCTACGTCATACGATCAAATCGTTTTTAAATAAGTTGACCATGTTAAGTTTGAGAAGCAGCACGTTTAACAGTGTAAAGAAGTCAGAATGCATGAAAAAATATATTTGTCTAATGATATTTGTTATGCTGTGTTATTACATCACACCGTCATGTGCTGTGTTTTGTATTTCCAGTGTACATCTCATTTCAGCCTCAGGCGTCTGTACAGTCACCTCACGTTGAGAGCGGGATGAGAATCCTCTTCCATTAGTCATTATGAATCTGCTTGGTTTGTTCTTTATAAAACCGTCTCTGGGGACGCTGGCTCTTTTATTTTTATTAACATATTCTGTACTTTGGCAAGACTGTGAGATATTTTCAGATTAATAACTGAATGCAGAATAATGCTCATACTGTATCTGACTGACGTATTTTGAGGTCATTACAGGATTTTCACAGCCATGCCATTAAAGAATAAACTTTTTCAGTGAATGAATCATGTCAGTGCATCATCTCAGTTGTCATGTTTATTTTTACACTCGGTTTTATTCACACAGGATCTGTAAAGAGAAAAGACTTGATGCTCTAAACACAGAAGCATCAGGCTGCCGGACACCTTATACAGCAGCTCGTTTCAAGCTTTTCATGTCTTTTATTAAATAGTTTTACAAGTCTCTCTCTCTCATCTGTCTGGGTCAGAGGTCATCAGTGAACCATCACTCACAGTGTAGGGCAGGTGTATACATCTATGACCTCTGACCTTTTGCGGTTTCAGTTTTAATGAAGGACAGAATGTGGTGAATCTGCAGTTCTGCGTCTCTTAACACGCCCATGAAACACGATCACAATAAAAACACAATATAAAGGGGCTGTGATGTATATATGTGTGTGGAATAACACATGACATGGATTTCTAAGTAATTAAATCAGACAGTTGTTGACCTACAGGACAAACAATAAGGGGTTAAACATATTTGTACCTTCATGAGCACACTTTCACACTCTTTTCTTTTCCTGGTTTATTTTGTGTGTTTATCAGTAAACTTTAGTGTCATGAGCTGTGTGCAACTGTGAACTGTGTCTCTCACTGTTTGATTCCTCTAAAGGATGAAAGTAGAGCAGAGGAGGATGCTGGGAGTTTATACTGAAAGTCTTAAATAGGACAGAGAGAGAGACGGTGAGGTTTAGAGTACAGCAGAATACAACATTTACTTTTACAGCTTATTCAGCGACGTCTTTGTAAATATGAATACATTTCTAATCTTGTAAATGTGTTTGTTTTAAAAAATACAAAATCTTTCCTGTGTATTGTTAGTTTTAGACAAACCATAAGCTCTGAATATCTGAAATGGATAAAAACTTCAAAAAGTTTAGTATAGTAAAAGATTTATTAGTCCTGTGATTAATAGACGGTTTCATCTTAACAACATAAATAAACGTTACTGCGCACCCCAACTGAACTACACATTCACAAACAATAAAGCGCCTGTAGATTATATTGATAACAATCAAAAGAACCCAGAAGAAGCGTTACTTGGCTAAACTTGTCTCTCTGATATTTTGAATTTATACTGCGATACCAAGCTCAACCGCTAGATGTCAGTGTACCATACGCTTTCTTTTAACCAATTAAACAAATGGTTTATTTAATACAAGTATAATACAGTAAAATATAAATAGTAATATTACTAGACACTAGCCAAACCCAAACTGGAAGTTAATGTGTGTGTGTGTGTGTTCTCATCCTAGTCTCTCTTCTCTATTTCAGGAGACAAATGAAATTGTGGCCATTAAGAAGTTCAAGGACAGTGAAGGTACGACCTCTTCTCCTCTGCAGATGTTTCTAATCGCCGTTATTATGCGGAATAACTGCATTGAGAACGCATGAAGAAGAAACAAGAGCTTGTTCATGTGACCTGCTTTATACACTATAATAAGATAAATAACCATCCAAATAATCTTTCATTTGACGTCTCTATCATTGGGCTACATTACTTTCAAAGGATCTTCCATTTAAATGTCTGTTGATGTTAACTTAAGACTGACAAAGTAATTCAAGACAATGTAAAAGAGAAGGTTACCCAGATTTAGCACGTCATATTAAAACATGATTAGTGAAGACAGGAAGCTCTGATCTCTCTGATACGGCAGAAAATGAGGAGGTGAAGGAGACGACCATGAGGGAGCTGAAGATGCTCCGCACGCTCAAGCAGGAGAACATCGTAGAGCTGAAGGAGGCGTTCCGCCGGCGGGGGAAACTCTATCTGGTGTTTGAGTACGTGGAGAAGGTGAGGGACACCTGGAGACCTTCAGCTGAACGCTGTTTGATGAGATGAGGATCTGATGTGTGTGTGTTATAGAACATGCTGGAGCTGTTAGAGGACATGCCGAACGGAGCTCAACCGGAGAAGGTGCGAAACTACATCTACCAGCTGATCAAAGCCATTCACTGGTGCCACAAGAACAACATCGTACACAGAGGTGAGAGACCACCTACACACACACACACACACACACACTACCACACATGATGTACACACGCATACAACTACACACTTGTACACTGCAACACTCGTACACAGTACTACACTCGTACACAGTACTACACTTTCCGTACACACACATGAATAAACACACACACATACACATGTGTACTACTACACACTCACACATACACTACTACATGCATACACTACTACACATCCTGTACACACACATGAATAAACACACACACATACACATATGTACTACTACACACACGAACACGTACACTTCCAAACATGCTGTACACACGCATACAGACGTATACTATTACATACACACACACGTACACTACCACACATGCTCTACACACACATTCACACGTAAACTACTACACGCACGCACACACACACACACACACACACACATACAATACTACACACAAGTGCATTACCACACATACAATACTACACACACGTACACTATTACACATGCTGTACACACACACATACAATACTACACCCTCGTACACTACTACATATACTGTACACACACACACACACACACACACAAACATCCATATACTGTACACACACACATCCACTCGTACACTACTACATATACTGTACACACACACATCCACTCGTACACTACTACATATACTGTACACACACACACACACATCCACTCGTACACTACTACATATACTATACACACACACACACATCCACTCGTACACTACTACATATACTGTACACACACACATCCACTCGTACACTACTACACACTCTGTTCACACAAACACACACGGTTCACAGACACTCTCCCATCGTTCTCTCTCTCTCTCTGTGTCTAGATATCAAGCCAGAGAATCTCCTCATCAGTGCTGAAGATGTTCTCAAACTCTGTGACTTTGGTGAGTTTCTTCAGTCATGTGATCAGAACTGTGTGTGTGTGTGTGTGTGTGTGTGAGAGACTGCTGTGGAACACACAAAACATCTGCTCCACACACATACGTCTCACTACAGGTTTATCTGTCTGTACTCAAGCACACAGTGTTGTGAAATATAGTTGCTTCTGTAGTAAAGCGTTCCCTCAGATCAGGTCTTTGTTTCTGATGTGTGTTGTTATTTCTGTCAGGTTTCGCTCGGGATCTCTCTGAAGCCACCGATGCAAACTACACTGAATATGTGGCCACCAGATGGTACCGTTCACCAGAACTGCTGCTCGGGTCAGTTCTGTGTGTGTGTGCGTTTGAGAAATATCAGATTCATGTCGTGTTAAATACATTAGCTTTATCTCACACCAAAGCTCTATCTGTGTGTCTCAGGGCTCCGTATGGGAAGGCAGTGGACATGTGGTCAGTGGGGTGTATTCTGGGCGAGTTGAGTGACGGTCAGCCTTTATTTCCGGGTGAGAGTGAGATCGACCAGCTCTTCACCATCCAGAAGGTTTTGGGTCCTCTGCCTCCAGAACAGATGAAGCTCTTCTATAATAATCCACGCTTTCACGGCCTACGGGTCAGTCTGTCTGTCTCTATCAAAACCTCACAACATGACATCAGATTTGAGCACATGAACATCTGATGGGTCTTCATGTCAGTTCATGTTGACATCCTGTAAATGTCTTTAAGTATTTCAGTCTTTTATTTCATATGAGCTGCATGTGTAATGAAGAAGGAATCAAGATGGATGTCAGGAGTCTGAACTGAATATACTTCAGATGATGTGAAGAGTGTTTTGGGTTATGATGAGTGTAGCTGTTGATCATACAGTGTGTGTGTGTGTGTGTGTGTGTGTGTGTGTAGTTCCCATCAGTGAGTCATCCACAAACCCTGGAGAGAAGATATCTTGGGATCATCAGTCCAGTCGTGCTTGACCTAATGAAGGTAAGAGAAATGTGTGTTTTTAAGAGTGTGCGAATTCGTGTGTAATTGAAAGTGTGTGTGTGGTAATTTGTGTGTGTGCGCATGTGTGTGTAATTGTGTATGCTTGTGTGATATTGAAAGTGTGTGTGAGTCTGTGTGCAATTGAAAGTGTGTGTGCATGTGTGTAATTGAATGTGTTTGTGTGTGTGTTTGCATGTGTGAGTCTGTGTGTAATTGAATGTGTGTGTGTGTGTGTGTGTGTATGTGTGTGTGTGTAATTGAATGTGTGTGTGTGCATGCATGTGTGTGTGTGTGAGTGTGTGTGTAATTGAATGTGTGTGTGTGTGTGTTTCCATGTGTGAGTCTGTGTGTAATTGAATGTGTGTGTGTGTGTGTGTGTGTGTGTAATTGAATGTTTGTGTGTGCATGCATGTGTGTGTGAGTGTGTGTGTAATTGAATGTGTGTGTGTGTGCATGCATGTGTGAGTGAGTGTGTGTGTAATTGAATGTGTGTGTGTGTGCATGTGTGAGTGAGTGTGTGTGTAATTGAATGTGTGTGTGTGTGCATGTGTGAGTGAGTGTGTGTGTAATTTAATGTGTGTGTGTGTGCATGTGTGTGTGTAATTGAATGTGTGTGTTGTGTGCATGTGTGTGTAATTGAATGTGTGCATGTGTGAGTGAGTGTGTGTGTGTGTGTGTGTGTGTGTGTGCATGTGTGTGTGTAATTGAATGTGTGTGTTGTGTGCATGTGTGTGTAATTGAATGTGTGTGTGTGCATGTGTCAGTCTGTGTGTAATTGAATGTGTGTGTGTGTGTGTGCATGCATGTGTGAGTGAGTGTGTGTGTAATTGAATGTGTGTGTGTGTGCATGTGTGAGTGAGTGTGTGTGTAATTTAATGTGTGTGTGTGTGTGTGTGTGTGTGTGTGTGTGTGTGTGTGTGTGCATGTGTGTGTGTAATTGAATGTGTGTGTTGTGTGCATGTGTGTGTAATTGAATGTGTGTGTGTGTGCATGTGTGAGTGAGTGAGTGAGTGAGTGTGTGTGTGTGTGTGTGTGTGTGTGTGTGTGTGTGTGCGTGCATGTGTGTGTGTAATTGAATGTGTGTGTTATGTGCATGTGTGTGTAACTGAATGTGTGTGTGTGCATGTGTCAGTCTGTGTGTAATTGAATGTGGGGGTTTTAAATTTGAGTGTGTCCATGTGTGAATTTGTGTGTGTGTGTGCAATTGAGTTTGTGTGCTTATGTAAATTTGTGTGTACATGAGTCCATTTGTGAATTTGTGTGTACATGAGTGTGTGTGTGTTTGAGTGTGCTTGTGTAAATCTGTGGGTAATTGTGTGTGTGTGTGTGTGTGTGTGTGTGTGCTTGTGTGAAACCTTGACCGATGTTGTTTGCTGATGGATGATGTTTTTTTTGCAGTGAAGTCCTCCGCAGTCAAAGATGAAGCGGGTGGAGGTGGAGGGGGACAGTAAATGTCTTGAGAAGTGTTCGGTGCATTGCTCACATCGGTGGTGTAGAAAGATGCTTAAGCTGTGATGACACTAGCAGAAAAAGAGGAGAGCAGTGACTAGTAGTCCCTTAGGTCACGGAGGATGTCAGACATCAAAGGGCAGGAGGGGGAGGACCGAGGTTATCTAGACAGGATGTAAGTGTTGGAAAACAAGGTGTCGGTGGAAGTTTCAACATCAAGAGATGCAAAGTTGGAGTGAAGAGATGATGTCACTTTAGCAGAGAGGGTGCTTAAGGGAGAGAGAGCGAAGGTTCCGTCTGAAATGAACTGGTGGTGGTGTAGGTGTAGTGCATGTAGGAGTATGAAGAAGTGGTCAGAAATGTGAAGAGGTGTGACTTTAATGCTATCTGTGGTGAAGTTACGGGTGTAGACGAGATCAAGCTGAGTACCGGCTGTGGCGAGGCGCGTCAGGTTGAACGAGGCGGTGAGGGTGTGGATGTCAGAATGTGCACGTGTGTGTGTGTGTGTGTATATTGTAAGTATGTATGAGATTGTGTGTGTATGTTGTAAGTTTCTGTGAATGTTGAAGGTTCTTTACAGAACCACACAGCTCAAGAAACATTTGAGCAATGGGCAGGGATTATCTTAAAACAAGACTAGCTTTAGTTAAATTAGGATATTTAAGTCACTTTTACAAAAAACATCGCTGGGCACATTTTGAGACAAAACAATCATAATGAAATATTTGAAGATATGTCAGCGCGTGTTGTTTTTGAACTTTAAAGTGAGGTGTGTTGGACTTAAGCCCTGTCCGGGAAACCCCCTCTTTACTGTATGTTTACGTTTCTTTAAACTAAATGCAAAGATTTCAATGTGAGAATTGAGATCTGAACATTTTAGGTGGATCATAAATCAGCCAAATCGTGTTTGACTTTATATCTGACAACAAGGATTGGAAATGGTTGTCAGGGTGTTGCTATGTGGGGGTTAATGTAATGATTTTATATTGCATAAAACAATGTTTTTCTTTCATTTGGTGCCTATTGTGAATTATTGGACAGAGATGGAAATCGGTCACAGTTGTTCTCCCGTTAACCTCCTCACAATGAACTTGTATGAAATGATCAAATCAATCAGTGTTTGTTTGTTTGTTTGTTTACACACATTAATGACGTTTCTCTTTTGTGATGGTTGTTTGTCATTATAACAGCTTTCTGAGTAATGTTGTGGAACAGATGTAAGGTCATTCGGTTCTTTCTTCACCGGTGGACCGGTCACTGTTAAAATGACGACTGTGACAACACCTGTACAGTACAGTTGACTGACTTTAGTCACATGTCTGATGGTGTGAGAGCGATAGGTTATAAAACTCATTTAATCCGTGAGATAAATCTGCAAGTATCAGGAGAGTTTAAAACACTATTAATAGTGTGTTACTTTTGTTAGTGGTTAACAGTGACTCTGATGTTTCATTCGATTATAATTCATTTATTCAGTCATTTTCAAAAGAGAAACTTCAGAAAACTTAAACATGAGCTGATGTTCTTCCAGGACAGTTTTTCAAGAATGTGTCGAGACAAAAATACATCTTTTGATCAAGTAATAAAATCTGGATGATTTTTATTTTGACAGATGATGCTTGTACTGTTTGTGTTTCGTCTGTTTGTGTCATTGACTGCGTCATTTTGTTTTCTGGATGATAATAAATGTGCGTGGGGTGAATATCAAAAACCTGTCTGCTCTTGTATTAGCTACTCGAGCTACTAAAGATAAATGAGCAAAATATGTTTTCAAAGTCAAAGAAGTCTGTTTCCCCCACCATGAAGCAAAAATCTTATATTTTATGATAATTATATAATAATGTTTGTTATTGTGACAATAAAATATAATATTATTTCAAATAGAAAATGTTTATGCATCATATTGGTATTCGTTGTTTTGAGTTGCTGATGTAGATTCAATAATACTGTACTTACAGTAAATCAGATTCCAGTTAAATTCACCGTTGAGAATATTTATGATAATGAGAATTTGTGGGAATGTTACAAAGTCAAAAGTCCTAATAGCCATTTTTTACTCAAAATCTGTGAACTAAACACATTGACGGTTTTCACTTGTGTTTGTGTTATTCTGACCGTGTTTTTGCATTTTCAGAACCTGTTGCTGTTGAATCCGAACGAACGCTTTCTGACCGAGCAGAGCCTGAACCATCACGCCTTTCAGACCCAGCGGCTGACGGAGCGACCCGGCCCGCTGACACCCACACCCATCCGCTCGTCTAAGAGGAAACCTCTTCTGGACAACAGCGCCCCCAGCAGGTCTGGAGGGTGACACAGTTCTGCTTTAAAGATTCACAGCATCTCACTTAAAAAATTCACGATAAACTCTCTGTGTGTTTTCAGGGGTCATGGGGTCAAGGGTTCAGGTCACCATCGCTCCAACAGTAGAGACTGCTCCAGTCTGCCGCGTCACGGCCACGAAGACCTCCACCCGTCCAGCACTGAGGCTTTCCTCAACGGCTCTGCGCCGTCCCCCAACAGCTTGAGTCCGGTTATGCATCCCAAATCCTTTCAACCGCTCAACCGCTCAGCGTCCTGCGGTAAAGACCTGGCCAGCCTGCAGCACGCTAAAGATGCCAAATCCAAACTCTGTGACTTTGATTTTGGCAAACCTAGTGACGGACCCGGAGCGAAATACCTGAAATCCAACACGCCTCGTTCTCAAAACCGTCACTCCTTCGTGGAGGGCAAGAACAACACAATGACAGGAGACAGGGAGAAACTCAGTCGCCACGGCTATGGTGAATCAACGGCACCACCTGTGTCGTCGGGCGGGAAGGCGTCATCCTCATACCTGAGTCTGTCAAAGAGTCACGGAGCACTCGCCGACTCCAAGTCTGTCAACAACCTCAGCGACATGCGCCTTCACCCGGACGACCCCTCCGGGTCTCCACGGTACTTCCCCGGCAGCTGCCTGGACCTAAACATGAACCTGCCGCCTCCAGGCAGCCCATCCCTGCAGCACGGGGACCGATCTGGACACAGTCCCGCTGTGGGCCGGCGCAGCAAAATGGAGCGAGAGGGAAGCGCGGTGGAGACGTCCGGTCGGCGCTCCTCGTCGCGGCAAAAGAGCCAACAGCAGAACGATGGCAACTCCGGCGACTCGCTCGACCCTGGAGGCGGAGGAGGACTCAACATCCCCTCCCCTCGGGATTTCCCGTATGGTGTGGGCTATACCAGCCCTTTCTCCTCCCAACAGCGCCCCCACAGGCATTCCATGTACGTAAGAAGAGAACGAGGGCGACCCCACGGGGGTGAGACGGGCGGGTTAGTGGTGGGACAGGGAATGCCCACCAGAACAAGCAGTCTACAGCTCCTCACCCCTCAGCTCCAGCATCGAACCCTGCCGAGACAAATTGGCAGCTCAGTCTCACGGGACGCGGGGTTAGATGACATCAGGGTGGGTTGAAGCTCATTTTTGGATCTTTGTTGTTTGTCTCGTTGAGTTTGCTGCTTCAGAGCACTGCGGTGTGCTTTCTAATGCTTGTGAGATGTGTGGAGAGACGTGTAGCTGTCTTCCAAACCCTAGTGCACTCCTGTCTGCCGTCTACAACTCTCGTGACTGATCTGAAACGTTCTTTTTGCTAATTGTTGTTGGTGCTCACTACTCCATCCATTTTAGGGCCTATAATAGATGTAATGGGTTTGGAACCGATTCTGCATCTATGTGAGTGTGTGATTGAATGTGTGCCGGCTGCTTTTTGCTTTACCTGCTGTCATCTTTCCATAAACAGAACGACACGGCGGCCGCAGAGGTCAGTCACACGCGACCCTCAATCCGGGAGTCCACACGGGACAGCACTTCCGCCTTTCACACGGCCCGACAAAAGAGCGAGGTCCGCATCATCCAGCTGTCTCTCTCTGTTTCTGCTGCACATTTCTCTGTTTGCTTTGCTCTTTTTGCTTTTTTATTCTGATTTACAAGCTGTGATTTTAGTTTTGTACGTGTATAAATCATGGAAACACAATGGTTAACTTTTTTGGTGATGAGTCAGTGAGAAACAGTGAGTTCTGCACCATTCAGTATTTAACGGAGGATTCTAGGGCGGTCAAATGATTCATGGGCGATTGATCGTGTCCAGAATAAAAGTTTGTGTTTACATAATTAATGTCTGCGTACTGTGCATATTAATTTAGTATTTATGAAAACATACACATCCATGCCTATATTTTAAGAAAAATATAAAAATTGTAATATAATTTATTGGTAAAAATAAATAAATACATGTAAATATTTCTAAATTTGTATATGTATGTGTTTATCAGTGTTGAATTACTAGTTACTAGTTACATATGCAACAGTGTAATTAGATTACTGTACTAATGACTCTCTCCAAAAAGTATTGAATTACTAATGACTTTCTACTGATTACTGGCACACTTTGCATTTAAAAAAGTTCAATTCAACTGCTATACGTGTTAAATAAAAGCTTCTGAAGAAACATATAAGAATAAACATAATCAATGCTTGAAATGGCACCAAAAAATGTGCATTTAAGTTTTCAAGTTCAATGTTTTATTAGTATTTGTGAAATAAAATAGATTATGATGGAAGGACACTTCATTTTCCGCACGAATATTTATCTGAGAGACATTCAGTAGTTCAATGTCTGCTCGTGTTGTTTTTCGTTGGATTCAAAGAATTCCTCCATTAAGTTTCGTTGGGTTTCTTCTGTCACTTCAGCTCATTTCAGTTCAAAGTTTCAGATTTTTATTTCACCAACTCGCATGTGTGTGTTGTAGGGAGGCGTTTATCAAGAGCAGATCGCGGATGACAGCGGTTCAGCCAAAGAGAACCGAATGATCTACAATGACTCTGTCCCACGCCGGGTCGGGAGCTTCTACAGAGGTACGTACCATCTCACACACTCACGTTTCCAGTCTCTGATCATGAGAAGTGTTTCATTGTGTTTATATTTATCAGTGCCGTCCCCCAGACCTGATAACTCCTTCCACGAGAGTTCAGGGGTCACGATGGACGGCAGCCACAACATCCACCAACAACCCTATGACCCCTGGTGAGGTCACAGCTCTTCACACCCGCGTGTTTAAAGGCTTTATCATGTGTGTAACCGGTCACCTGTGTGTCTTGCTTTATGAGGGCGGAGTCTGAGGGTCTGGACAGGAGCCCACCTGAACCAACCAAAGAGAAAGAGAAACAGGGTTTCTTCAGATCCATGAAGAAGAAGAAAAAGAAGTCACAGACCGTGAGTCCGTATGCAGTGTGTGTGTTTATGTACTTTACTGTAATGTGTGTGTGTGTGTGTGTGTAAAGGTCCAAACCCGCCACGTATTGAGACCCTGTGAACTTCTCGGCTCATTTAGTCTCTGTGTGAGTTTTGTCCTCTTGTATTGCAGACAGACGCTGGTGAAGACGGAGGTCCAGTCATGAGAAAACCTCTGTTTCCTCTTTTCTCCTCTCAGAGGAGCTTCACGCGGAGCTCTTCTGAGAGGTTTCGCCCCCTAGTGGCCACACAAATGGTACACGCGCGTCTTCATACTGTACATATACTGTACCCCGTCATATCCCTAACACGACTAAACCTCTCTCGCTGCATGACTTAACACGACTAAACGCTTCTTCCTCATTGGCTGCTAGGTCTGTGATGTCATCATTTGTCTTGTTCAGGAATGATTCGTGTGTTTGCACGTCTGTACAGATTCAGAATCAGATTTATTGAGCAGATTTAAGAGAATTCTCACCCTGACGGTGGTATTATTCTGCTTTTCTTCACTTTTCTCTTAATAAACACTCTTTTTAAAGACATTAATCGCACGTTGTTTTGAAGGGGAACTGTGCGTATCTAACATTACATTAACATTACACAAGAAGCAGAGTCATCTTTACATAATCTATTGAATTAATATTACATTCATCTTGATAAAGCAATGAAGTGACTTTTAATTCTTCCAACTCCACGATGGATAACTTCAATTCAATATTACACACATTAGTGTGGATCGTATTCATGCAATTTTGACCATTTGTTTTTTGTGGGGAAGAGATTAAATATTTAGCTCAGTTCTTATGTTAAGTTAATGAATGATTTGAGTGTGATTGACAGCACTGTATCACGTGTCAGGTGGCGAGCGAGGGGCCGGATCAGGTGCTGATGCAAAAATCTGTGCGGCCGTACGGACATCAGGGCAGCAGACATCGCACCCGCAGCAGAGACAGAGAGCGAAGCCGTGACAGAGAGACAGACCGAGAGAGAGACAGCGACTGGCCCACAGAGAGAATACCTGACACGCACTCTCAGGTACCACAACTTATTGACCATACTCTACTTATAATGTAACATACTTTACCAGCCTCACACCTGCTTTAACATACTATACCATACTTTACCATTTTGTACCTCCCCGACACCTACTGTACCATACTTTACCACACTCACACCTGCTTTACTATTCTTTACCTTCCTCACATCTGCTTGACCACCCTTACCTGTTTTACCATGCTTTACCATTCTTTGCCATCCTCACACTTGTTATACCACACTGTACCATACCTTACCATACTGTACCATACTTTACCATAGTGCACCATACTTTACCATAGTGTACACAACTTTAGCATGCTGCACCGTACTTGAGCACCATCACACCTACTTTACCATACTGTACCATATTTTACCATAGTGTACACAACTTTAGCATGCTGCACCGTACTTGAGCGCCATCACACCTGCTTTAGCATACTGTACCATACCTTACCATAGTGTACCATACTTTACCATAGTGTACACAACTTTAGCATGCTGCACCGTACTTGAGCGCCATCACACCTGCTTTAGCATACTGTACCATACCTTACCATAGTGTACCATACTTTACCATAGTGTACACAACTTTAGCATGCTGCACCGTACTTGAGGGCCATCACACCTGCTTTAGCATACTGTACCATACCTTACCATAGTGTACCATACTTTACCATAGTGTACACAACTTTAGCATGCTGCACCGTACTTGAGCGCCATCACACCTGCTTTAGCATACTGTACCATACTTTACCATAGTGTACCATATTTTACCATAGTGTACACAACTTTAGCATGCTGCACCGTACTTGAGCGCCATCACACCTGCTTTAGCATACTGTACCATACCTTACCATAGTGTACCATACTTTACCATAGTGTACACAACTTTAGCATGCTGCACCGTACTTGAGCGCCATCACACCTGCTTTAGCATACTGTACCATACCTTACCATAGTGTACCATACTTTACCATAGTGTACACAACTTTAGCATGCTGCACCGTACTTGAGCGCCATCACACCTGCTTTAGCATACTGTACCATACCTTACCATAGTGTACCATACTTTACCATAGTGTACACAACTTTAGCATGCTGCACCGTACTTGAGGGCCATCACACCTACTTTAGCATACTGTACCATACCTTACCATAGTGTACCATACTTTACCATAGTGTACACAACTTTAGCATGCTGCACCGTACTTGAGGGCCATCACACCTGCTTTAGCATACTGTACCATACCTTACCATAGTGTACCATACTTTACCATAGTGTACACAACTTTAGCATGCTGCACCGTACTTGAGCGCCATCACACCTGCTTTAGCATACTGTACCATACTTTACCATAGTGTACCATATTTTACCATAGTGTACACAACTTTAGCATGCTGCACCGTACTTGAGCGCCATCACACCTGCTTTAGCATACTGTACCATACCTTACCATAGTGTACCATACTTTACCATAGTGTACACAACTTTAGCATGCTGCACCGTACTTGAGGGCCATCACACCTACTTTACCATACTGTACCATACTTTACCATAGTGTACCATACTTTACCATAGTGTACACAACTTTAGCATGCTGCACCGTACTTGAGGGCCATCACACCTGCTTTTATCATGCTGTACCAATATGCTGTCAACTGTTTTGATAATCTCTCTCTCAGCCTTTGAAGTCCTTGCGGAAGCTTCTTCATCTCACCTCCTCGTCATCCTCTAACCAGACCGCCTCAGACCTGCACTATCCTCTACCGGCTCAGTCCTCCTCCAAAGGCGGGAGTTTCTCAGAGCCCCGCGGCCTCGCTGGCTCCGTGCAGGTCAAAGGTCGTCAGGCCGGTTATCCGGCTCCGGGCTCTCTGGAATCCACCTGGCACTCCACCGCTCTGGGTCGAGCCGAGGGAAACCCGTATCCCGACCAGCTGACCTCCAAACCGGGCCCGAACGGCTTCAGTCGCCATTTCCGTTCACGACTGCCAAACCTGAATGACCTTAAAGAGACGGCGCTGTAATTCTCACGCAGCGCCCCCTTGTGGACCATTTCCTCTCGTATATTAAGGGTAGGCCTTTGTGTCTGGATCTTTATTTTTCATGGTTTTTATTTGATAGCACTCCTTATATTAATTATGTAAGTATTGTATTTTTTTGTCATCGGATAACTACGGTCTAAAATAAGATGATATTTCTGGATGTAAATGGAAATATTTAAATGTATAGCACTGTATGTGCAGGCTTTAGTTTCTACTCTGGTCATAGTATATATTATCTGCATAGGTACTCTATAGGTATATTTGCATAAACAGTTCGAGCGATCGATGCATAGACGAAAGTATTGACATTTATTTTCTAGTCATAGAATAAGACTACAGTATAGAATTATCACTTTGTCTTTGAGTAATTTCTGTTTACAGTTCTGTAAAATATATGGATATTAAGACTAACACGAGCTAACGGTAAGATTGTGTGCCTGTGTGTGTGTGTGTGCTGCCCAGATAGCACACGTGTTGTCTAGATGTTTGTGTTTTAACATCGTAAGAGGGCGAATTTAACATCCAATCGATCAAAATAAGACGAGGAGCTCTAAAACCTCAAACACGCGTGCGCTCTCTGGGTTTGCGTGAGTCTTTTGTAAGCCTTTAAAAAACCACAGCCAGTGAAATTTCTCAAGCCTTTTGAATGAAAACTAAAGCAAAAACGTCCACTCATACAGTACCAAATCTGACCAATCGTATGAAATGGTTGCGCCTCCACGTGCTGGCCGTCCATATCCACTGCGAAAGAAAACATTTGAAGAGAAGATATAATAAGAAAATGCCTTTTTTATTTTTGGAACCAGATTACTTTCTATGATATTTACTGTATGAGCGTCTCTCCCTCAGGTCATGAGTTCTTTGAACACTGCAAATACAATTTTACATGCAATATCAGATGCAGAGGTTATTTAGATTGTTTAACGTTTCTGCTTAGGGAAATAGAGCCAGTGTGTGTACGTAAGGAAAATAAAAATTTCAAGAAATGTATGCAATATGTCATTTAACCAGATAATCCTTCTAAATAAAGAACGGGTTTCTCTAGAGAGGAGGCGTGTATGTGCTCAATGATTCACACATCAGTCGGGTACCAGAGATGTCAAAGACCAGGAGCTCCTGGAAAGCTGCAGGGCATCGGCGATATGCATCTCATTATTCTCCGATATAATTCATTCCTCCATCATATTCAGAATAGTGTCAAACGTCTGACAAATAATGATGAATTATCCGATATGTCATTCCAGCGTCTCTGTGCTCCACGTGTCTGTGATGTAAAGGCTGCACAATTGTTTTAATATTTGTTGATTTTTTTCCAGTGTCATAACAGAACATTGTGATGGATGGTGTACAGTCTTCAGACTCGAGAGGGAAGATCATTCAAATAAGCATAGGTTATCTGTTGATTTCAATAAAAACACTGTATTTTAATTTGTGGTCACTGATGTAATTCACTCCTGCGCTATTAAAGTTTGAATGAAAATCTTTCAGTTCATTAACATTTGGAAATGATTCATATTAATAATCACAGAACAGATTTCGACATGACATACCAATTGTTTACAAACCTGCAAGACTTACGTTAACATCATTTTGATTCGGTTCTCTGTACGTTATTACAAACAACAGGAACGTTTATGGTCATGTGTCCGAGGAATCGAGGAACATCTCGCGTCTTAACTTGATGAAAAACAGCATTGATGTGTTTTTTGTCCCATACCTTCTCTAATGTGCTTGTCGGCGAGTATGAAAGAGTTTCACTTGTGTATTAAACTGAAGTCCACATGAAATCAAATCTGACTCGATTTACTTTATTCATACACATTTCTGTGTGGTTGAATATTCACATTTCTGTTTTTAATACAGTTTTGATCAACGTTCACGTGTTGTGACAATCAGAGGAAATTACAGATTGTTAACACTAGAATACTTGAGCTTTGTGAGGTCTTTCAGCACGTTCAGGTTCTTGATGTCTGAGTACTCAGCCATTCAAAAAGGGATTTATTAGATAATATTACAGTCAATATTTCTCTGGTTAATACAGATTTGCCAACATCACAGTTTTACAGGATCTTCTCATAATCCTGGCTCACATTCTTTAAACACAGTGCATTTACAGAGACCATTAGTTGTCTAAATGTTTGACGTTTACATCTGTGATACGCAGTCATGTTAAATACAACACATTCAATTAATTCAGTTTTATTTAAGAAAAAATATTTTGTTCTTGATTCAGTGACATCTTTAAAGTAACCAGTAACATTACATCTAATAAACGCAGCATTTTGTCTCTTCTATACAGACTCAAAAACTGGTTACTAACACAAGCTATGGGTATATGTTTTTCACTGATCAGAGATCAGTTGTTTCATGTAGTAGAGATGCATGATTCAGTCAGATGCATTTGTTCATGCACAAGAGCAGTTCCAGGCGTATGGCGATGCGTGTGTGCCAGCCCAGAGGCAGAATCCGGAGGTACCGCGCCATGATGGGCGGCCGCAGGAGATTCTGCACCGTGGAGGAGCGATCCGTGTTTCCATAAAACACCTGACAGATAAACACAAACTACGGTCAAGAAGGTCATACAGTATATACGCATTGCTGGGGCTCATGTGGCCGTAATATTTCATCCGTCTAAAACCTGTGAGCATCCAGCGGAGACACAATTCTACAAACTAATATTGATTTCATTTGTTGGTGGAATTCTGTTGTTTGAAAGTATGGGACCTAGCAACGGTAACTAAGAGTGGGACGGTCAAATGTGGACACAAGGGAAATAGTTTAAGTTTAGTTTATAGTATTGTTATTATGTTTGGTTTTCATGTTCATTTTATTTACTTTTTAGTTTCCGCTTACTTTCACATTATTTTATTTCCGTTTTTCGCTTGGGGAGCATTTCTAATTTAGTTTTTTCTTATCCAATGTTTTTTATTTGACTTCAGACGTGTTTTAAAGTCCCAGTGAAATAAAAAAGGACCTATTTTTTCATGAAATATTGCAATTGTTTCTCAATGTGGGTCATTCTCTTTTTAAAAATGGTGTGCCCTCATAATCTTCAGTTAATATCTGAAAATGCACTTCTGTCCTGAAATGAATATCCATCTTAGATGACGTATGTTAGACGGCTTGGGCGGAGCATCTGTTAACTCCTCCCCTTCAACTGTCAGTCTTCTCCCAGTTCCATTTCCAAATGCAACGGCTGTTCTATACATCCTATCAAATCGCAGAGAAAGACAGAGAAAGCCACGCCCACTTTTTTCTTATTCAAAATCCATTTCACTCTGAAATGTGTCAAAACATAGAAGCAAAAACGATCGCAACTTCTGGTTCGCGGGGACTATAAAATAGGCATTGTCATTTTTTATCTCACTGGGACTTTAACTCCTTCCCCACCAGCGGCAGTATTTTTTAAGATTTTCACTAAAATTTGATGGCCCACAGTACATTTTCTGTAATGAATATATGGACAAGCAATATATCAAATGAAAGAACAGAGTCCCTCCTTTAAAAACAGAAACCGTATTCTTCTATCTTCATTTGTTCTTTTTTATGACCTCTTAAATGTGGGTGAGTTTCTTCAAAATCCTTGTCAAAGACAAGATTAGACTGAGAACGGTGATTAAAACCAGATCAAATATTTACCCAAAAAACATAAATGTTCTAGATTCAGAGATTCTCTTTCCAAAGATGTGTAACACACAAAAGTGTGAGACGTCATTCCTTTCTGAACTCTCTCATTCTGTCTGAGTTTAGGTTTTAATTGTGAATCTGATGTGTGTGAATGTCATGCGTCACCCTGTTATTTCCGTTCTGGTCTTTGTAATAGATCCAGTTGAGGCTGTCGTTGGTTCTGTACTGCACACTGTATTTGGTGGTCCATTCGTCAGCATCACAGCGTCCCTGAGTGAGGATCCCCGACACCACGCGTGCCTCCTGAAGATCCACCTGAAGCCACTGACTCGTGTCCTGAAATTTGGACAGCCATGCACACCTGACAGACGCATGAGAGACACATCATCTCAGTGTCCTCTGATGTGTTAAATGATGATGTGACAAAACAGGGACCGTTCACCAAAACAAAAGCTTCCATCAAAACATCTCTCTGTGGTTTATAAACACTGGATTTGAGTCTTTCAGGTGATGATCATTGATCAATTTTCTCATGTTGGTTATGAAGGTTAAGACTGGTAGAATCTACTCTTGTTGATTGATCAGATTGTCCCGGGACACTTACCCAAATCCCTGGCCGTTCAGTCTGGCCTTATTCGGAGTCCAGGAGGAGAACCAGCCCACATATTGATCCAGATTGGAGCATGTCATCTGTTCCGCACGCACAGATCCCGACTCGAAACCCAGCGGTTTGTGATAAGGACACTCTGATGAGAAAAGAGGAACATGTGTGGTCATGTTTGGCAGGAGAGAGGAGCACTATTTCAGGATCTTTAATCTGAGCATCACATTCCTGCTTTAGTCATGAGATTATCTGCAGGTGTCCACACACACACACTGACCTCTCTCTGGTTTCTCTCTCTCTCATGTTAACACATAGCTTTTCTATTCCCGGCTGAAGTCTGATCAAATTCATGTGTCAGTTTTTAAGTTGACGCATCATGAATGATCAGGAATTGCGTAATTAAGCCAATTGTATAGATGCCCTGAATCATCCCTCTCTCTCTCTCTCTCTCTCTCTCTCTCACTCACTGACCCGGCATGCAGTCCAGATAAGGGCTGAGTGTTGGTGGGGTGGTGCTGATGGAGGTGGTGGGTGGAGTGCCGGTGGGTCGAGATTGCTGACAGTCACAGCTGCAGCCGGTCTGTGATTGGTTGTCCTTTAGATTCATGTCTGCTTCATCATCATATGGCCACGGCATCTCTAACTCCTGACACACACACACACACATATTATGACACTCAAATAATCACACAAGGACACACACACACACACACACACACACACACACACGTATACTATACTCACCCCCTGAGTGTTGACCCTAATGAAAACTATTCCACAAATCAAAGAAAATGGAAACAAATATGATACCGTATCAAAAACTAGATCTATCGATCTATCTAAAGTCTCTATCTGCAACTAAATAAAATCAGTTAACAATTTATAAAAAATATTATATTTCATTTTCAGAAAAGCACAAGAATGAAGGCAGCTAGACTAAAAGCACATGATTACTCAGAACAGGTGATGACAAGCACTTAAAGAAAGCTTGTCTTTAAATAACCACAGACTGACTGCGTGTCCAGATGATGTAAGAACACACACACACACAATATCACACACATTCTGTACCTTGAGCTAGAAGCAGCAGTAACACGTTCACAATCTTACGGTCCATCGTGTTGAGCGGATCTGAAGTGACAGAGAGCAGCAGTATTCAGTGTGTTCTGGATTACTGTAATCCACTGTACTATACATCCAATAATAATCCTGATCTCTCCCGTCCATCAGCCTTTGTTTCTCTCTACCAGAGGAAAATGGCATTTTACATTTATTCATTTAGCAGACGCTTTTATCCAATGTGCCCCTCATTATTGACGTGGATAAATGTTTATGAATGGAATAAAATTAAGAAAATGATTAGAAATGTTGAGTTTCTGCATTCAGGAGCATGAACCATAAATTCTGTAAAGATAATTAATTCATAGCTGATGCGTTAACACTAACACTCTCTCTCTCTCTCTCTCTCTCTCTCTCAACAGATATTGTTCTTTCTTTTGTTGAAGCTAGTATCTTTGTATTAGCACCTATTGTATTATTGCTGTTTTATGACATATGGCTTATTGCTCCCTGAACTCTTTGTACGTCACTTTGGATAAAAGCGTCTGCTAAATGATTGAATGTAAATGTAGGTGTCCCGTATGATCGAAGTATCGCGAGAGCGTGATCGCGAGAATGAGAGGTAATTAAGCTGAAGCGTTACACCTGTGCTGACATCAGCTGACACAATAAAGTGCCCAGGTGATGGTTCACGATACAGGTTCATCTTTCCTGTAAAGCGCGCTGATCATGAAAACAACATCTGACAGATCGCAGAAACCACAGAAGAAACGCAGGAGTGGTGTGACGCGGAAGAAGAGCACTGCGGGATACTCCGCCTACATGTATAAGATCGAAAAGGTAAACTCCTTGTTAATTTGCCGATTTAATGCCAGCAGTAGTTTATTAAAGTCTTTTTGCCTTTTACTTTAGTTCCGCACAACGGAAACAGTCGCCGTGATGCGCCTTTTGACTGACGCGCATGCGCAGGTGGGATCAGAAGCCGCGCGTCTTTCCAAATTCAACCGGAAGCGCGTTATCACGCAGCGCGAGCTCCACACCGCCGCTGTGCGCGCGCTACAAGAGAGACGCGCGTGACCCCTTGGGGTTGCCTTTCTGCATTTTAGACTCCTGTAAATAGAATTTAAATAAAGACGTTTTTTTTAAGCGATGTTTGGGCTTCATTAAAGTTAAATGAATGCGCTTAAAGTCAAAGTAACATTAATTCTGATTTAGATTTGGGGAATTTAATTGAAGTTGACAGGCAGTTTGATTTAAAATCAGTCCCTAGATGGCGCTGTAGCATTTGTTGGTTGATTTATGTAGGTTTTTAATTATAACACAAACAATCCTTACTGCTGGGGTACTTCACCCAGGTCAAGCGTGACGTATTTAAAAATAAAAACTTAAATTTTCAATAGGACCAAACTCTTAAGCGTAATCGGGTAGGTCATCATCCAAAATATCAGTTAGAACCTTGTTTTTATGCACATTTTAAATGCATTTTCATTTGTCACACCAAAACCTCTTCTGTGATATGTTAAATTGTATATAAAGTTATATCTTATATCATTTCTATTACATTAACGAGTTTGATCATTTACACTTAAGTCATTTAGCAGACGCTTTTATCCAAAGTGACTTGCATAGTTTATGATGAAATAAGCGGTTTTATATATTTGAATCATATATATATATAAACACTAAATTGATATGAATAATGTTTATGTATTTGTGGTTGTGTACTGTTATTATGGGTTCGTTTATCACACAAGCAATTGGGTCTCGTCAAACTTCATGTGTTAACCAAACTGCTTCAACATTCCCTTTTAATTTTAACGTTAAAATTCCAATCCAGATGTCCGGGAGCCCCATGCACACCTTTGTGAGGTCATAGGCATAGTAGTTGAAATGACATAAGCAGAACTTTATGAAATAAAAACACTGCATGACGTCACAGTAATTCAATGAACGAAGTATTAAAAAGGACATTTCCAAATGAAGAGTTTGGCTCCAAAATGAGAGAATTCCGTTTAAAAAAAATTCAAAATCGTGTTTTTTTTAAATGATTTTGTGTTAGTGAGCTGTATTTTTGATCAACGGCACTTTGATTGAGATTAGTTGGAATGCACACAAAGGTTTTTCTTTAAATGGCTGGAAACGGAGTTATCTCAGTTTGGAACCGAGCTCTTCAAACGATTCCTGTGAAGTTTGTAACGGAACACTCAAGGCACAAAGTTGAATCCGCGTCTTGTTTACATTATAGTGTGTTTGATTCTGTACTCAGGGGGCCCCCTGGTGGTGCAGCGCCCTACGCAACTCGCGTGGTTTCCTCTAGAGTTTCTTTCCACCTTAAATCCCTTGACAATCACCCTTCCAACAACACCGAGGCAGGTGTGTCTTTAACTCTGACTGACTCACGAAACAACCAATCAAACCCGTATGTTCTGAATAGAGGCGTGAGTAACGGTATTTTCCCACCAATGAGAGACCTACGTGCTGACCAATAGCGACCGAGACGTCAGCCAACGTTGTTTTGCGTCTTATTTTTGTACACAAGACCCGAGGAGACGCGGACGCTGTGAAACACTGTGAATCCAGAACTCATGTGAATTCATTCGTTCATCGATCATTTATAATCTGACCTCTTCAGGAAGGTTCGTCATACAATGTCTTATCATTTCTGACTGAAGGTGTCGCGGTTAATGTTTGCATCGCTTTGCGCGTCACCTGCTGTAAGTTAAACGCGTGCATTCAATGCAAGGCGGTGTGCAGAACGCAAAGTGTGTTTATAGTTTGAGTGCATTTGATTTTTGACATGTATCGAGTGTAGTTTACGTGACCAGACATGTTCATCTTTACGGTTCACCCTGTAAGGAGATCGTGTAACTATAGTATATTATATAGTCTGGATTATGTGAGGCGTGTTAACCTCGTGATCTTTTTCCTCCGTTAATGGGTAACTACACCCAAAAATGAAAATTCTGTCATGAATGATTCTCTCTCTAGTTATTCCAGACATGTTTACATTTCTTGGTTCGGTTGAACACAAAGAGAGATATTTTGCAATAACAACAGTTCTGGGTCACCATTGACTGCCGTAGTATGAAAAGACGTTAGTCATTATTGGGTTCTGTTGAAGCCAAAAGGAGATATTTTGAAGAATGTAGGAAAACAAACAGTTCTGGGTCACCATTGACTGCAATAGTAGGAAAAAAACCGTTAAGTCGTTATTGGGTTCTGTTGAAGCCAAAAGGAGATATTTTGAAGAATGTAGGAAAACAAACAGTTCTGGGTCACCATTGACTGCAATAGTAGGAAAAAAACCGTTAAGTCGTTATTGGGTTCTGTTGAAGCCAAAAGGAGATATTTTGAAGAATGTAGGAAAACAAACAGTTCTGGGTCACCATTGACTGCCATAGTAGGAAAAAAACTGTTAAGTCGTTATTGGGTTCTGTTGAAGCCAAAAGGAGATACTTTGAAGAATGTAGGAAAACAAACAGTTCTGGGGCACCATTGACTGCCATAGTAGGAAAAAAACCGTTAAGTCGTTATTGGGTTCTGTTGAAGCCAAAAGGAGATATTTTGAAGAATGTAGGAAAACAAACAGTTCTGGGTCACCATTGACTGTCCTAGTAGGAAAAGACGTTAGTCATTACTGGGTTCTGTTGAAGCCAAAAGGAGATATTTTGAAGAATGTAGGAAAACAAACAGTTCTGGGTCACCATTGACTGCCGTAGTAGGAAAAAACGTTAGTCATTGGGTTCGGTTGAAGCCAAAATGAGATATTTTGAAGAATGTAGGAAAACAAACAGTTCTGGGTCACCATTGACTGCCGTAGTAGGAAAAAACGTTAGTCATTATTGGGTTCGGTTGAAGCCAAAATGAGATATTTTGAAGAATGTAGGAAAACAAACAGTTCTGGGTCACCATTGACTGCCGTAGTAGGAAAAAACGTTAGTCATTATTGGGTTCGGTTGAAGCCAAAAGGAGATATTTTGAAGAATGTAGGAAAACAAACAGTTCTGGGTCACCATTGACTGTCCTAGTAGGAAAAGACGTTAGTCATTACTGGGTTCTGTTGAAGCCAAAAGGAGATATTTTGAAGAATGTAGGAAAACAAACAGTTCTGGGTCACCATTGACTGCCGTAGTAGGAAAAAACGTTAGTCATTATTGGGTTCGGTTGAAGCCAAAATGAGATATTTTGAAGAATGTAGGAAAACAAACAGTTCTGGGTCACCATTGACTGCCGTAGTAGGAAAAAACGTTAGTCATTATTGGGTTCGGTTGAAGCCAAAATGAGATATTTTGAAGAATGTAGGAAAACAAACAGCTCTGGGGCACTTTTGACTATAATTTTGTTCCTACTATGGCAGTCAATGGTGCTTCAGAACTGTTAACATTATTCCAAAATATCTCTTGTTGTGTTCAACCGAACAAAGAAATGTATGCATGTCTTAGGGCTTCTCGATTATGACAAAAATCATAATGAATTTTCATTTTTGGACTTCACATAATGCAGATCACGCCAGTAAGTGAGTCTATTATCTCATCACAGTTTTTATTCTAGGAGACTTGTATGCAGGATTGAGTGTCACTTTATTATATCAGTAGTTTGTATCTACTGTCAGATGATCTGTATTCATGTATAAAGGGGTTTGATTAAATAGCACATTTTTGTATGATCTTTAGTTTTGTCACCACCACACATCGCATCTACTCTTCTTACTTCTGTTAATCCTTTAAGAGAAGAACCCTGTGATCTCTGGTCATTGTTTTCTGTCCCCACAGATGCAGTTCATGTTGTTGTTCAGCAGACAGGGAAAGCTCCGGCTGCAGAAATGGTACGTGCCACTGTCTGATAAGGAGAAGAAGAAAATCACACGGGAGCTGGTGCAGACCGTTCTGGCCCGGAAGCCCAAGATGTGCAGTTTTCTGGAGTGGAGGGACCTTAAAATAGTCTATAAAAGGTCAGCACAGACTTCTGTTTCAGGAAAGTTTGGTGTTACTTTCCTGTTTCTTCCGAAATTAAAAAACATATCCCAAAATGCAGAGACCAACAACTGTAGTTTGGTTTATTACATAAGCTAGACATTTACATATATGCATTTGCCAGATGCTTAAAGTCCCAGTGAAACAGAATACCGAAGAAACAACAGTCGCAAATTCAGTCACATTTCCGAGTGAAAAGGAATTTGACAGTTAGTGGGCGTGGCTTGCGTTTTTCACTGCAAATTGATTGATGTGTAAAAACAAATGTTGAATTGATTTTAAATGAAATTGGCAGCAGACGGACAGTTGAAGGGGAGGAGTAAACGAATGCTCCGCCCAAGCCGTCTAATTTACGTCATTTATGATGGATATTCATTTCAGGACAGAAGTGCATTTACAGATTTTAACAGAATATTATGAGGGTACATGATTTTTAAAAAGAAAATGACCCACATTGATAAACTATAAACGCTGCAATATTTCATGAAAAAAAAAATAATTGTCATTTTTTATTTCACTGGGACTTTAAATCCAAAGCAACTTACTTCAAGTTATACATTTCATCAGTTTGTTTGTTCTCAGCTTTGAGATTAATTATTTTTAATTGAGTGTCCTAAATAAAAGTACAAAGAAAACAGTATGAACAGCAGCAGTAGTAAATCCTGGTACCGATATTTTTTCTTTCCATGTGCTTAAAAGTGTCATCATCAGCAGATTGTGAACTTTAAATATGAAGTGTATGCAAACTGACATTAGAAAGGTAATCATTTGTTCATGTGTGTTTTAATTTTAGAATAGAAATGTTAATGAGTTAATACGGTTTATTCATCTGTGCTGTAGAAAAATAACCTTGTTCCTGGATTTCTTTAAATATTAGCCCTGCCTTAGTTTAACAAGCACTTCCTGACAACATTTCTGAGATTTGCAGAAACCGCTCGTGTTACCCCATCTCTAAGAACTTTCTTTATCTGGACTACTGTTGTTTAGTTTGTAAAAAATGCCTCCTTATGTAAGGCAGACGTTGTAAAATAACATTTATATTTATATATGAGTAGTCCAAAGATGTAGTATAAAAATGTTAAGCAAAGAGTTTAAAGTCTAACGAATGTGTAACAGTGAGCTGGAGTTAAGATGTTTTCACGCTAAGCTGGTTTATGAGGACAATATAATGAACAGGAATCTGATTGGTTGAGGTGTTTGTCGAGCGCTCATGTACGTGACCTGGTTTTCGGGGCCAAATGAGGTCGTCGGTACAGATTTTGTAGTGTCTGTGGATTTCGTCGAGATCAGGATGAAAGCCATTGTTCTGTCTGATGAACACGAGATGATGTTTCCATGGCAGCCGAATGAGGGTGGGGGGGCAGACGTGGTGACCTGGGGGATGACACAAACACGTCTCGCGTGTCTTAGGTCCTTCAGTGTTACACCTTTACGTGTCTGTCAAACAAGTCTGATCGCTTGGAATGTTAAAACACATCTCACAATAAACTGCGCAGATCTGCCTGTGTGTTTTGTGGTTGAAATGCGCAGTGTTAGGTGTTTGTTCTTCTGCCTGATTTGTATTCAGCGTTTTAAATCATGCGGCCATCTCTGTCATAGTCTCTTCTGTTCTTTAATTTCATTCAGTCGTGATTTTCTTCAGGGTTTAAAGGCGGCTGAAGAACGGGAGCAGACACACACAGATAATAACATCTATGTTAGCATTCATACACGGTGTGATTGTCATGTCAAGATAATGATGATGTCTTTCAGTTAATACACCACGGGGCTGATATACTCCTGCTGCTCTTACTGTGATCAATTATTTCCCATTCAATACACAAAACACTTACAGAAATGACTAATAATATTAACATGATGTTTTTTTAAGGAAACTAATTATTTATTTTATGTTGGAAGAGAACTTCAACATGTTACCCCATTACCGTTGTGTCCCATCTTTTTTTTATTTAAAGTACTCATCATACACACACACGTAATATTTTTAACGTATATTAAATGACTGTTTTCGAACAGGTCTTTACGTGTTCAGAATGATTATATTTGTTGATGTTGTTCAGCAGAGAGCGTCGAGGACACGTGTGTGTGTTTGGATGAAGATGTCGGTCCATGCTTAGCATCAGCTTCAGACGACAAGCCGGCGCTCTTTATGTAGCATGTGCATCTCTGTTACTCTTCTCAACAAACACAATGTTAAGACGTATTCACAACAGAAGTTTGAACAAGATGATAAATCAAGTGTTCGCTGAATAAAAACGATAAATGTTAGATGAAATGCAAACCCCTTTTCCTACGTTAGATAGTTGACCTATGAATCGTCCAGTTATATCTTAAGAGTGTCTACAAACATGAACATCTTTTTCATTTAAGGAACTAAGTCAAAAACATTGGCATAGTTTTGGTTAACCAGCTGACCTTTGATTAACTGCTTCGTTTTGTCTTTGTAAGTTGCTTTTTCTACGAGCATCTATTAAATGCTCAAACATTTGTGTAAATCGAATCTTATTCAGTTCTCAGTGTTTTATAGAAAAGAAATGTATTAAAAATCATCTACTTATATATGTATATATATATATATATATGGGTGGCTAATGTCCGAGTTGTGTTTTTGCACTTTGTTGCCCATACGCCTGTTTGCATTGTGAATATTAGAGTATGCTTATATACAGTACAGTAGTATGTCACTATCGTTCATGTCATTCACTATATTATTATTATTATTATTAAAGGAAACGTTTGCTTTGTTTTGCGACAGATACGCCAGTCTGTATTTTTGCTGTGCCATCGAGGATCAGGACAATGAGTTGATCACTCTGGAGATCATCCATCGATACGTTGAACTGCTGGATAAATACTTTGGCAGTGTAAGTTTCTATTGATACAAATACTGAGAAGAATAACTTGCGGAACTTCCTTAAAAAATATTTGTGTAAATTGTAATGAGGATTATATTAAGTAAAACGTGCTGCTATAACTCACTAATACAATTAACTAATCAGAATAAAGTCAACTCTACTAGTATTTGTTTGATTATTAAGGGAATATTACTGAAAGTAAACAAATAAAAAAACTATTATATTCAACAAAAACATGTGTCGAACTCAAACTTCACGGTTATCTTACTTTCATATATTAATTATATTATTTTCTTACAACATAAGAGGTCAAGTGAGAATCTCAAAGATAAATCGACACAAAACACAAACAAGTCTTTCATTTGACTTAAAATTACAGTTAATCTGGAAAATTAATCTACTAATGCAGTCAGATGTGAAGCATGCTGGGAACTACAGATTAACAGGTAACAAAATAAATAAGTAAACTTAATTTTAGCAATTTAAATGGGTTTAACATAGTAAAATAAAATAAAATTCACAGCAACACTTTACATTAAGGTATCCTTTATAAAGCATTTATAAATGTGTTCATTATTGATTTATCATTAAAGAACACATTTATAAATGCTTTACAAAGGATACCCTAATGTTAAGTGTTACAGAATATACGTAGTATTTGATTAAAATAACTCAAACTAATTTATGACATATCGCTTATTGCTCTCCTCTTTGGATAATGTTAATGTAAAATGTAAATGAATTAAAATCCTAAAAAACTAAATTGGTAGATTTTACGTCAATTATTTTGTAAAAAACGGGAACATAATTCTATCAGGTATATTTTAATAATTAATTTTCACAAAATCTAACGCACATTATAATTTTGTGTACAGCTGCGGAAAAAATGAAGAGACCATTCAAAATTTTCATTTCAAATCATTGTGTCTAAATGTAATGTGGTCATTCCTCACATCAAACCTCAGGAGTGACATAAAGTCATCTAACAGCAATGAGAAAGACTGACATCATGAAAACTGAGAAAAATCTAGATTATCTCATTGAAATAATCTTAAACTTTTTCCTAAATACATGTAGAATTATGACTGTTGTGTTCCTTAAAAGTGAATCTGAACTTGTTTTCTTCGCAGTATTTGAGGTCTAAAAAAACACAGAGCATCTTTTCTGTTGTTTTCCCGTTCGTCCAGTTTCATTTTCTGCAAATAAATGCAAATAGAAACTTTGGTAGAAATATTGTTCGTAGTTCACAGAATGAAACCAAAATCATCCTTTTACCTAAACACATACCTAGAAATGGTACATTTTAATAGTCTGTTTATTTTTCCCCGGCTGTATATACAACAATGTAAGGAAACAATGAATGTTGTTCTCAATCTCAGGTGTGCGAGCTGGATATCATCTTTAATTTTGAGAAGGCTTATTTTATCCTGGATGAGTTCCTGTTGGGCGGCGAGGCGCAGGAGACCTCAAAGAAGAACGTGCTGAAAGCCATCGAGCAGGCGGATCTCCTGCAGGAGGTGAGCGCGACCGTTACCTGCTAAAATCATTCAATTATCATCCAGAATATGAGCGTCTGGTTTGAAAGAAACGGCTTCTTTGTTGAAACTGCAAGAAACTGCAAGGTTTGAATAACGTGTCATCTCTGCACATTACACACTAGGGCTGTGCAATATATAGAAATAATCGCACATGTGCATATCACGATGGTTTGTGATAAACAAGCGATTTAATTCTTCGAAAAGTTACATGTATGTATGTATGTTCAAAGTTTATGTGGATGCGGATAGAAAAGTATCTATCTGGCAAGCGGATGTTAGTTGGGATATGCGTGCGTTCGCATGATAGCGTTTGTGTGCTCTGACGCAAGTTAATTAACAATCCGCGTCGCAAAACTATTTTTTAAATATATTTTTGTTTGTTGACAAAATGTCCGATTTCTTTAATGCAACAGTAAAACACAGCTGTTCACTTTCAGAAGTTGTAGTGATGCTTTCTTTTTACTAAAATAATGTGAAATATATGTCGTTATATCATTTCTTTAATATATTTAAATACAATTTAAATTGATTTTATGTAAAAAAATATCATATCGCGTTATTTAGCATGCTATCGCATTTTTCCTCCATATCGCACAGCCCTATCACACACCATACACGAATGCACAAACAGAAGCGTGTTTAACGTGTTGTATATAATGCATCATGATCCTGCGTTTATGAAACTGTCTGATGTAAAGAGATTGACAGGTTTATAACAGCAGCAGAGGTTTCTCATGAACACACAGAACGGCACGTCTGTAATGTGCTGACCAGCATTTTGGCTTCAGGGCTTCTGTTGTGTTTCTCTGAAAGGTAGAAATCCCTCAGGACACACACACACACACACACACACACACACACACACACACTCTCTCTCTATCAGAAAGTGTGTGTGTGTTTCCCAGCCTGCCCGGTGCAAGCAAAACAAAACGCTTCTTTGTCCATGCATGAAGTTTTAATCTCAATATTCCTCGGCTCATGGACTGTGATATTTAATCAGATCAAACTGAAGACTTTACTTTTGTTGATCTCCTGAATAGACGTTTATTTATTTTATAGTGTTGAATTCATACTCTTCGCCTTAAACACAAAATATACAATCCCTTGATTCGCCATCTGTCGTGCAGCATTGTTCAGTGTTAGCGCTGTGTGATACTGATGAAAAAATGCTATATATCGCGATATGCGATCATGCATTTTGTTTGAAAAATTAGTTTAAAATCGAATCTGAAAATAATATTACCAACATTCATGTTTCTCTTTGCCTCCTTCTAAAAACTGAAGTATAAATCGAATAATTGAATATTCATTTGTGTAAATTGTGACCATTGCTATTTTAAGACTTTCAATATATCTTGAAGGCCTGTTTAACATAAACTTAATCTGAGGTGTTCCACATCTTAAATGTCTTTATTTTCTCTCTGTCTACCTCTTTCCCGACCCGACTGTTGTGTTGTGATTTACAGAATCTAGATTTTCCGATCCGTCTGCTTCCAGGTATGATTTCTAGATTATTGATTAGGAAATCAGTCTGTAGTCGTAGCTTTAGATGTTATTTCCCAGCACAGAGTTTGTGTTTCTTCATGAGAGTTCATCTCACCAAACCTGTCGAGAACATGACCAGGTCAACCAAAAAAAAACGTGCATGATAAAATTACGCCTATTTTAGGGACATCAAGACCTTCAATGTCCATAAAAAAGATTTGGAATTAAATGAATCAAAAAATAAACATTAGATGATGAAATAATAATCTTTTGATCTCAGACTTGTTCTTGAGATTCACCCGGTAGTTTCTAATGATCCTGAACTGGTTAGTTGTTTCTGTATCTCAGTCTATGGTCAGAAATGAAATGTCAAGGTGAAAAACGTGAGGTTTGACGTGTCTGTCAGAAGAAAGGTAGAATTAACATTCAAGTGGATTTCCGAGATTCTCTTTTTTTATGAAGGCGAGTGAGAATCATCTGTGATCGTCCCCAGACAAAAGAGAGACGTGATGCGTCCGCGAGACCTAAATGTGCAGTTGACTGACGTTTCATTGGCTTCTGTTCTTTGTTTCACAGTGAGATCTGAAGAGATGTGCATCAGGTTTAATGTCACTGAGATTTTAGGAGATTCAAATGCCTCAGGATGTTTTATTATCATGTTTGCTGCTGGCTTTATGTAGTCTGTGTTTCTTTATATTGTTCGTTTATATGAAATGTGTCTTTAACACACGTGTGTACCAAATAACTTTTATATTGTGACGCAACATATGTTTTCTAAACAAAGCCCAAAAAACAGCAAATGTATTATTTTTTATTGAAAGTCATATGTAAACTCTTGCTAATGTTAGCAATATTATGACCGTCGTTTTTGGATTTCAGAACAAACGACAAATTAAATGTATTTATAAAAGTTTTATTTGTATACTTTTAATTTGTATATTTGAATACATTTTTGTGGCTCCTCTAAAATTGCAACAAAAAATCCAAACCTAAACATTTGTGTCACATTCGATTTAGTAAAATATAATCTAATAAATATGATATAATAAAATGAATAATACATCCATATCCATTGATGCCGTTTTATAGAACGGGGCTTTTTGATTGGCTGGTGTTTTCGTTCATAGAGCCAGACTGAAGACTGGGGAGGTTTGGCCAATGAGGAGATCTTATAAGAGTCCCGCCCACTCTGTCAGCTTATTGGTAAATGGTGTGATTTGCCTGTTTGTGATTGGGCATGATGACGCTTGCTCTGATTGGAGGACATGTGAGAGGGTGCCTTTGAACTTTGACCTCAGATTTAGGCTGCATCCCACTTCACTTACTTCACGCTTAAAGTATGAACTTCTGATAAGAGAGTCTGTAGTGTTGTGTGTGTAGACATCACAACAACGCATTGTGTTTGCCTGTTATTGTTACATCTTTATGATGGCTTCTTTTGCTTCTGACATTTGAAAACTATACAACCACCTGTTATCATTTACTATAACGTTAATGATCTACCCCTTATTCACAGCGCAAGGGCTTGTGGGTAACATTAGTCCAGAAAGCATGCACAGACTTGGCATGTTTTATCATGAACTCTTTTTGTGATGTAAATCTGGCATACTGTACTGCAGTCCGTATATAAATTGCGATATAGCATCTTCTTAAAGGGACGGTTCAACCAAAAATCTAAAGGATAAGTTTAATGAACATCGGAGCAATGACAAAGTAACCGAGCAAATCTTCTTTATTTTGACTTAAAATGATATTTCTCTTACAGTTTATACAGTATGACTTTCCTTTAGCTTAGTGGTAAGAGCAGGCGCTAACAACACCAAGGCCGTGGGTTCGATCCTATGGGATTACAAATGTAAAGTATAATGCAATGTAAGTCGCTTTGTATAAATGCGAAAATGTATTAAGCTTTCAGATTTCTGAGAACGTCTTTGTTATATTTGAATCTTGCTCACTATGAATGCAAGTAAATGCGAGTCAAGCAGCGTTTTGGGAGAACTAGTCTTGTAAAGGTCAAAAGTCTATATATTGATGTTTAAAGGGGCTCTTGTGTTGACTCCCTCGCTCTCCTCCGTCAGACGTGATGCCGGATGAGAACTAACTGAGCTGGATAAGAGAAACACATTTAAAGGGATAGTTCACCCAAAAATGAAAATCCTTCATCTTTCCTCACAGTCCAGTTGTTCCAAATGTGTATATATTTCTTTCTATTGATGAACGGAGAGAAAGATATTTGGAAGAATGCTTATAACCAAACAGGTCTTGACACCCATTGAATCTCATAGTAGGAAAACGTACTTTATCGTTTATTTGTTCTGTTCAGCCCAAAAGAAGACATTTAGAAGAATGTAGGACAGATATGTCTGGTTACAAGCATTCTTCCAAATATCAGAACAACACACATTTGGAACAACTGGATTTTCATTTGAATCCCTTTAACGTCATTTCTCATTCTCTCTGGTGATGATGCTTCCGTGTGATAATAGATGAGACGTCTGAACGGCTGTGAATCTTCTATATCACCGCAGCCAAACACTTCACATCACGCACTGCGAGTCACTACCAAACCTTTCATGATCCCCAAAATGAAGATTTTCATGACACACACATTTCCCCCTTATTAAATCTATTTCTTTTCAGTATGGATAAATGTAGAAAAGATGGATATGATGATAACTTCACTGACTGTATTACGGCGATGTTTAATGTCTCAGAATGATTGATCTACACTGATTTTGGGTCAAAATGTGCCTTTGTCATTTAAACAACATCAACAAAAATCTTCTTACAGCAAAACAGAATCTCTTCCATCCGTGATGTAAATTCCCTTTATTCTGATGATCATTTCACGCTCTCTTAGATAACAAGCATCTGTTTTACTTTAGTATCCGGGTGTGGTTTTTGTGTAGCTTTACTTCTCTTTTTTTCTCCCATTTTAATCATTTAAACCGATTAGAGCTTTAACACAATCTCCCTGTTGTGTTGAGATGTTTTGACCTGAAAGCACACAATCCCTCGCTCCCAGCGCTGCGGGTTCACCGTCAGCTAATGAGAAAATCATTCCTGAAAGAACAGAGACATTCCACATGGATTCAGAGCCACTGGAAGTTTGTCCTTGATGAGAACTCTTGCACGAGCCTTTAAAGGGATAGTTCACTCAAACATAACTATTCTGTCATTTACTCATCATTAATATCTTTGTTCCGCTGGACGCAGAAAAGATATTTGGAAGAATGCATAACCAAACAGGTCTTGGACCCAATTGACTACCATAGGACGCAAAAAGAAAGATATTTTTTGAAGCATGAAGGATCATTATCAAGTTATCATTTTTCCTACTATGTTGACCAAGAACTGTATGGATAAAGGATTCTTCCAAATATGTTTCTCAGTGTTCAACCAAACAATGTAGGTTTGGAAAAACCAGGGAGTGAGTAATTCATTTTTTTGGCGAACCATCCCTGAATGTGATGTCATTACAATTAAATTGACAGACAGAGAGAGAGAGACAGTCGCCCTGCGATTTCAAAGGGCTCATCCCTATGCCCTAAGCCCTTCAAAGGGATGACCCTCCGGAGTGAGAGCTTCAAAGGGTTGAAGGGTGTCGGGGACCAAACAACAGTTTCTTAAAGTGCCCTTCTGTGCCACCATTCCGTGCCCACAAGGAGGTGCCGTCGCCACGCCAGAATCACATGGACGTGAAGTGTCCGATCCTTTATTCCGAATGGCCCTTTGAAGTGGCCAATTATGAGCACTTCGGTTTGAAACGACCCTTCAAAATGGCCGCCAAGATTGTTTTCACTTCGAAAGGCCCTTGGGAGGGCGATATATCCAATTTGGAACGCTCCATCAGACAGGTGACCGGTGAACTGGATTCTCTGATCACAGTTTAGTTCTGCGGGCGGCTGTTCTCAGGTCAGTGTTTCAGTGTCTCTGATCTGTTGTGTGTTTATAACATGTGTCCTGCAGGTGTTCTGAGTCCAAACACATCTGCCGAGTCCTCTGGACTCTTCCAGAGTTAAACACGTCTGAGGTTTGTGTGCGTGTGTTTGTGTGTGTTTATGTGTAGGAGATGGTCGATGGAACCGGTCGGTCACCTTGTGTTTGTGTTTAGGGATAGCTTTGTGTTATCACTCGGTTGTAGTGTGTGTGTGTTTGTGTGTTGTAAAGGAGTTCGTATTTCCGTGGCAAAGTTCGTATTTCTCGCACAAAATACAAATCTTTTCTGTTAATATAGACACAAGTTAACCAATGTCCGCCAGTTGTTTTCTTATTGTTACAATCTCGACGGATTGTGATTTCTTTTTTTATCTGTTTATTCATCTTCATGTAGAATTATAACAGCTTTGTGTCTTGTCTAAAGTAAAATATGCAGCTCGGCCTATCAATGTGTAAATATGTTGAATTTAAAAGCATTTCAGTTGTGTTTGTTGCGTCCACGCTACACAGATGTACAGATGTCACTGCATGTTGTTCTACACGCGTCATGTGTGTTTCTCACATCTGCACCTTCACCATTATCACCTGTGTGTGTGTGTGTGTGTGTGTGTGTGTGTGTGTGTGTGTGTCTCCTTCAGCCGCGACACGAGTACTTTAACACGCCTGTGTACTGATTGGATGTGGCTATCCGTCCCGCATGCTGAGCCCCTCCCACCGCACTGCACGGCTGCTGGCTCCGCCTCCACACTGTCCTATAACAGAGCTGCACCTCGGGTCATTTATCCGTGGACCGAGTCTTTCTGATGTTTTTCTCCTCCATCGTTTCGCTCAAATTGACATTCGTTCATGTGCAGGACGTTATTTCACATTCATACAAACGAAGCTTTGAGACATTTGTGTGTTTTTGTCAATAACAACATTTGCATCTTTGAAATTCACAGCCAAAGCAACAACAAATATCGAATACATTTCATTTTATTTTGATGGACTTGTTAAGGTTCTTACAGACGTCTATTGTAAGTGTGTTAGCGTGAGGGATGATTCACCTTTAAAGGTTATTTTTATGTAATATCAGTAGATTTTTAATCATAAGCAAAAATGTAATGATTGTCAGAAATATGTGAATAAGCCTTTTTTAATTTTATTTGGTTATTTTTACTGGAAAGCAAGACAAAAGTACTGATAAAGCATTAGTATATTTAATCCGTCCAAAATGTTCTGGCTGTGTTTGTATTTACTGAGAAGGGTTTGTGTCTCTGATACAGAATGTAATGTGGTAGATGATGTGATTATTGTTTGTCATAGCAATCTTGTTTTTATGGATTAAATTACAGCAACAGGAACAAAACTATACATAGATTTGGATAACACTTGCACATTCAATGGTAGTTTGGAAACAATTACCACTCAAACTGTAAAACATTCATTGATTCAGTATTACATCATTCAGCATCATCTGTTCGATGAGATTTCTTTGTTACAGGAACCGTTCAATTTCACTTTACATGTTTTAAACTGGAGATCCTTAAGTTCCTACTTTATATCAAATATTTGTAGAGTTTGAACACTTTTATGTCAAGAATCCACTTATTTAAATATATGTGTGCCGTGGTAAGTAGAAAGAAATAAGTAGATTGAATCGATCTGTATTGTCACATAAATGAATACATTGACATCTGTGTATCAAAGGGTGAATTTCATGAAAACATGCTGTAATTCTCAGTGATGGTTCTGATTGCGGTTACACATTCATTTATGATGACTGAAATTGATTTGAATAAATATATATTTGTATTTTTAGAGTGAAATGCTTCAAGATGTTTATTTTCATCTGTTCATTGGTCCAATAAAAGTATTTTGTCCATTCTTTGGCTAGAGGAGCAGCCTATACAATCTAAAAGATATAAGGAGAAATAATAAGAATTAAAACTGCACAAATATCAAAAATCACTTTGCGGTATTAATAAGATCGCAGTATAATAATCATAAGTCTCGGACATATTTTACTGTTAAATACCTTTAACAATTTTTAACAAGCGACCCCAATCGACCACAGACTCACATCAGGTATGACTTCATTCTGGCGTTGAACCGTCACCCGCTTTTCACTTATAAAACTTTAAGAATAAAGGTTCTTCAGTAGGTTTTAAGATCTGTTTTCATCCATTTCTTAAGGTTCATTACAGTTTTCCTCAGACCAGCGTTGTGTTTTCGGAGTTCTTTATTGAACCAGTACACAAACGCTAACATGAGAATTACATAAAGATTAAGAGGCTATAAAACCTTTGTTCAACCTTTATTTTAAAGTGTGTAAATCTTGATTTCTTGTATTTTCAACCTTGATTTTAACCTTTTAAAAATTCTCATGTTTCTTGTTTTGTTCCCTGTTTTTGGCCGGGCTGTGTTCAGGATGCCAAAGTAAGTTCAGTTGTGTGTTTGAGTGTGTGTTTGTCGTCATTGTGTGTTTCTGTCATTGTGCTTTCAGCCCACATGTGGATTATTTTCAGATGTCAGGATAGATTTAGCTCGACTCCTCTCCATGTGCTTCATACATATGAAATAAAGCAGCTGCGCCCGGAGGGGTGACACCTCACATATATAATAATGAAATAAGGACACAGTGACATCATCTTTTAAAACTCTCACTTCAATATTTTACCCCACAATGACAATTTTATAGTCATTCATGTTGTTCCAAACCATGACTTTCTTTTGCATGACACTCGACAAGCGATTTTGACAAATTTGACGAGATTCAAACCAAAGGGAAATTGAAAGTCACATGGTTTTGAAACAACATGATGATGATGATGAAATGTTCATCTTGGGGTGAAAGTGTTTTACACGAATGCTTTTGTCTTTTGAATGTCTACCGTGCTATAAAAATACAGATTCTGTCCTTTAAAAGGGTTATTAATGAAAATAATGATTGTGTTTATAAATCATTGTTATTACTTATAATAATAGAGTTAGTTATAAAGTATATTTACTTAAAAGGGTTTTAAACAATTCAAACTTAAATGCAGGATCAATGAATCTAGAAAAGCAATTATTTACATACATTTATTTACATTTAAAACAAACCCATGAAAGCATTTACAGGATCTATAAAAACATTTGTGACCGTTTAATCTGTGAGTGTTTGATTGGAGAAAATGTTCATCTCCTTCCACAGGAGGCAGAAACCCCCCGCAGCGTCCTGGAAGAGATCGGACTCACATAGACCCACCGCCCGCCCGGCACGACCAACTTGGAGCCTGTTCATTTAAACATGTAGCAAACACACACACACACACACACACACACACACACACACACACGTCTGTTTGATGTTTACTGAAGTTCAATTTAACACCCACTGAAATATTGCTCTGATCAGACTCATCACACAATTATCCTGCTGGATTCACACTAAACACAGAAGATGTGAATCTTTCATATTCTTGAGATTCTTTCACATGACTCGCATCAGTATCAGACACATTTGACCGATCCAGACGTGTCCACCGTGTCAGTAGAATCAGTCTGACGTGCCACATCATTGCACAGATGATGGATGCGATTTAGATTCCTGACGAAATGTAAAGACCTTTCACATGTGTGAACGTGTTGCTTTGTGTTTTTGTATGTATTATCTCAATATACGACTACATTATAATAATATCATCATATATATTACTATATATTACAGGTTTTTAATGGTCACTTTTTAATGTCGAGTTAGCTAAACACATTGTATTGTGTTTATCAGTTATAACGTTTATGGATACACAATAGCATATATATAATTTCCTTGCACTCTGTTGATTGTTAACACATTGTGTTACGCTATTTAACACATTTTGTGTGTCATTTTGTGTTAAATAAAAGGGAAAACACAATTTGAGGTTAAAGTAACACAAACTGTGTTAACACGAATAAGTTCCCCCTTTTGGCAAAAAAGACCATCTCTTGAAAATGCAATTGTCTGAAAATAAAACGTACTGCATATTCTATTCTATATCTTGTAAATAACGTATGGTAAATGCTGAATAACCTGTTGTATAATTGAATATTGTTTAGGCATTTCATCTTAATGTGAAAACCATGTAGCCTTCCGAAATTTCATTGACACAAAGTACAATTTTATTTCAGTCTTGCAATCTGCCTAAAAGAGAAAATAAAGAGTAGAAGCGTTCATTTTAAGACAACTCCATTTATCAGATGCATGTAAAACACTCTCTTATATACGGTTTGTGTTCTCATGATTCTTCAGAATTGCTAGAGCTGATGTGTAAGGTCAACACTCGCCTCCGTGACTGTGTTGAGTCTGATCTGAGTCACGTGAAAGCGTCTTGAGAGTAAAACACAGACCAAACAGCCCATTCACAAACCAAAGATTATTTATTTTACGTGTCTGTGATTCTAGTTTCTACTCGAGCAAACCCTTAAAGTCAAGATCATGTAGTTTTGTGCATTGTTACGTTGCAAAATGTTTTCTCGTTGTTAAAACACGGGTCTGTTTTCTTCTACGAACATGATGGAGTAAACGGTTTGAATATAGAAGTTAAAATGTTTTGATTTATTTAAGAATTTTACTTGTTGTTGTTGTTGATACCAGAACAGTATGTAATGTGTCCAGGCATTCGTGTACGCGTGTAAAGTTTGTTTTAGACACAGAATTCATTCCTCAAACTTGAATGACCTCACATCCCACTGAGTTCAACAGCAGACACTCGACCGCTGTGTGTTATTACACAGGAGTCTGTAGAAATTAAAATGAAGAAATGAAACCAAACCTTTCCGTTCATCTGCTGTTATTGTGCATGATGTTTGGAGGATGATGTGCATTGTGAAAGTGTGTGTGTGTGTGTGTCACTATTGCCAACTCGTGTTCAGGAAACATTGCTAAACGCAGGTCGATTTGATGTTAAATGAAGTTGTGATGTCATATATGAGGAGAATATGTGCAGTGCTGGAGTCCTCAGGAAAGGTTTGTCCATAGACATTTGAGGCCAAACATACAAGTGACTGAGCGTGTGAAAGAGAAGATCATTCATTTGTGTGTTTTGATGGAAAATGCTTGGTTTTATTATTTGAGTCAATTTTCAAAAGTTGCTAAATAATTAAAGAAAAAGCTAAATGTGTTGTTAGGTGCTAAATAAAGTTGCAGAGGCAGTCTGTAAGGTTGGTGAATAGCTATTCCTAAATTTGCAACACTTTTTATTGAACCTTTTTCCAAATATACAGAAATTCATATACAGTAAGTATAAACAAACAATCTTCTTTCATTAAAGATTAATACAATAACAAAGGCTAAAAAATTGGCAACACTTGTGTGCGCCGCGAAGACCCGCCAAAATAAATGTCCACTTGATCCGAACCAGATGGAAAAAATTCTTTACTTACACTGTAGTAAACATTATACATATTTTTACTATAGTGAGGTTAAACAATACTATAGTACGCAAGAATAATTACTATATTATAATTACTACAGTATACTTTGGTTTATGGACAAATGTATTTTCTATTGTATACCAAAACAAAAGATTGAAAATACAGAACTCAAAATAATGAAAGCGAATTTGGGAAGCTAAAAAGGATATGGCCCTCATTTATCCATCTGTATGTAACAGGTAAGAGAACTGAGGTTACAGAAAACTTAACAAACACACACATTTGAATATCATCTTTACTTAAAAGACACAAATGCAAATAAATTGAATTCCCTAGTTGTGAGAGAAAATGGTTAACACTTTACAATAAGGTGCCATTTGTTAACAATAAGTGAATGCATTAGCTAACATGATCTAACAATGAACTTCTAAAGCATTTATTCATCTTAGTTCACTTCGGCATTCAAACGTTGTGTCTGTTGACATCAGTTAATGCCCCATGAACTTACAAGAATAACTGCATTGACATTAACAAAGATGAATAAATGCTGAAAAACTCAAATGTTCATTATTAGCTAATGCATTTACTATAGTGTAAACAAACATAGCACCTCATTGTAAAGCGTGACCAACCGCTCATCTTCCTCCTCAGCCCTGACGGTGCACATACATCTGACAGACTTCTATTTGATATTCAATTCACTTTGATTTGTACGGCGCTTTTCACAATGTTTCATTGTTTTTAAACAATTCAATGAATCAAAAGTGAGTATTCAAATAACAAGGGTCAATCTTTGCTCTTGGTTGTTGACGGAGACTGCCTGGGCTGGAGCTGAGATGATCACTTAAGTTCACAGGATCTCGCAGGAGGAGGACACATGACGTCCACGTGTTCTTGTATGAGGATGGCACGTGACGATCAGCTGGTGCTGGTGTAATGTGTAGTTTCCTCCCGACGGTCAGTCAGTCTCTCACAGGAGGATGACACCAGGTGGTCCTACTTGAGCCGGCATCATCTGTGGTTACCCCGGGATGGGTATCTGGATGTAGGGGAGAGATCAAATAGCGTAGCTGCTGTTCATTTACTAACAAACAAGAGATAATATGTATGCTTTGCTGTTTTTAATCTAGACTTAAATTGACCCTCGATTGTATCAGGAAGGCTTTTCCAAAGTTAAGGTGCTACATTTGAGAAAGCTCGACCCCCTTTAGTGGACTTTTTTGTGATCGTAGGGAGCTCGATGGGTTGTAGCGTGATGTCTGCTCCCGTATCTTCAAGATGTATTTTTTTATTGTTTGCTCATCTGCATTACGTGTTCTGCTCATTGTACATTGTGTTTACATTTGCTCTGTGTAGTTATGTGTAAATGAACTTCATTTATATAGTGCTTTTTACAATTCTCATTGTTACAAAGCAGCTGTACAATAAACATATTTAAATTTAGTCATTTAGCAGGAACTGCACCCAGGTTTTTCCCCGACTGTTGTACTTATACGGTTGAGGGACCATAAAGAGATTTGATTTGATTTGAGATTGAAGCATTCAACATCCCGTGGTATAATGGAAAGTGAATGCACACCCGAGGGACCGTCGTCAATCATTCCCACCGTACTTATTGTGTGCAAACAGACCCTTTGTTTTTATGCATCGATGCAGAATACTTCAGGTTCCACAGCTCTTGCATCTATGAACTTTCTGAATATGTGATTGAGTTGAGAAGAGTTTGACCTTTAAAGGGCTTTTAAAGACGAGTAATTCATTCCAACTTTAGGAATTGACTCTTGATTCCCAAATGCATCGTGAGAGATCTCAAAGTGTCTTCAGTAATCTTCTCAAGACGAAAACAAACGTCAATAGTTCTGTTTTACAACTTCAACAGCGACTCAAACACCTTCAGTAAATAAGTAAGTCTCTCATGACGTGAAAGTCTTTAATGTTTAAGCTTCATCTGTTAAGTCGATTGGTGAAACTGTGTAGCCCTTTGTGTTATCGCTTCTTAAGAGATAAAAGGCCATTATTTCCCTAAATAAAAGCAAGATATACAAGAATTTTAGGGTCATTTAATCATTCAGTTTTCAAACTCATGGAAATAATGGAATTACTATAAAGTAATGTGGCAGTTTCCCAAACAACTTGCACTTACATATAAATCAAATATATCGGTGAGATTGATGCAGGCCGTCATTTCTTTTGTAAAATATGTTTTTGAAAACTACTTTAATATGGGAAACCACTCCTGTAGGAATTATGTTGTAACGTTGGCCATATAATATAATATTTTTGTTTTGTGATAAGAAACGTGTGTTGGGCTGTCGGCACAATTACATTACTCTTCACATAACTCTTTTTATACATTGAAAAACATTTCATTTTATTTTTGTGTTAACAGAAGTGTGTTTAAAGTATTTGTCACTTTGTTCCAGACATGCTTTGTAATGCGAGTCCTTTAATCTTGTGATAAATGTAAACTTTAATTGCAGATTAATGTTGACTGTTCTCTCAGTGAGGTGTGTCTGGTGTTGTGCGGGACGTCTGAGATCTGTTGTGTTTTATTGTGGTGTGTCACTGGTTCCAGCATCTTCAGAGAAGTTTGTTGATTTATTTGTGTTATTTCTAAGAATTTTAAAGTTTTATTTCATTAATATTGCATATAGGAATTTATAATCTATTTAATATTTGACCCGTGTTTCTCTCTTCTTATCTTGGGTGTGTGGTTCTCAGTGTGTGCGTGTGCATGTTGTTTGTGTGTTTGTGCGTGTGCATGTTGTTTGTGTGTGTGTGTGTGTTGGTGCGTGTGCATGTTGTTTGTGTGTTTGTGCGTGTGCATGTTGTTTGTGTGTGTGTGTGTGTTGGTGCGTGTGCATGTTGTTTGTGTGTGAGTGTGTTTGTGCGTGTGCATGTTGTTTGTGTGTGTGTGTGTGTGTTGGTGCGTGTGCATGTTGTTTGTGTGTGAGTGTGTTTGTGCGTGTGCATGTTGTTTGTGTGTGTGTGTGTATGTGCGTGTGCATGTTGTTTGTGTGTGTGTGTGTTGGTCCGTGTGCATGTTGTTTGTGTGTGTGTGTGTTTGTGCGTGTGCATGTTGTTTGTGTGTGTGTGTGTGTGTGTGTTGGTGCGTGTGCATGTTGTTTGTGTGTGTGTGTGTGTGTTGGTGCGTGTGCATGTTGTTTGTGTGTGAGTGTGTTTGTGCGTGTGCATGTTGTTTGTGTGTGTGTGTGTGTGTGTGTTGGTGCGTGTGCATGTTGTTTGTGTGTGAGTGTGTTTGTGCGTGTGCATGTTGTTTGTGTGTGTTTGTGTTTGTGCGTGTGCATGTTGTTTGTGTGTGTGTGTGTTGGTGCGTGTGCATGTTGTTTGTGTGTGTGTGTGTTTGTGCGTGTGCATGTTGTTTGTGTGTGTGTGTGTGTGTATGTGTGTGTGTTGGTGCGTGTGCATGTTGTTTGTGTGTGGGTGTGTCTGTCTTCTGTGTTTTCACCTTTTTTGGTTTTGACTTGCATAACATATTTTGCTTATTGTCAATATATTTCTTGTACAGCTACTTTGTAACAATGAAAGTTGTAAAAGCGCTCTATAAATAAAGCTGACTTCCTAAAGTTCTGTGATGACCGTGAGTCAGAGGGGTTGTGAACACTTGATATAGAAGCCTGTGTTTCAGCAGACAAAGCAAACGTTATCGTCCTTACTCAACAAAGTCAACTTCTGTACAATTATATCAGATTGCATTTTCAATCCTGAATACTGAAAAGCTCAATTCAGCACGAATAAAAAAGACGTATGACTGAAACATCATATAAAGGAATTAAAATCACATGAAACATGTTTACAATCATGCTGATCAAACAAAACTGCATATTTATATTTCATTTAAAGGTTAAAGCGTCCGGACCAGTTGCTTGCAGAACACTAATGAAATATCAAGTGATCAAGTGATCATTGACAGATGTTGTATCTAAAGTGTGAGATCCAAATCCAGATATTTAGTGTTTCATCAAGCTTTACTGTTTGAAGTCCGTACAGAAAAGCAACAGAAGCTGACATGCTGCTGGTGTTTCTGACTCAATGTCCTGGTATCTACCATCACACGACTTTACAACTGTTAAAAAATATACTAGCACAGTGTGTTATCATTGCATCTGACACTTATCACAGTATCGGCCTTTGATGGATTAACAGATACAATTATTGTAATTAAATCACTTTTCTCTGAAAGAACTGAAGCATGACTGTCTGTAGTTATTACAGTAACTTATGATGCACACTTGATTATTCAAATACACAATGACATTTACTCTGTTGTGTATTTACACAAACGACAGGACACACACACCACCTATCACCTCTCTGTCTCTCTCTCTCTGTCTCTCTCTCTCTCTCTCTCTCTGTCTCTCTCTCTCTCTGTCTCTCTCTCTCTCTGTCTCTCTCTCTGTCTCTCTCTCTCTCTCTGTCACTCTCTCTCTCTCT
>NC_136780.1:846219-881193 GCF_947034865.1 Barbatula barbatula | reverse complement strand
CATTTTATCAAAGACCCAGCCTTTAAAATGCATATTAAAAGCTTTTCATCCAAATAAAATCAGTAAAACACTTAAGTACAATTAAAAATGACGTTAGACGGGACAGACAGTTCACATCGTATTGATCTGCTTGTTTTCTGTGTGATTCTAGAGATGTCAAACACTACTAGACGTCCAGCGGTCAGAGCGCCTGCGTCTCGAGCAGCAGATTCTTCAGACAGCATCTCTGTATCTCCAGGTGAGGAAGATGAGGATGAGTGTGGTCTATTGATGACGATGTCATCAGAGCAGTGATTTCAGGATGGGCAGATGAGATTTGATGGTTTAAGACTCAAAACAAGTCTCTCAGGTCTGTTCTCATGTGATAAAAAAATAGCAAATACCTATAAAGGACTGAACGTGGAATAATTAAGCATCATTTGAAAAGATAAACCCATTCTGTTCTGAGCTCAAAGAGCATGTCGGGCCGGTGGTGTTCATCATTATACATTTTTAGATTTTAAAAAGATCAAGTTAACTCAATCAAAGTTTTCAAACCAGTACGACTTGATTTTGTCTGTGATACAGAACAGAACCTACAGCCTGTGGCTTCTGAGGAGTTCTTTATTAATCGTCAAGCTTATCCTAGATCATCTCAACACTGCCTGACAAATAACTGACATCTTACTGCCTGAAGACAAAAACAATGACACTATAATGAAGCTTCGCTGGAGGGTTTCGACAGAAACTCTCGGTTGTTTTCTGAGCCGGTGTAAGTTCTTGATTGTGTTGTTTTTGTGTCTCAGACTCTCTCTTGACGGTCCGTTCCATCGATCTTCTAAAGTCCAGAGACGGGCCGAACCGCAGAGAACACCGCACGGACGGTTTCATTCATGACAAACTGATCGTCCGCAGAGGTCAAACCTTTCAGATGTGGATCGACCTCTCGCGACCTTTCAACCCTAAAACTGACCGTCTGCACCTGGAGCTCCGGGTTAGGTCAGTGAGTTAGGTCCAGATAATTGTGTTGTTGTTTTGATTTCCGTATGAGAAGAAAAACACAGATGAGATCTCTTTAATGCCTCAAAAAAATTGAAAGTTTTGCATAAATCTCATCTGCGTCTCAGATATTTCTCCTGAGAAAAAACACCCAGAAACTCCATCTGTTGTGTTGTTGAATAGTTTTTTTGTATTCATCTGTCATCCATAACACTTTGACAAAGCAGGCGCTGGGAAATGAGAGTATTGTCATGTTTTTGTTGTGTGTTTTGTGAAGTCACACATTGTTTGAATGGAAAATCAGTTTAGTCACAATGAGAAAGAGAGAGAGAGGTCATGGAAAAAAAGAAGATTAATGTAAATTCTCTAACATTTCAACCGTTAAATCAATTATCCGTTAAACTATGTTTATTCAGACTGAAGAATGTATTTATCATTCATTCCTGCGTCTCATGAGTCATGTTACGCTTGGATTTATGCCAGACTCATTGTTATGACATACTGTATAATCCAGGATTATCTGCCCCTCCTAAATCTTTATTTTCTTTACACTAATAGTAGAATTAAAGTGGAGTCAATGACATGATATCATGAAAACCATTAAACTGAAAGCAGAGTAAAGTTTTACAATCCCATGAGAAAAATACGCCATCATACTTAGTATTACATAATAGTAAACCATGGTAATTTTTAGTGAATACTTTGGTATACTTCAATATCAACTATGGTAAACCGAGGTTAACTGTAGTAAATACTGCAGCATACTTTAATATTTACTACAGTAAACTGTGGCAGACCATAGCAAACACCACAATATATTTTAAGATGAACTATTAAATATTCAAGTATACTGCTGTATTTACTACGGTTTCCTGTGGTAAACTGTGGCCAATACAGTAGTACGTTTCAATATTTACTATAGTAAACCTGTAGCATTCTGTAACTCATTCATGTAATACATTTTGTGGTATACTAAGACGTTTTTCACATCAGCTGGATTAAATCAGGTTATCGGTGATCTCTGATGCTCACATCTTTGTGTTTCGTTTATGACACAGATTACATGTTCACGAGCGTTGGAGGTATTCGCATCTTGGTTTGGTTAGTGGATGATCTGGAAGACGGCCGATGGGAGATGAAGATCGTGGAGCAGAAAGACACAAAGATCAGATTGTCAGTCAACACTCCAGCCAGCGCTTCTATTGGCCAGTATAAAATCTCTGTGGTGACGTATTCACGGAAGGGTGGGATGATATATCCATACGCTCAGAATAATGAATTCTACGTGCTCTTTAACCCCTGGTGTGAAGGTACACAGACTCGTAATAAAACTCATTTATCTTTATGCACTGCATGAAAATAACACTGCATGTTAACATCTCTCTCAGATGATCCGGTGTATTTAGATAGTGAAGCTGAGAGGAGAGAATGTGTTCTGAATAACATGGGAAGAATTTACTACGGTACAGAGCAGCAAATCGGAACCAGAACCTGGAACTTCGCTCAGGTGAGAATTGAGACGAGTATTATACTTCCACAACAATATTCGAAGAGTTTATTTCCAAAATAAGAGAAATATGCTTAAAATTCGTGTTTTTTATTGTGCGTTCCAATTAACATCAATCAAACTGCATTTGGTTTGTTGTGATTTAAGCAATAAAAACTTGATAACAAAATCAAACATGATTACATAATAAAACATGATTATCTCATTTTGGAAACAAACTATTCATTTGAAAACACATTAAAACATTCTTGTGTTTGGCATAGATGTGTACTTATTATAAAACGAACCAAACACTTTTAGACATGTTGATTTCAGTCAGCTTGGACTTATTTGAATGCATGTTTTGTTTGATTTGAAATTACATCCATATTATTGTCATAAAAGAAAATAATTTCTTTAAAGAATCCTACACAAAATCTTAACTGAATGGCACCATTATAGGCTACATTATAGGCACGCATGGCGTTCATATATCATTAATTAATATACTTAAATGCTTTTTGATACTGTGAATGATTAAATTATGATTTTATTAAATATGCGGAGATGTTCTGACTTACTAACTTTCTCTGTGTCAGTTTGAAGAGGATGTTCTTGAAGCTTCTCTGTTCGTGTTGGAGAGATCGCGAGTCTCTGTGACGTCATGGGGTGATCCGGTGATCGTGTGCAGAGTAATATCCGCTCTCGTGAGTTTTATTCTTCATCGGAATCTAGAATCGACATTATATATTTACATTCATGCACAGGCGGCACACTTTAATCTAATCTAAAGTAATTTAATTGCTTATTTCTGTGGGGTTATATATGAATATATTTGTATTTGCATTACTACACGCAGAATACGACGTTCAATCATTTTTTCATCACTTCGCTGTGATAGGTTAACACTAACGACGACCAGGGTATACTGGAAGGTAATTGGTCAGAGAGTTTTGAGGGCGGGACCGCGCCGACGGCCTGGAGCGGAAGTGGAGACATTCTGAGGCAATACTACAAGAGTTCAGGAACGCCCGTGAAATTCGCCCAATGCTGGGTGTACGCTGGGGTCACAAACTCAGGCGAGAACACGTTAAAAGACACGAACACATTAGCAACGGGTCATCAAATACTAAAGAGACGGATGCCTTTTGCCATGTTACAATTCGCTAGTTGCACAAGATGGCGCCGGTGAGCTTTCAAGGACGCAAGATAGGGCAGAGTCATTTCCGGTCGTTTAAAACGTCATATATAACCGAGATGACAGATACTCTTTACATAGCTGCGCATTTCGTTAAGTCAAAACAACTTGATCGCGTCACACGACCGGAAATTAGTCTGCGGACTCCTGGCGTCGCGAAAACTCACTGGCGCCATCTTGTGTAACTAGCCCGTCAGTCAGGATGAAAATCACAACTTGAATGTCACTGTGTATTTCTAATATATGTTTCTCTCCTTCAGTGTTGAGATGTTTGGGAATTCCTACCCGGTGTGTGACAAACTTTAGCTCCGCTCACGACACAGACCTCTCCATGACAACAGACATTTACATCGATGAGAAACTGGAGGTCATTAAAGAACGTACGAATGATTCTGTGTGGTACGAGAAACACAAAGATCACAAGTTATTTACGTCATTGTCGGCTCATTCTTCGCCATTTTGGCTAGTGTGGGTGCCGGTGGACATTACGCCGATCAGAGACAGAGTTTATTTGAATATCTTTGCGCTTTGAAAGGCTTTACAGTCATTAGGTAGATGATATATAAGAGCGGTTCTACACAAACAGAAACAACAATAATCGATTAGAAGGTGAACTGAAATATCAATAATAAACGAAATCTTTCTTTCACGTGACCTCGTGAAGATCGTTACATATAGCCTGAATCACATCAAAGAATAAGCTTAATTTTCAGTGTTAAATATACTTCACTATTTAGTTGTTTCCGTGTTTTCATAAGCATTCACGAGCGCCGGACTTACCATTGGTTTTGACTGGTCTCCAGCACAGAGGCCCCGCTCTTCAGGGGGCCCCGCCTGCTCTCGCTCAATTGATTTGTTTAGTTATTTACCAGTTTTTTTATTTTTCCTTTAAACTTTGTTCATTGGTCTAGCAGGATTCAATAGCACTGACTTATGTAAGGAATGATGTCGATTAATTGGCTTAACTTTAATTGGTCAGTCATGTTGGCGTTTCCTGATTGGTTATTGGTGGATTCTATCCGTCACGTTTACCGCAGTTGAAACCTGTCTATATTAATACACGGTTATAATGGCTGACAAGCACTATCGCAGTGCTACGCTAAAAAGAAAACATAAAACTGAGAGACAGGAACACGAAACACCATTTAGTGAAATTGAAATAATGATTCTTTACACCTATGGCACCACACCTTGATCTTTAGGCAGAGAATCCATAGGAGGACAACCACCTACTGGAGGAAACCGCTGGAGCTGTGTGAGATATTAAGTATTGACAAAACATAGGAACCAGTTGGTTTTAAAAAAAATTACATTCTTGTAACTAAAACTGTAGAGTTTATATCCGGATTTTTTTATGTTCCACAATGTTTATTGTACATCGTCTAAAACGTAACATTAAACTTTCTGGAGTGTACTGAAGTGCAAGATTCCATCTTCTGTATAGTCATTAATGACAATATTTATCCATCAATTCATGTAATGTTGTAGTTATTATTAATCATTCTATCTAATAAATATGTAATTTAACAAATCTATATAAAATTCTTTATTCATCAAAAAAATCTTCTAAATTAATCCATCTACGTAATGCCTTCCAGAGCCGAGAGAGTGTGCTAATCTATAATAAAGTCCGCCTTTTCTACAATTTCTCTCACATTTTCTCTCTCTCTCCACAGGAACTTTCATGTATGGAATGAGTCCTGGATGACACGTCCGGATCTCCCGGTGGGTCATGGTGGGTGGCAGGTGGTCGACTCCACCCCTCAAGAGCCCAGTCAGGGTTCCTACCGCTGCGGTCCGACCTCTGTCACCGCCGTCCGTAACGGACAAGTCAACCTGAAGTACGACACACCGTTTGTGTTTGCTGAAGTGAGTCCTGTCATCGATACATCAAATCTCAAACGTTTCTCAACTTCGTAAAGTTTCAGATGTAGAATGTGTGATAAGTATTACTTGTTATTTGCGTCTGGTTAAATTGAATCGTGTGTTTCAGGTAAACAGTGATAAAATCTTCTGGCAGAGGAAAGCTGATGGCAGTTTCTCTCAAGTCCGAGTGGAGAAGCATTCCATCGGTCAGCGCATCAGCACTAAAGCTGTGGGCTCAGACATGCGTATCGAGATCACACACCTCTACAAACACCCAGAGGGTAACAAAACATCTCCAAATTCACTTTATCTGCATTGTTTTTAATAATTCATGTTTGATGGGACTCTTCAGACTGGAACATAATCATATCAAACACCAAACACTGACATATAAATGTAACTTACACAGTTCCATCATGTTTCAGGTTCAGAGGAGGAGCGTATGGCTGTAGAGACTGCCAGTCGTTACGGCTCTAAACCCATGGTGTACCCATTCCCCTTGGCCAATGACGTGACGGTTGAAATCATTATGGAGGGGACGGGGCCTCGTATGGGATATGATGCCAAACTGAGTCTGGTCCTGAAGAACAGAAGTTCAGTTCAGCGCAGCACATCACTTCTGTGTGAGGTGCTGGTCATGTATTACACTGGAGTTCTGAAAGGATCGCTGAAGAAAGAACGTGTTCCTGTCATTCTCAAACCTCAAGAGAGTGAGGATCCGTTGACTAAATCACCCAGTTTATCTGATTCAGAATAAAGTGTTATTTGTGTCATATGTTCTCGTGTGTTCTTCAGTCAGATCTATTCCCTGGATCCTGCAGTATGGAGAGTATATGAATCATCTGGTGGATCAGGGAGCTCTGATGCTCACCGTCACCGGACGAGTCAATCAAACCAAACAGATTCTGGCCACTCAGTTCAACTTCAGACTGCGAACACCAGATCTCACCATCACTGTGAGTCAAATACAATCATTCATCATCTGCATCTGACGGGGAGAATCTCTTCAAATGTGTCTGTGTTTGTTGACTTGTGTTGATGAAGTGTTTGTGTTTGTTGTGTTTTCTAGCCTGTGGGAGAAGCTGTGATGGGTAAAGAGCTGACGGTCAAGATCTCATTTCAGAATCCACTGCAGCAGGTTTTGAAGAACGTTCAGTTCCGGATCGAGGGATTGGGAATGCAGAGCGTCAGAAAGATCCTCTATGGGTGAGAGCAGGTTTAATATGTGATAAATGTGTTGAGTATGATGTTCATGGGTGTATTATTAAAATGCTTGTGTGTTTGTCAGTGATGTGGAGAAGCTGGCGACAGTGACACTGATGGAGAAGTTTGTCCTTGTGTTCTCCGGCCCTCAGAAGCTTCTGGCATCGATGGACTGCCGTCAGCTCACTCAGGTGCACGGAGTCGCTGATATTGTGGTGAAACGACAGTAAAAAATAAACTTTATTTCATATCTGTTTGCTCTGAAGGACAGTAAACACACTGAAGGATAAAACACAGAGATACATGTTTATTTGTGCTCGGAAGAATGACATTTGTAAGCAAGTTTGTCACCAATAAAGATCCCACAGAGTTAATAACACTTACACTCTGTCTGTTTGTTTACACAAGTGTAAGTTTATCAACTCAAATCATTCTTCAACGTCCATAACAAAATACAAAACAGTATATAATGTCTATATAAAATGTAAAGTTGAGAAACTAAACACATTCTTACCCAAATATTGTAATATATTAAAAATATATATTTATTTTACATCGGGTGTTTTCTTAACTATTTGTGAAAGTGTAATGATAGTTCTGCATGATTTATATTTGTAATTTTATTCAAGGTTAAATACATTCTTTGGCTAAATTAGGTTTTGAAACTGAACATCATTTTTATCCTTTTCGTGAGATTGACAAGTGTGGTGTGAAAAGAGCCGTGTAAAGACTCGTATAATCGTCTTTTGTGTTTCCCAAATAAAACATCACATTTAAGTGGAATGAAATGAGGGCGTGATGATGTCATTTTTGGTGAACTATTCCTTTAATCTTTTCAGATTCTTAGTGGAGTGGTTATTCATTTAATGTCAAATTATTTAAGTCAATAATTGACTGGTTCATTTGTTCACGCACAGGTAGGATGATCAGAGGCTTTGAGTTTGTACCTTCATAATTAAGAGAAGGGCTGAAGTATGGATAGAGAGTTTCAGTGAAGGATAGACCAGTGAATGAGTAGATATGAGCTCTGGAGTCCACATCATAGAAAGAGACCAAACCCTCCTCATAATCCACAAACACACCCACCTTCTGTGGACTCACACTCAGAGACAGAGACACGATAGGATCATCGAGAGCTTCATATTCATTCTCATTCCACAGAATCACAGCCCAGTATCCCTCATCAGGAGTCAGTGTGATATTTCCCTTTCTGGTTATAGATTTTCTTGCCACTCCTAAATCCCATTCAGTCTTTCCACTGACCTGAACCTCAAAATAAAATCTCCCTGATGAGAATCCCTCCTTTCCCAGAACACATGAACATTTATCAAATCTCTCTGGACGATCTGGCACGTCTTGCTTTATGTCTCCGTGTCTCACTTGTTTTCTATCATCAGACAGAATGAGTTTAGGATGAGCTGTATCGGGATCCAGAGTCACATCCACTGAAAGGAATCAGAGAATATCAATCAGAACTTGAGTGTGTGATATTCAATACAGTGAGTGAATAAACCGTAAATGTAAATATTATGTGTGTTTTTAGTGTTTATGAGTACCTGCAAACTGCCGCTTCATCATCAACACTGTCAACACAAATGACAAATACACATGAAGCCTACTCGATGGACACAACTTCAAACTTAGAAAATCACTTTCACAAAGTCACCAAAACTGTAACTAGAGTTCGTTGCTTTAAAGCTAAATATTTACTGAGATCATAGACTGGCATACACTAACAAATGTAAATCTATAACTTACCTGTTTGATCTAGTTTTTGATCCAGAGTCTGTTTCAGTTCAGTCAGATGTGACACAGAGTTCAGACTGTCAGAAGCATCAACACTAATGTCAGAGCTGTTCTTCACGTTGACAGGTGTGCACAAAGATGAAGAACTCTACATGAGAAGACAGAAATCCATCATCAGATGAAGTGAAGCGTCATGAGGATGTTTTGAGATTGATGAAGAGTGACCTGTATGAGATGAAGATGATCTTCAGTGTTGGACATGATGTGCTCCAGCTCAATGTTTCTCTTCTTCAGTTCACAGATGTCCTGCTCCAGAACATTCATCGCATCTGCAGCGTGTTTCTCTGCTCTTTTCTGTTTCTCCTCCATCATCTTCAGTACATCACACTGACAACTCTCAATGGAGCGGATGAGATCTCTGAACATCTCCACACTGTCTGCTTTCTCTTGATCTGTCTTTCTCTGATACATCACACATCATACATCACGCGTACTGGATTTATTTCTATATATATTTTTCAGTTATATTTTCACTCACCTTCATCAGCTCTACTGAGTGTTTATTGTCTTGAATCTTCTTGATTCTGTCCTGAATCATCTGCTGCACGTCTGTCTGTGTCTTAACCAGCTGAGTCTATAGCGAAAGAGAGAACATCACATTTCATCACATCAGTTCCTTCTTATGACAGAAAGAACAAAAGGGTTGAAAGTATTTCTTGCCTTCCTATGTCTGTTCTCCTCCTCTATAGAGATAGTGTCGTGAGTCTTGTGATCTCCTTCAGTACAGAACACACAAACACACATGTGATCATCTCGACAGAAGAGCTCCAGAGGTCTCTCGTGTTTCTGACATATATAATCATCCAGATTGATCACAGGATTGATCAGTGTGTGTTTCTTCAGACGCTGGACTCTCGTGTGAGGCTCCAGATGATTTTGACAGTAAGAGCTCTGACACATCAGACACGTCTTCAGAGCGTTTTTCTTCTCAGTACAGATGTCACAGAAAACATCAGGTTTATCCAGATCAATCTTTTCTTTAAAGTGCTCAATGACCTCTCTGAGCGTGGTGTTGATCTTCAGATCAGGTCTCTTCGTGAATGTTTCTTTACAGAATGGACAGACGCAGTTCTCTGGGATTTTCCAGCATTCGTTCAAGCAGTTTTTGCAGAAGTTGTGTCCACATGGAGTGGTGACTGGATCATTGAACACATCCAGACACACAGAACACTGAAGCTCTTCATCTAATGGACCACTAGAGGACGCCATGACTGAAAACACAAATTGTGTCATGGAATGTCTATAGTCAAGCAACAGCAGGGACTTTAAATCGAATGTTAAATATAGTTTCTGTTCTTCTGGGTCGGTTATTATCTGCATCGTGATATGTTAAGACTTAAAATCGTTTTTATTTGATAGGCCCTTCAGCATCCAATCATTTTTGTTGTTATAATCTGAAAGCATTTTCAAGCCTATGATGCAAACAAAAATGTTCTTGCATGCAGTAGAATTATATTTGTAAACTACATGAGTAAATGTATTCCTCTAAATAATACTTTAATAAAGTAGTCAAGTCAGCTTTATTTATATATAGTGCTTTTTACAATTTTCATTGTTACAAAGCAGTTGTACAAGAAAACATTGACTATAAGCAAAACATATAAGGTTATGCAGGTCAAAACACAGGTCAAATATCAGACACACAATAAATTCCTATATGCAGTGTTAATTAAATAAGACTATCAAATTCTAGCAGCCCCCCCCGGCCAGGCAAAACAGTGCAAAACAGTATGCAAACGGTGGCGAGGAACCCAAAACTCCATTGGAGGAGAAAAAAAAACTCTAACCAGGCCTAACCAGGGGATTCCAGTTCCCCTCGGGCAAAAACTGCAGCCTCTGCACAAGCTCGACGCCTGAGAGCGTAGTGCACGTGATGGACTGTAATACAAGAGAAGTTCACTCAAGTAGTGAGGAGCTAAACCATGTAGGGCTTCATAGAGAATGAGCAATATTTTAAAGTTAATGCGATGCTTTATAGGTAACCAAGGTTGACAGAACCACATTACATTTACATTTATGCATTTGGCAGATGCTTTTATCCAAAGCGACTTACATAGCATTACCCTATACATGTTACATAGGTATCTGCAATCCCCTGAGATCCAACACACAACCTTGCGTTGTTAACACAATGCTCTTACCACTGAGATACAGGAAAGAACCAGGCTAACATACTCATACTTCGTGCCGGGCCGTCATTTTAAATCTTATTTAAGCAAAGAGGAGCAACTATGTCTAGCGTTTCCTAGAAGGTGGCGTTAACATTTTCAATGGTAAAGTCAAGATCTTTGTCGTTATTACTCAAGCTAGAGATTTGAGACAATTCAGGCACATTATCAAGAAACGCACCTTTGATTTGCAGCCATAGGGCAGTAAAGCAAGCATGATACCAGATAATGATCCGAGATGTCTTCGCTCTGCTGAAGGATTTTTACGTCATTCACATTTATACCGTTAGACAGTATTAAATCTAAAGTATGATTTAATCAGTTCTTTGACTATTCAGGTAAATCAGCAGAAGGAAAACAGCTCACAGAGAGTAAATTCTTACTACAAACCAGTCTAACCTGTAGGTGAAGTTCGGTAAAAAAACAAAACTCAAAATTCATGAAAACCATCTGATGCTCATATGATGAAAATGAACATTCAGTTGAGTAGATTCTTATTTCTCATCTCAGAACGTGTGGAGAAAATACTTTGACATTATTATAATATTTATATGCGAGTATATTCATAAAGACTTCAAATTAAACCACAAAATACATCTCACCACCAACTAAAACAATGTAGTTTATATAAGCTTTGTTTTTTATTGACCGTGTTCATTTGATCTGTAGCTCAAGCCTGTTTCTCGGCATTTAAGTTGTGTAACACCATCAAACTTTCCTTCACACCAATTCTTTAAATTATTCTTCGACAATATTTCAGGATAAACTGCTAAACTAGCAGACAGTTCTTCACTTACCTGTGTGTGAATCTCAGCTGTGTTCAGTCTCAGAGAATCCGAAAACAGATTCTGATGTTCGAAGAATTTCAACTCACCTGAAGTCATGGCCACGCCCACTACCTACCTGTCCATCAATGAATATGCATTTCTGTGGTTCTGTAACCAATCAGCACTATTGCGTATTTTGTATACTACGTGGTCTCATTCAAACATGATATGCATTCAGATTTATTGTTATTTATTTCAATTCTGTTTTTATGACGGGTACCAAATCACAACAACGATTATGTGATTATGATTGTAAATGAATGATTATACAAATAAAGTCGTTCGACAAAATGATGTTTATCCCGGTGAAACGCGTAAAATGTTTGCTCTTGATGATTTCGGATGAAGCTTTGCTCGATGCGCAGTCTCTTTAAATCCGGCGGAGGTCCGGTGATGTGACGTCACGCCGCAGCTGACCGTGATGAAGCGCGATTGAGTTTATTCCTCTCCGTGAAATCCTGCGACACGCTCGTGATATTGACACTCCGTTTCACGTGTTCGAGTTAATACAGTGTGCGCCTCCGTTTATTCCTCAGCATCGCGACTCACGGCCATGATCACCTCCACACCGCTGGACTGCCGCGCCCCCGCCGCCGCGCGCTCCTCCTCCAGGCGCAGCGGCGCGTCTCCGGCGAATGTCAGCCCGACTCGTGTCACGCGCCTGCAGGAGAAGGAGGACCTGCGGCATCTCAATGACCGTCTGGCCAACTACATCGAGCGGGTTCGGCTGCTGGAGAACGAGAAGTCCTCCATGCAGCTCCTGCTGGAGGAGAAGTCGGAGACGTCGGTGCGCGAGGTGGGTAACGTGCGCCGCCTGTACGAGACGGAGCTGGGGGACGCGCGCAAAACTCTGGACGCGACCGCGAACGAGCGGGCCAGACTACAGATCGAGTTGACGCAGCTGCAGGAGGAGCACAGGAAACTCACAGCCAGGTTCTCGACATTGTTTTAAACACTGTAATATTAACGTAACTGTGCAAGACGCAACAGGTGAGTGTATGACATCGAAATATCGCGAGGGTGACTCGAAAGCCTTTTCTAGATTGTTAACTCTCGCGATATTTCGATTGTCTAACTGCGTTCATTTGCAAGAACTGATAACTCCGTTTTTATTTATGTTCAGAAATCATGGTTTTATTGTGTTGTTTTTGTCATTATTACTTAGTCTAGTTTGATTTATAAAAACCATGATTTTAGATGATCAAGTTATTTTTTTGCAAATAAAGTCTTCATGTGTATTTATGTATCTAGACGTTTTTTCTGCATTCATTTGTTGTTATTATTTGATTTCTATATTGTATAATAATGTTGTAATGATTGACGTTGATAAGAAGTAATGTGGTCCTGTGATGAGGGGCTCTCATAACACCTTCAATTAGATGAAATGTTTGTGTCATTTAACATAACGTGGTTTATAATTTGTGCATTAACTACTTAAGTACTTCATTGTGTAACTTGTGTGAAGTATACATCAGACATGCAAAGTATAAACTATATCTCTTTAATATCTTAAGTTTGTTACTTTATAGAGCTATTTAATCTGGTAAAGTATGGTCTTCGGATAGATGGATGAAAAGAGACATGCAAACTTTGCATCTCTTTGTCTTGTTGGTGTTTTAACATTCAAACGTTCTGCTTTTTGTTCTCTCAGGAATAATAAGAAAGAGTGTGAACTGAACACGGCTGTCGGTCATTGGCGGAACCTCGAAGCCGCTCTGAACTCTAAAGAAGCAGATTACACAAATCTACTGTCCACCAACCGCAGACTCGAGAATGACATTTCTGACCTCAAGACACAAGTGTCGAATGTAAGTCTGAACACAAGTGGCAAGCTTAAAGGTCTGTACGCGTGTGGACATCAGTCTGAAGATTTCCTTTAGCTCCGATGTCGTTTCTGCACCGTGATGTTGTTGTGGATTACAGTTATTTCACTTTATCAATCGTTTATCTTCCAGCTGGAGTCGGCCCTGCAGAACGCCAAGAGTCAGCTCAACGCTGAGCTGCTTCGCCGTGTGGATGCTGAAAATCAGATCCAGACGCTTCAAGAGCAGCTCGACTTTCAGAAGCATCTCAGCGACCAGGTCAAAAATATTATACATGATAGCTTTTTATGGATTTTTCTTAGACAGCATCTTTACTGACAACAGTGACAGATTTGGAAACCTTAAAATTGATTCTGGAACAAAGTCAGAATCACAGCAGCAGTAATCTGGGTGACTTGATAGATATGTGTTTTTTTTTTTCTCTGTGTGTTCCGTGTTCAGGAGGTGCGAGAGATGCGCAGTCGTCACGAGAGCCGGCTGATGGAGCTGGACACGGGCAGACAGAAAGAGTTTGAGGGTAAACTCGCTGAAACCATGAAACAGCTCAGAGAGGAACACGAAAGTCACATCCAACAGTACAAAGATGAACTGGAGAAAACCTTCGCTGCTAAGGTACAACAATCACAACACGCACTATCTGTATTTAGGTAAACAATTATTACTCTAAAGTGAGAACAGGGAATTAATTCAACAGCACATCACATGTGTTTGATGATTTATGTGACTCAGAGTGAGTTGAAGGGCAGGTCAGGTGTAGTTCAGGGCTTTGAGCGACAGGGGGCTCTCGAGAGGCAGCACGAGGCAGTAACCTTCACACACCCAGTTCCACATCTTTCTGTTATGGTACCTCCATCTCAGAAGCACCAGAAATGCTCGAGGAAATCTCACGGATGTGTACAGTAACAGTACACTGTGTCTCTTGCAGCTGGAGAACGCGAAGCTGACGGCGGTCAAGAACAGCGATTTTGCCTCTTCAACGAGAGAGGAGCTGGCGGGTACCAAACTCCGACTGGAGGCTCAGTCTTCACAGATCAACATCCTCCAGAAACAGGTTGGGAAAGAAACATTTTAATTTCATAGTAGCTGACTTTTCCAAGTGAAATGTTTCTCAGTTTTTTACGTCTTTCAAGTCTAACGTTCAAAGTGTTTGTGGATCAGAATTCTGAGTTGGAGTCCCGGTTTCGTGAGCTGGAGCAGATATTGGATCGAGAGAGACAGATCCATCAACACAGACTCTCTCAGAAGGATCAGGAGATGGCCGACATGAGACAGCAAATGCAAGATCAGCTAGAGGAGCACCAGAACCTTCTCGATGTCAAGCTCATGCTGGATATGGAGATCAACGCTTACAGGAAGATGCTGGAGGGCGAGGAGAAGCGGTGAGACGCCATCATTCCGCCTGACATCAAAAGAGCTGGAGATGACATTTTTGCTACTCACGCTTTATTACTTATTCCATTAAACACAAAGTAAATCTGTTTCTGTCGGAACGAGAGCTTGGGAACGTATAATTACATATGTGATCCAAACTGCTTACTTTAATCTTCAGAAGTCTCTACACACAAAGTTAAAAATCTTCCCATTAAGGAAAGTTTCAGGTCACTTGAATCTCCTCTGTGTGTTTGTCTCCCCCAGATTGAATCTTTCACCGAGTCCGGTCCAGCAGTCGACCATCTCTCGCACCCACTCACATCCCGCTCGCAAAAACTGGGCGAAGAAACGCAAGCACGAAGGCTCGAGTAGCGGTCTCTCACCCAACTACAAGTTTTCCCAGCATTCCTCCTCACGAGGACACGTGTCCATAGATGAGATTGACCTGGAGGGAAAGTTCATCAAACTCAGGAATAATTCTGAGCAGGTACAATGTTTCTTCAGTTTCATCACTTTTAATACTTGTTGGCCTACATGTGTTTACCTGTCATTCTAGGATCAAGCACTGGGCGGCTGGGTGTTGAGGAAGAGTCAGCCGGACGCACCTGATATCATCTTCCAGGTCCCGTCCTCTTGTGTACTGAGTGCTGGTCAGATGCTGACGGTAAACACATTTTGTCGAGTGTGATGGAGGTGTGTCAGGTTTGCTCGTGTAGCTCTTTAACAGGTTGGCTGTGATGTTCGTCTTCAGGTCTGGGCAGCAGGTGCAGGTGTGGAGCAGAACTCTGTATGCGATCTGGTGCTGAAGACACATGACACGTGGGGTCCGTTTGGTGAAGTCCGAGTGTCTCTGATAAACCCACAGAATGAGGTGAGAGACATCTGTAGAAGACATTTGATGAGGTGTTGTTCGGGTTTGGTATGTTCACTTATCTGTGTGTGTGTGTGTGTGTGTGTTTTAAACAGGAAGTGGCAGAGTTCTGTCTGGTGTGTGTTCAGGGACGAGCTGATGAAGATCCAGACTGTGATGAAAACATGGTGACGCCTGATATTCACCTGCGAAGACAGGTAACATGAATTAATTAGCTGAAAATGACACTTCTGTCATGACTTATTTTCATGCTGCTGTTATCCACAACACGTGTTATTGTTATTGAACAGCTAACAGAAGCTGCAGACTTTAAGGGTGAACCGTCTCTTTATGAATGTGTTGCTCCGTGAGTGTAATGATGAAGCGCTGATGTGTGTATTTGTATTCTTATCACCTCTCATGTGAAAGTCTAAAAGACGGAAAAAGAAATGTTGCTCTCTGTCCTGATGCGTCTCAGAGCAGACGCGTCCGCAGGTGAGATGGATGCAGTCGGCTGCGCTGATGTCATCTGCTGAGTTTGTGTCTGTTAACACAAAACAGTTAATCTTCTGTGATTGGACGCTTGTTGCTTGGTTATTTAATGAAGTAGTAAATAAAACTTTCATTATAGAATTTGAGCAGCATCTGGTCATGGCTTCATCCGCTTTGCCAAGACACGAGAGTTTGTCCTGCATGCCAAGATTAACCTGCATTGTGTGAATGTACCAGTTTCCCGAGGACGCTTTCACACACTGACTGTCTTGAACAGATCTTGTGTGTTTCAGGTTAAGACTCATCATCAGGACGCCAGCTGTGTGGTCATGTGAGAGACTCGGCTGCACCATCCAGCAAGAATTTAAAGAGGATCTGTACGTTAACTTATTGCATAAATGTCCTGTCAAGAAAGTTTCGTTTTTACATTGACTTATTTGTTGCTGTTTGTTCTACTAAATAAAACTGAAATAAATGAAAGAGTTGTTATTAATAATAAATGCATTTTGAGAAAAGACGATGTTCAACCACCTGGTTTTGTGTTGGAATAACAGACTCCTTAAAGGGAAACTTCACCTAAAAATGAAAATCCTGTTATCATTTACTCATCTTTGAGTTATAAATTTAACCAGACAGATTTGCCCACCATGACTGTAGTAGGACAAATGCAATGGTAGTCAAAAGTGCCCCAGAACTGTTTGCTGTCCTACATTCTTCCAAATATCTTCTTTTGTGTTCAACAGAACAAGAGAAATGATAAACATTTCTTACAATGAGGGTTATATCTGTCAGGTTATAATCAATTTTCCAAATATCTTTCTCTGTGTTCATCAGAACAAAGTCATTTATACAGATTTTGAACATCTTGAAGTTGAGTAAATGATGACAGAATGACAGGGTCTTTTGATTCATACAAAAGTGAACATTTTGATGTTCTGGTTTCAGTTACAACACTGTTCTCTTCTGTGACGCACCAAAGGAGATTTGGGTTAGAATGTCTCTATATAGAGAAGGAGAAACAAATTCATATCAATGTTCATGGATCAAGATCATTAGGATTTGCCTGAGATCTCATTTTGTGTTTCATCCAAGATAAACTATACAGATCGAAGTGAGAATAGCAAAGAATCACAATGTTAGTTGTGTTCGTCATTTGTATGTAAATGTGAAAACTACAGACACTTTTTAAGATTCTGTTCTGCTCGTGTTCTTGTCACTGTGTAAAATATATAGGCAGGTTGAGCCTTTTTATTTTTTAAAGTAATTCATCATACAACGATATATCGAGAATACAACTGAAATGCATTAATATTAAGACATATATATATATATTTTAATAAATAGAAATAGAAATAGAACAGATCAGACAATAGACCAAAATCTTTTGGACAAAATCTAAATACACAAAAAAAGAGCATCCTTAAAAACAAGTTAAAAACAACTTCTGCATACATGTTAACAACTTAAAATTGTGTTGGTTGTTTATAAGCAATAGGGATTTTATAAGTTATCCAATTTTAACAAAAATAAATTGCAGTTAAGTGCAGATATTATATAGAAATTCACCACATAATCAAACATTTTACATTCATTAATATACAAACATATAACATCTTCAAGATATCACATATAAACAATATTTTTATGGGAAAATAAAAAGGAGCAAACATCAGAGCAAAATTTAAGGGTTACAGGACAGTTATAAAATAAATGAGCCAATTTTCCTCCTGCCTATTACAAAAAGAACACGTATCACCAATATCCGTAAATTTAGATCAAAATAAATCGCAAGGGTAAATATTGTGTAGAATTTTAAAATGCACTTCAACATTAAGACATAACGTAACAAAAGAGTCTACAACAATACAACAACTTCCGAAGACGCTTCTTGGCTACAATTCCTCCATGCGGCAGGTGTCGCTGTTGAGCTGCAGCAGCTTGTGCGTGTGACGACAGAGGAAGATGTCAGCTGTTGTTGTTGATGTGGCTCAGGCACGGGTGTGAAACATGGTGTAAAATAAACACATTAAATCATTAAAGTGAGTCCAGGAATACAGACAGACGACATGTTCAAGAGCTGGAGCTCGTGGCTGGGCGCGGAGCCCGTCAATGAAGACAAACCGGAAGCGACAGAGGAGCAAAACAACACAGGTGATCAGACAGAAGATCAGACGCAACAGATCCTGCAACAGGCCCAAGGCCTCAGCGGTGAGATACACACACAACGCTTTATATGTTGATGTATTATTATAGTGTGATATGATGTTAATGTCTAGAGAGACTGACAGGCGTTTACCACACGTACAGCACTATTTCATGTGTTATTTCATTATAATCATACTATAATTACTATAGTATTCTGTATGAATGAACTGTTGTGCATTTTAAATCACGATCATCATTGCGTACCACAATGGAACAGCATCACCGCCGTGGTGGGGGTGTTAGGGATTGACAACATGACGTAAAATAACTCAACTAAATTATTTAAGATTTGACGTCAACGTATTGTCATTTTACACCTTTGAGTTCGCTTGGCTTTCTTAAGGTTAATATTTGTATAAACGCATATCATACATACCTTTATATAAGATGTAATATTGTAATATATTGAATCATGAACTTGGGCTGAAACGATTCCTCGAGTAACACAAATCAACGTTACAGGGATGTACAGTTGCTCATGCATTTGTCTGCGTCTGCCCTTTATGTGGACATGAACTCCATCTCCAGAGATGCTCTGGGAGTTTATTTCACGAGCATTTTATTGTTTGAAACAACCTGCCAAACTGAAGGTCTAAACTTGGTATTTTATGTGGACAAATATATAAGAAACTAAAACTAATTTAGATACACGTAATGCATCATGCATAATATCATGCTTCGTTGTTTAGATTTGAAATTATTCAATTTTTAGGAATGTTTCTTATTTATACATTTTTATTATATTGCATTTTGAATATAACATGGCAATGTAATGTATTCAATGAGTTAACTTTTCACAGATATTATTAATGTTTGCAATTTCAGCAATACAACATATTTTTTCTAAAAAGGAAACCTATTAGTTGTTCATTTGGAGAGACCTGTCTTATCTTCTCTTGTATATTTAGTTAAGCAAAAAGTATTTATTATCCGAATACCCGATTAATCGATGAAATAATCAGTAGCGTACTCGATTACTGAAATAATCTGCGGCCCTGTATTGAACTGAACCCTTCTGATGTTTGCAAGATATACAACAAACAGTGCCTGTGTGATGGTTGATTTCAGAGTCATTGATTCATGTATTTTGTCTTTTAACATGTTTGTCTTGCCAGGCTTCATTCTGAACTTTGCGAGTTCTGCCACTAAAAAGATCTCAGAGTCTGTGGTGGGGACGGCGCACACTATTAAGAAAACAGTGGAGGAAAGCAACATCGATGGCATCATTGACAAGGTCAGGCTTCATCGATTACAGATGGATTGATGCAGTTTATAGTGTTATGTTAAAATCTTTTCAGGTCAGGGTTTTTCCTGCATAGACAAATTGGGGCGACCGCCTCAGACAGGTGATGTCAGGTGTCTTCACAAGAAAACTGCATTTAACTGACTGTCATTTGTAACTGCAGTTGCAGCATTACGCTACAGTGGAGGTGTTGTTTCGTTGTCAACACACTGAGGCGCTAAAAAGAGTTGCAGAACAAGACCTAGCTGTGTGTTTGTTTTGCATCAAAGTATGTTTAGTTTCTTGAAATGTCTTAAATTTACATGATGTCCATCATTGTGATGTCTTCAGCTGTGCAGTTGGATCGTTGAATCAATAAGCGATATTTCATACAGGAGCAATAATAATAATAAAACAATAATACAATAGGTGCTATAGCTACCGTAATTAAAAGTAGATGGATTGGTGAGCTGAAACGTTCCATAGTCAAAACATGATGAGGTTTATTGCAGGTTGAGGTCCGGTACAAGATTATGATGAAAACAAATAAAACATTAAAGAAAAATGGAGTCACTACACAAACTATAAACTGTACTATAACTTAAATGTGCTTTCACTGTACGTTGTTACTGTATTGACCGTGCTACTGTGACTATGTCAAGGTCAACAAAAAGGGAGCGTCCTGTCTACTCAACCTTTACTCCCCTGGCAGTCCAACACCAAAATGCTGGTTAAATACACATACACCAGTGACGTAATTGACAGACAGGAAGTTACATTTACAAAATAATAGACATGGCCATTCTGGCGCCTACAGGTGCTTATACAAAGTTACTAGTTTCAACAAAAGCCAGACCACTACCTGTTGAGAGAAGAGAGAGGGTTTGTGTACTTTTCTTCATTTGTCTGTCAAGTATTCACAGAAGAGATGGTTTTAAGTCGTTTTTTGTGAGAGATGTGGTTGACCGGACTGAGTGAGTTAGAATTTAATAGTTGTGAAGGAGATTAAAAGCCCGTATGAGAAGGCAACACAAGACGCCGCTGGTCTGCTGACGCAGGGTTCTTGATGGAGTGTAGGAGGGTGTGAAACTATGCCGGTGCAGATCCAGTGATAGTCCTGTAGGCAAGCATCAGTGACTTTAATCTGATACGGGCTGCGGTAGCCGGTGGAGAGAGATGAACAGGAGTGTCACTTAAGCCCTCTTGGGCTGTTGGATGATGAGGCGTGCTGCTGCGTCTTGAACAAGCTGAAGTGGTTTGATAACCTTTGCATGAAGACCAGCAAGGAGAGCATTGCAGTAGTCCAACCTTGAGATGACCAGGGCCTGGACAAGGAGTTGTGCCGCATGCTCCGTGAGAAAGGGTCTAATCTTTCTAATGTTGAATAAGGCATATCGACAGGATCGCGTTGTCTTTGCATTGTGATCATTGAAGGACAGCTGTTCATCAAATATGACTCTGAGGTTCCTGGCTGATTTGGAAGTGGAGTGATTGTGGTGTTGCCAAGTTGGATGGTGAGATCGTGTTGCACCGTGGGGTGTGCCGGGAAACACGAGTAGTTCTGTCTCGGCCGGGTTCAGCTGGAGGTGATGCTCTTTCATCCAAGCGGAGATGTCATCTAGGCAGACTGTAATGCAAGCTGCTACCGTGGTATCGTCTGGGTGAAACGAGATGTAGATCTGGGGGTCGTCAGCATAACAGTGATGCCAGTATGAAGCCGTGTGCCAGTATGATGGGTCCCAAGGATGTTGTGTTGACTGAATTATCGTTTGTTTTCATATTTGTTCTTCAGACCATTCTGGGAGATTTTCAAAAAGAACAAGAAAAATTTGTCCTAGAGAAGAATGCAAAGAAAGCAGGTATGGGAATGTTTTCACTGAATTTGTGCTGTATATTTGGAAATGATTGTTTTCTACAAACACACCTCTCAATCTTCTGTGTTAAGACGCAGCGGTGCCGCCCTGGGTCGGATACAACGAGGAGGAAACCATCCAACAACAGATCCTCGCATTATCAGCTGTGAGTTTTACACCGCTGACATTCACTCAAACTTCACTTAACAGTGTACAAGAAGTAAAACAATGTCTCTTTTATTTCTTTTCAATCAGGACAAGAGAAACTTTCTGCGTGACCCTCCGGCTGGCGTACATTACCATTTTGACTTTGATCAGATGTTCCCCGTTGCATTGGTGATGTTACAGGAAGATGAACTGCTCAACAGAATGCGCTTTGACCTCGTCCCAAAACAGTGCGTGAGACCGATATTCAATCTGTACAAACATTCAACTGATAGTCAAAGTGAGATAATTACAAAAATAACAGATTGTTTGAAACAATCTGTCGAATTTAATGATTCATGTTCTTCAGCACAATGTGAAAATGCTTTTACTTTTGATTGTTGGCAAAAAAATCATATCAATTTTACATCATGGCATTTCATTGATCGACATTATAATACCTTTAAAATTGTGTTCGGCAACATTTTAAATCTGATTTTATCAGTGTGGCTTAAGAGACTGCATTAAAGCGTTTTAAAAATCTTTTGATTTTGATTCACTCTTAAGTGAATTTATTGCTATAGGGATAACAGTCCATGTTAAATGAGAACATAGGTGTGTAAAAGAGTTTGTGTTTGTCTGTGTTGATCAGGGTGAAGGAGGATGTGTTCTGGAGGAATTATTTCTACCGTGTATCTCTGATAAAACAGTCGGCTCAGCTCACAGCTTTAGCGGCTCAGCAGCAGGCGGTAGAGAAAAGAGAAGAGGCGGGATCCACCCCGCTCAAAGACACCAGCTCAGGTGCGTCATGGTATACACCACCAGTCAGAAATGAAGACAAGCAATGAATCGGGCTCTATAAATAAGTTTTGAACATTTCTTTTTTCACAGAGTCCACTATTAGACCCAAAACACCTCCTGTGGCCATCAACACTAAACCCAAATCTAATGAGGTATTACATTCACCCTCAGACTGCATTATTAGCACCAGTTTCATTCATGACATGCTTACAGTGTGTGATGTTATCAGGAAGAAGAGGAGATCTCCACCAGTCCTGGAGTTTCAGAGTTTGTGAGTGACGCGTTTGACACCTGTGACATCAACCAGGATGACCTGAGGAAAGAGATGGAGCAGCTGGTGCTGGATAAAGACAAACGCTCTCCACCGGACGGTGAGTTGGATACCCACGAGTTACGTTTTGGATTGACATCTTACTTTAATGCATTCTTGGACATAATATGAACCATTCATCATTGCATTCAACCATTCATCCCATTTTTATGCTTCGACTCTGATCTCTCTCTGTGTTAGATGAGACAGCAGATTGGGAAAAGGAGCTCCAGCAGGAGCTGCAGGAATACGAGGTGGTCGTCGACCCTGAAAATCGAGACGATAACTGGGACCGTGAGATTGAGGAAATGCTTCAGGCAGATTAAAAACGTGACGGCGCCCAGTCTGGTGTGGAGGATTCACTGCCACGCTGCCGAGCGTGAATGAAGGACCAGCCAGAAATCCAGCACATTCATTCAGGACGCTTTTGAAGGCCAACATCTCAACGCTGGCTTCAAACATTATCTACTCTTTCATAAATCGGAATGAGCCGAGTTATCATGATATTCAATACGAAAGTTTTCTGCTTCAAATAAACAAGAATGAAGCGTGATTATTTAGCGGTAGAGGGCTTCGGTGGCCTGCCAACAGTCCCTTTAGAAACCTTTGAATCGGTTAATCTTTCCTACCCTTCAATAAATACCCATTCAGGTATAAAAGAATATCTGCAGTTATAATATAATTTCAGCTGCAAGCAAACACACAGAGTGTTTATAAACCTGTTTCTGTAGGCCTCACATGTTTCTTTACTCTCATTCCTGTAGTTGGCATCTCTGTTGTTTTTATTGATGTCAATTGAGTGTCTGTATGCCGTTGACGGGGATTAAGTGAATGTTTTCTTACGTTGTCCAATATCAAATCAAATTCCATGTATGTTTATTAGAATATTTACATGTTCAGGTGAGATGTTTAATATAACTTTTCTTTTTTTATTTTAACCTTGTCTCATTCTTTCAATCATGATTTTGTTGCCATTTATAACAATAAAATTAATGTCTTTATTCTTGTCGTATTTCCTGACAAGAATAGTTTCAGACACAGTTCAATACACACTTTAATGCCTTCTAGATAATGAGCTAAAATATATTTAACAGCATAAACCGTGAAGTTTATGTTATGGTATGTCTGTGTTGGCCATTTATTAGTGTTTACAAATACGCATGTGAGTTATTAAACGGTGTGCCTGCTGGTTTATAGTGTCTACCTAAGTATCGTAATGTTTTTTACGCACATATACATTATTTAATGTTTGTAAAGGGTCATTCCTATAATCTCCTTGAGCATGTCACTGTGCACGTAGACGTGATGACGTCATTCGGGTTGCCAGATTGACCACAAACTCAAAATATTCAATGTGCTTCATTTTTCAGTGTTGGATGCTGGAATGTTTACTTATGTCACTATATATGGACTATATATGTCACTATATATGGACTATATATGTCACTATAGATGTCACTATATATGTCACTATAGATGTCACTATATATGGACTATATATGTCACTATATATGTCACTATATATGTCACTATAGATGTCACTATATATGTCACTATATACGTCACTATATATGTCACTATACATGTCACTATACATGTCACTATACATGTCACTATACATGTCACTATACATGTCACTATATATGCACTATACATGTCACTATATATGCACTATATATGTCACTATATATGCACTATGTATGTCACTATATGTGCACTATATATGCACTATATATGTCACTATAGATGTCACTATATATGGACTATATATGTCACTATATATGTCACTATATATGGACTATATATGTCACTATAGATGTCACTATATATGTCACTATAGATGTCACTATAGATGTCACTATATATGGACTATATATGTCACTATATATGCACTATATATGTCACTATAGATGTCACTATATATGTCACTATATACGTCACTATATATGCACTATACATGTCACTATATATGCACTATATATGTCACTATATATGCACTATGTATGTCACTATATGTGCACTATATATGCACTATATATGTCACTATAGATGTCACTATATGTCACTATATATGCACTATGCATGTCACTATATATGCACTATATATGTCACTATACATGTCACTATACATGTCACTATATATGCACTATACATGTCACTATATATGCACTATATATGTCACTATATATGCACTATGTATGTCACTATATGTGCACTATATATGCACTATATATGTCACTATAGATGTCACTATAGATGTCACTATATGTCACTATATATGCACTATGCATGTCACTATATATGCACTATATATGTCACTATAGATGTCACTATAGATGTCACTATATATGTCACTATATATGTCACTATATATGTCACTATATATGCACTATACATGTCACTATATATGCACTATATATGTCACTATACATGTCACTATACATGTCACTATACATGTCACTATATATGCACTATGCATGTCACTATATATGCACTATATATGTCACTATAGATGTCACTATATATGTCACTATATATGTCACTATATATGTCACTATAGATGTCACTATATATGTCACTATATATGTCACTATAGATGTCACTATATATGTCACTATATATGTCACTATATATGTCACTATATATGCACTATACATGTCACTATACATGTCACTATAGATGTCACTATATGTCACTATATATGCACTACATATGCACTATACATGTCACTATATATGCACATGTATTTATTTTAATGCATTTAGAAATGTAAGTGGCACAATATATTTGCCGGGTCAACTTTGGTTGTTGTCGTGTGGTTTTGATTTCCTTTTGTTTTATTTTACTGTACGTGTGTTGTTAAAGAGAGTTTATACTTTATTGTGGTGTTTTTATTGCGCGTCTGATGTTATTGATGGTTTTGCTTTTATTTATGGATTTACCAATTCTGCGGGATTAAATCATTTTTGTTCATGTCGTTTCATTGTGTCTGTCGTGTTAGAAATATTATGTCATTAGGTTTCTTGAGTTGTGAAAGGGAGGTTTTAATGTGTGGTCGAGGATGAGGGGTTTCTCGCGGAGGATCTGGCAGCTCTGAGGTCAGACCGCGCTGCCGCGGGATCGAATGGAGGCGCGATGGCTCTGTTTCCCGATGAGGTGGATGTTTTTACAGGACCACACTGGCGCATGAAGCAGCTGGTGGGACTTTACAGCGAGAAGGTTCGAGTCTGATATACATTTGATTATATATTTACCCTTTGCGCGGTTTGTGGGGTGTTTGGGTTGTATTTGAGCAGAGCTAGCGTTAGCCAGACGGCTAATACACACAGACTAGTGTTTAATGCCGATGTCTGGCCTCGAATCTGCACAAAACACTTGATTCAACTTTTATTTAATACGACACGAACGTTCATACAAACATTGAAGGTTACAAACACAGATTGTGGTGCAGATGTAAATATCTGATATCTGTCTGATCTGTTAGCATGTAAACAACGCTGTTTTTCATCCATATGTTTATAGGCTAATAGACAGAGACCATTCGAGTTTTAATGAATATCTGTTATTATATTAATTTAAGTCTGATCTTATATCTATAAAAAACTTTGATTGTATATAATATACAAACTTTAACCCAATGATGTGAACACTGGGAATGTATTACAACTTCTACCATGCATTTAATGTTTTTTTCATGCAATGAACACTTCTCTGTCAGGTTTAATATATATATAGAAGGTTTGTTGTATTTTTATTTAGCATAATAATATTCCCTAAACCCTCCTAACACTTATGTGCAAACGAAAAGTATCTGATCTATAATCAGATCTGATAAGCTTAAAATACTGACATTGAACTCAAATACATTTCATGTCAATTTGTTATAATAAAGTGAAAATTATGATGATTCAGTCAGTGTGATAATCCCTGTAAACTGGTTTAACATGGAGATGATTGTTTTTACTATCTGATTTCTGCATCTGATCACACAGACTGGATCAGATGTCCGTTTCTGTTCATCACACACACAGTATTTGTTAGTTCAGTTTTTTCCATGTGTGTGTGTGTTGTGAACACATCTAATCTTCTTTTAACATATCACATATATCCAGCATTACAAAATGATATATCGTAACAGTAAACCGGTTGTCTCACCTCTGTCCTACTGTGATCATGTCATATGATGGATGGATGGATTTATTTATCTTGTATAGATAAGAGATTTCGTAACCATGTGGTCTTTACATGTGCAAAACAGGCCAAAATGATACAGAAGTTATTTTTAATAACAGTATATTTGTGTTTCACAAAGTCATCATCTTTAAGCGTTTTATATATTTTGACGTCAACTTAAAAGTGATATATTTATATAAAACAATGACATTCCAAGTTCACTCTGTAGTCACATTGTTACAATGTAGCTTTACAGTAACACGCTGCAAAACATATAGACAATAAATATAGAGATGTTAAGACATACATTTATATGTAATTTATATCTAATATTTGCAACAATTTATGCTTAATTATAAAAATCGCTATAGAAACGATACATTTAATTTAAAATGTCTTTACTGTTTGCTCTGTGTATTTTTTTGTAAAACTGTGGATTTGTTGTAGGAATACATGATTTAAATGACATTATAAGAGTTACAAACATGAAAGTTCATAAAAATAAATATATGGTGAGCAAAAATGCGATGGGTCGCTGTACGTCCTTGTTGTTGTTTAAAGTCTGGTTTTATTATCCTGTCGCATTTTTATACTGTTATGTGTTTCCACCGACAGCTGTCAAAGACCAACTTCTCCAACATCAGAGATTTCCGCTCATTCCTGCAGTCGCTGCTCGCCACCTTTAAAGAGTTCAAGATGCACGAGCAGATCGAGAACGAATGCATCATGAATCTGCTGCAGCAGCGCAGTCAGACGGTTTATCACGTGCATGCTGACAACAAACTGTCTGAGATGCTGACGCTCTTCGAGAAGGGACTGCGCAGTGTCAAGGTGTGTGTGTGTGTGTGTAGGTTTATCTGTATTTCATATGACACAGACACTGGTTGTTACAGACGTTGTGTACATTTAGTGGTCGACTCAAGTGTTCATTAGACCTGACGTCACACACTTATAAGCTCATTTGTGTCTCCAGTCCAACCTCAATATTTCCAAAAATGACTTCTTTGACTTTTGTTTTGTTGTAACATCATTTACATTCACATATTAACAATCTAGTATTCATCCGTTTGAGCCGTCCCGTTGAATGACCGTCTGTCCGTGACATTACACGGATGTTAGCCAATCATGACAGTGCTTACTCATATGTGCAAGTCTTAAAGGCACAGACCAGTGTTGTTTTGCTCTTGATGATGTCATCATGTGAAGCATGCTGATTTGTTGTTGTGTGTCTGATGTCAGAGCGAATACGAGCAGCTGAATTACGCTCGGCAGCTGAAGGAGCGACTGGAGGCGTTCACCCAAGATTTCCTTCCTCACATGAAGGAGGAAGAGGAGGTGAGAGTGATGTCATCAGACACAGACACACAAACGGAGACATTTCACGCTATAACTGTTTATCTGAACGTGATCGTGTGTGTTCAGGTGTATCAGCCCATGCTGATGGAGTATTTCTCATACGAGGAGCTGAAGGCTATAAAGAGGCAGGTGATGTTACAGCACAGCAGTACTCAATCCTGGAGCTCAGCCGCCGACGTGCTGAAAGGTTTGAACCTGTGGACTCATGCCGAGGAGCTGCACAAGGCCTTCAAATACTCCGATCACGAGAAGACTGAAGACGGTGAGACCGGCAGAGTGCTGTCTGACATCTTTACCTTTAGTAATGTCATGTGTCTCTGGGTAAAACAGAAGATTGCTACAGAGACATTTACTTAGAAACTTTTCTAATAAGTACGATGCAAGAGATTCTGAGTCTTACAAATCTCATCAGGGCTTCACGTGATCTCTTCACATGACTTTTCATGTTCCTTTAAATTTATTCCATCTTTATTTTTGACCTGCCTGGTGTCGTAATGTCAGATGATTTCTCAACATCCTTCCGTATAAAAAGGATGTAGCCTGATGCAAAACTAAAGTTTCCCTCTCGCCATCTATAAAGCGTACGACTTCAGTAGCCCCCAGGAGACGTCTGAATATCATCCTGTGGTTTGTTTATCTGTGTGCCATGTGTAGATCATTCTGTTGTTTGTTTTCCTCAGAGCGGGACGGCGAGCGCGTGTCAATCTCCGCTTTGCCTCAGGAGGTTGTGTTGAGGGTTTTTCGGTATCTGGGTCCGGAGGATCTCTGTCGCTGTGGGCAGGTGTGCAGCACGTGGGCGCAGGTGGTAAAGACGGGCTCGCTCTGGAGATACCTGTATCCTGTCCGATGGGCTCGAAGTGAGTTCAACAGAGCAGACTCTTTTAACTAGCCGTCGTTCAGTCTCCAAACACTCAAACTCTTTGTTTTCAGGTGATTACTATTGCGGCCCTCCGGGAGATCTGGACCGGCAGCCGGATGAAGATTTGGTAAAGAGCCTCCAGGATGAAGGACTGGCCTATCAGGAATTTGACGAGGATGCAGACGTTGATGAATCAGGTGAGGCCCCGCCCCCATCCTCTACACTTCCCATGATCCTCTGGGGCCTCACTCAGCTGTGTGTTTCTCTGCTGTGTGTTTAGAGGAGGCATCTGAGGGCTGTCCCGCTATAATTGCGGTTCAGAGAGAGAAGAAACTGCTTAACGGAATGATCCAGAACCTCCTGCCAACCGTCGGCCCATCCGTGCGCTCTCTCAGTCTGGCCTACAGCTCGGCCGTCTCCAGTAAGATGGTACGTATGTCATGATACTTTCAAAAACTAGTAAAACTAGTTACTCACTCGCCTCCATTTGCAGCGTGACAAATCTGGTCTGTTTAGTTTAAATATTCAAATGTATTCTTGTAATCATAACTGGACTAGTCAATTGATAACGCCAGATGCAGGGACGCGATTAGTCGGCTCATGTTATGGTGTTAAAGGTTTAAAAACGTGCATGATAGTGAAATCATATTCTTCTCCTCTCAGGTGCGACAGATTCTCAGTTTCTGCCCAAATCTGACTCACCTGGACCTCACACAGACTGACGTGTCTGACTCCGCCTTTGACAGGTGAGCTGCACTGAAGATCATATTTTTAACTATATCACACTTCACATGTTTCTGATGTGTTTTTAATATCGTTTTGCAGGTGATGAAGTAAAATCTACAGCACAATAATGATATATAATAACGTAACGATAAATTAATCTAATTTATATGATTTGGAAAGAGCAAGTCTCAAAAGGTCTCAGTCATCATTAACTGTATATGTTTTGTTGTTTTATTCTTTTAGCTGGGCGGAGTTTGGGGCGTGTCGTTCTTTGGAGCACCTCGATCTGTCAGGCTGTGACAAAATCACCGACCGCACGTTGAAGATTCTGTCCTTCGGCTTGGGCGACCTAACGGCACACGCAAACTCCTGCAGAAGCAAGTTGCGGAAAGCCCCAACCTCTCCAATCAAACTACAGGAAGAGCATTTCATTCCACCAATGGGACGCAACTGCCACGAGCTGATTTTCAAGCGAAGGCCCGGTGGGCGAGGTTCGGGCTGTGGCCCTGTTCACGTGTGGGTTCTGGATCCAGCAGAACTAGCCGACATCGAGGACACAGCTGATTGGAGCAAACGAGGAGGTGTGGTTTCCCAGGAAAGTGGGCGTGGGAGCCTTTTAGAGCTGCAGGGAGGGGGTGGATCTTGCTGCTGCAGGAGGAGCCAGAGGCGGAGCTTCAGGACTGGTTTTAGCTCCTCGCACTGGCAGTACAGTTCTGTGGGAGACGCCCAGTGTGGTCACTCCACCTGCTGTACCTCTGATATGGCTCTCTGGACTGTGAGAGAGCAGTGTGACAAGCAGGCCACAGGGGGCGCTGTTGATTTTCTGACTAAATGCTTGTTTGAGGGCGACCCTTGTCCCGAGCATCACAAAAGGACTGACCAATCAGGAGCCTGTCGGACGCTCAGGTTCCTCAGCCTGTCTGGATGCTATCAGATCACAGACCTCGGCCTGAGGTACAGAATCATTCTGTTCCCTTTTCCTCTCTCTCCCATGACGGGATGTTTAAACGACACAAATTATAAACTAGATGCAAATAACAAATTATTTTTGTCATGAGTTCTCATCGTTCTTCAAAAATTACTTTTCGTGAAAAGACATTTTTTTAACGGTGTAGTTGTACTGTGAATAAGAGGCGACTTCTTTTCTTGTCAGTCTTCAGCGTTTGAATTTGAGTGATTTTCTGAGATTTTGAATTGATGTTATAGTGATTGTTTAAATGTTAAAAGATACAGACTACAGCAGTACAGTTTGCTTTTGTTCTACACAGTAACCTTGAAATAACTCAAATGTGCACAAAAAGTTCATGAGAATAAGTAATGTGGGTTGTTTATTACTGAATGTTAGCTTATATTATAGATTTTAAGAGACAGAATTCAATCCAATTCTAAAATGAATGATTTTATTGCCACATTATTTTATTTTGAACAAAAAGAACAAACGTGCACGTGGCCTCGCTTCGTCAATATTTCAGATTTCAAGGTCATTTTTTATGCATATACATTAGGTAGAAAACACAGGCTTTTCACGGGCAGGGTCACGTGTTTGATTTAACATTATTTAACAGTGTTATGATACAAACAACACACATGTGAATATATTACTAGACTCTGATCTGTGTTTGTGTGCACACACAGGTGTCTCTCGCAGCGAGGTGGTCTTCCTCAACTGGAGCATCTGAATCTGTCTGGCTGTCTGCTCATCACAGGGGCGGGGCTACACGAGCTGGTGTCCGTTTGCCCCGCCCTCAACATGGAGCACTTCTACTACTGTGACAACATTAATGGTAACACACACAAAGCACTCCTATTCATCACCTGATCATATCTGTCATTCCCGTGTTATTTCTATGTGTGTTTTGATATGTGTAATGCGCAAAAATTGCTCATGTGACGTTCAAACCCAACGTCAAAGTGTGACGGCACCTTGGTAAGTAAAGGGTTGGTGGGATTAAACATCAACACTTAAAGTAAACAAAGGTGTATTTGTGACATGTTAGATAAATAGAAAATAACATACATTTTGGTATAATTTTGTCGTTTTGTGAGCGATTTTATGATGAAGTAATTCTCTCTTTCTCTTTCTGTCGGCAGGTCCGCATGCAGACACAGCCAGTGGATGTCAGAACCTGCAGTGTGGCTTCAGAGCCTGCTGCCGGTCTGGAGAATGATCGGTCCGCTTTCCCCTCTCTCTCATTTCTCATCCATTTGCACTTTAATCGAGAGGTCGGGTCGGATGCCCTGACTCAGCAATGTTTCCCTAAAATGAGAAACATTTCAATAGCAGGAGAAATGCGTCTTTGTAAGCGTATCGTGGCTGCTTTGAGGTTTTTTGAAGGAACTATACAGTGTATATTTGTAAATAATTCCTCCTGGCGGTCAGAACGAGAAAGTGTGTGCTTTAAGATTAGATTCAACATTGTGTTTATTTTTTCCTTCTTTTATTACCCTGCTGAATATTTCACACTTACGCTCACAGTGGATTTATAGTTTATAGGCTCTCGAGTTCTCAAGCGTGTTTAGATGCTTGTCAGAGAATGCAGATGTTTGAAACAAAAGCAGAAGTTGGATGCCGGTTAACATGTTTGTTTGGACTGTCGTGGCTAGAATATCCTCTTATATTCCTCATTCTTTTTCATGGGTTTTAGGTGCTGCATGATCTGATTCTCTTAGTTCTGATCATTAAAAACACGTTGGAAACATCACTCGTGTTGAGCTCTTTATTTTAACACTCACTGTTTCTCTGTACACTCTGAGAACTAAAGGTGCTACACAGTATTATCAAGTCTCATTCTCAAATCTGCACATTCACACTGTCGGCCCCATGGTTTGATGCGAGACACCAGGTTGACATTGAATTTCATTGATAACATTTCATTTGTATTCACGTATACACTTATTATTGGCTCCCTAGACAAGATGTTAAATGATCTCAAGTTGATTTGGATAAAAGTGAATAAACTCCGTCAGAGATGTCTTGTTTGAAGATGTCTTTCTGTGATGGAGACGCGAGCTGGTGTTTAGATTTTTTGCCTCGAGTTCATTGTGCGGAGAAGCTTTTTTGTTTTTCAACGAGAGGAAGGTAAATTTGATTCGGAACAAAGAAAAGAGTGAGTAATATATAACAGAATAGTCAGTTTGAATTCAACTAATCTTTAATGTGAACTCGCATCAAGAAAAACTGAACCACCACCTTAAAACAAACATAAAACAACAGATGAAATGCCACAAGGTTTTCTCAAAATGTTTTTCTTAAGTGCTATGTTAACAACAGAAACGAGATGTTTTACATTGCTTTGCTTTCTTTCGGTGTCATGCATCAATTGGACTTTGTTTCTGGATGTTTTCATGAAAGTGAATCTGTGTTTTGCCGTTTTTGCTGTGCACCGGAAGTATTTTATCTTTGCCTCGATTTGTAAAACGTACTTTTTCTTTCTGGTTTTTGTGGCGCTGTGTTAAACTCTGGCCCTGAAAATGTCACCGATGATCCCTGAAAGAGGCCGAAGCCTGGATGAAGGGGTTGTGTGAAGTGGTTGTGGACTTGGTGTAAGAGCGTCATGGTATCTGTGATGCTGTAGAACGACAGAAGTCCTGCCCTGTGATCCAGATACACACCGATCCTGTGAGGCACGGCTCCTGTCATCTCAGTCTCTGTGTTATCATGCACCAGCGCACATCTGAATTCAGAACAGTCCAAACTCCATGAGTATCTGTTGTATCCGAACCCGCTGTCATCCCCGTCTCCGGTTCTCTTGATGTCATTGTAGGCCACCGCAACGTCCACCCCGTACAGACCCATCCAGATCACCTCCCAGTAACAGCGTCCGGTCAATCCCTCGCTGGTCAGCACCTGTGCCCACCATTGGAAACGCTTGGGATGTTGTGGGTAAGACTGAGATTCTGTACTGCACACCACGGCTCGGTTCTGATCGGTAAGACGGAGATGCCTGTGAGCCGTGTTTGGATCCAGACTCAAAGGAACCAGAACTGATGAGAGATGAGAGAAAAAAACCTGTTTTGATTCAGTCATCAGGGTGTGAACAGCATCAAACTCTATTTTTTAGTGGAACACAAAATTTGATATTTTGAGAAATGTCACTGCGGCTTTGTGTTCATACAATGGAAGTCAATAGAGTACAGTGTTGTTTGATGATCAACATTCTTCAAAATATCTTCTTTTGTGTATTGAAAAGGAAAGAAACTCATGCAAGTTTGACATGACATGAGGATGAAGAAATTATGAAAGAATTTCCATTTCTTTGGTGAAACATCCCTTTAAATGGATAGATACGTCCTCTTGTACATTTAGGAAGTCAACAAATCCTCATTTCCAAACAAGAACAAGAACAAAATTGTTCCTTAATTATTTAATTTGATCTTATTTGTGAAGTTTCTTTATGTCAATAGAATGACTTACATTGTAGAAAGTCTTCTCTGGTCTTGGGTTCAGAGGGCACCAGGATTTGATCTCTTTTCACTGTACAGACAGATGTGGGTGTCTTATGTGTATGTCCTCGTGCAATGTTTATGGAATATGACCGAAAATGCTTCAACTTGAAGTTTTTATAAAAGCCAAATCCATTATGTTTACCTTCATAGCATATCCTTCGGATTTCCAGTGTCCAAATGTCTCGTATTTGTTGTGTCAATGAGGAGAGAGATTTAACGACCTCACCAAAAGAGAACTTTGGGTTAATGGTCCGACTGGAGAAGTCATCACGCTGAGAAGATGACCAGTAAGACTCCACCTTCTGGAAGACATGAGAAGGATCATCATGATGTTAGGAAGTAGATTTGAACACACATACGTTCTCAGTTGTTTCTCTTAACAAAGATGTTTCTTCTAAAATAGTTTGAGAGAAATAAAAAGAGAATCAATGCATGTAAAATATTGAGTTCATATTGAGATCTTTAATAATATTGACTTTTGAAGACACAGTCGACATCTCTTGTCAAACTCTAGACAGACATTTGTCAGATCTCCGACTCTTTGTGAATCATGTCTGGTGTTACCTGAAGGTAAGAGATGTGATCTTCAGTATATGAAAGCTGTCTCAGCTCTGAATGTTTTCTCTTTAGTTCAGAAATCTTATCCTCCAGACCTTTTTCATGTCGATGGATTCTGTTCATCTCAGCTCTCATGTGATTCTGGATCAGCGTCATGGCCTCCGTGTGACTCGTCTGGATAAATTCCGTCAGTTCTGCGAAGATTCGCTCTCCCGCTTCTTCTGTAGCTTCACTGAGGTTCTGTTTGCAGACA
>NC_136780.1:773019-846019 GCF_947034865.1 Barbatula barbatula | reverse complement strand
AAAAGACACAAGACTGCAAACACCCTGAAGGCTTTCTTTCATGTCACTCGCCTGAGGTTGTTGGTTGTGTGTAATGATTAATGTGTGTGTTTGTTTAATTGATCATTAGGTCAGAGGGTTTATTTTCTCTTTATCTGAACTCATGAAGTGATTTGTATCTTAAATCACAGTGTTGTATTGTCAGAGTTTGAGACTTTCACATGTGCAGGTGTAGATAATAATCAGAAAGAATGTGAAACATGTTCACTGGTTACATCCTTTTCAGGACTGCAGGAGCTTCTGTTTGGTCACGTTATTTCTACATCTGATGTGTGTTTTCTGCGCTGAAGTGAAACTAAATGAAACCGTAGATTTCTCACGGAAAGTGTGACCGTGTGCTTCCGTATTTCTCTTGTGTCATTTGTAAAAACTGATTTCTCATTTGTATGATCAACTACATTAGCAGTTAATAATCTAAATCTGTGTTTCTGATGATCTCACAGACCTTTTGATTCAAAGACTAATGCTTCAATACTTGAAATAAATAGGATTTAAATGGAATATAAATAGTGTACATTTATTAACATATAGATTAATTCAACATTTCTCAATGTAATTATTGATCATTTCAGGCTTTATACAAAATTTGATGATGATGATGAAATTCGATATTTGTTTATGTCGATATTTTTAATGTATTATGTATTTGGTTCTAGTGGTCTAATGAAGCCAGGGCTGAACGCCATATTGGGAGCGACAGGAAGTGGAAAATCATCGTAAGATCTCTCTCTCTCTCTCTCTCTCTCTCTCTGTGTGTGTGTCTCTCTCTCTCTCTCTCTCTCTGTGTGTGTGTCTCTCTCTCTCTCTCTCTCTCTCTCTCTGTCTGTGTGTGTGTCTCTCTCTCTCACTCTCTCTCTCTCACTCTCTCGCTGTCTCTGTCTCTCTCTCTCTTCCCCTCTCCATCTCTCTCTCTCTCTCTTCCCCTCTCCATCTCTCTCTCTCTCTCTCTCTCTCTCTCTTCCCCTCTCCATCTCTCTGTCTCTCTCTCTCTTCCCCTCTCCATCTCTCTCTCTCTCTCTTCCCCTCTCCATCTCTCTCTCTCGCTCTCTCTTCCCCTCTCCATCTCTCTCTCTCTCTCTTCCCCTCTCCATCTCTCTCTCTCGCTCTCTCTTCCCCTCTCCATCTCTCTCTCTCTCTCTCTCTCTCTCTCTTCCCCTCTCCATCTCTCTGTCTCTCTCTCTCTTCCCCTCTCCATCTCTCTCTCTCTCTCTTCCCCTCTCCATCTCTCTCTCTCGCTCTCTCTTCCCCTCTCCATCTCTCTCTCTCTCTCTCTCTTCCCCTCTCCATCTCTCTCTCTCTCTCTTCCCCTCTCCATCTCTCTCTCTCGCTCTCTCTTCCCCTCTCCATCTCTCTCTCTCTCTTCCACCCTCTCTCTCTCCCCCTCTCTCTCTCTCTCTCTCTCTCTCTCTCTCTCTCTCTCTCTCCCTCTCCCTCCCTCTCCCTCTCCATCTCTCTCTCTCTCTCTTCCCCTCTCCATCTCTCTCTCTCTATGTGGTGTTGTTATATTGTTGTATTGTTTGAATTCTTTTCAGTTTTCTGGACGTCCTGGCTGCCCGTAAGGATCCTGCTGGTCTGTCTGGAGAGGTTCTTATAGACGGAGCTCCACAGCCTCCAAACTTTAAATGTTTGTCTGGATATGTGGTTCAGGTGCAGACTCATACATAACAACATTCTTCAACAACATCATTTCACGCTTGGTTTGAGACAGCGGATCTTTCTGGGTGGTTATACTGTGATTCATCATGATTTATGAGGTTTCTGTGTCGGTAATGTTCAGTTGAACTTGACTTCAGGCTCAGTTTCTTCTGTGACGCTTAATTGAATCTAATTGAATGAATAATAATTGAATAATTAGAAACTGCTCTTTCATGATTGAACACATGGACATCCTGACTTTGATTATGTATGTATGTGTGTGTGTATTGGCAGGATGATGTGGTCATGGGGACACTGACCGTTCGAGAGAATCTGCGTTTCTCAGCCGCTCTACGGCTTCCCAAATCTATCAAGCAGAAAGAAAAAGACGAGAAGGTCGAGAGACTCATTCAAGAGCTCGGCTTGAGCAAAGTAGCAGATTCACGGGTAACAATACAATTATTTGAATGAACAGAAACTTTTGCAAAGTTTTAATTTTAGTTAACGAAAATAACCTTGGTCTGAACTAAACATCACACAACTATTCTGACATGTAAATATTTAAAAGAATGTAATTGGCCGGTGTGCAGGTGGGCACGCAGCTGATTCGTGGGATCTCGGGTGGAGAGAGGAAGAGGACTAATATTGGTATGGAGCTGATCATTGATCCTTCTGTGCTGTTTCTGGATGAGCCCACCACGGGTCTGGACGCCAGCACGGCAAACTCTGTCCTCAAGCTGCTCAAGCGGTTGGTACACACACACACACACACACACACACACGATGCTCGAGAGACACACACACACACACGATGCTCAAGAGACACACACACACACACACACACACGATGCTCAAGAGACACACATTTAAATTCAATTTTATTTAAATAGCGCTTTTCACAATGAGTATTGTTCCAAAGCAGCTTTACAGGAGAAAATAAGAAAAACACAAAAAAGGTAAAACACAGAACATGGTGTTTATATAACAAGTTAAATTATATAATGTCAGCAGTCTCCCGGTGGTTTGTTTAGCATATTTTGAATTAAGTGAATGCTTAATGTCTGAAAAGATGTGTCTTTAATCTAGATTTAAATTGGGTGAGTGTGTCTGATCTCTCTCTGCTCTGTTATGGAGGTAGGGGTTAAATCCTTTTGTGATTAAAAGAACTTTAAAGTCAATACGATACTTAATGTGTAGCCAGTGAAGGGTTGATAACATTGGGGTTATGTGAGGGTATCTTCTAGACCTGGTTTGAACTCTGGCAGCTGCGTTCTGAACTAACTGTAGTTTGTTTATTGATGATGCAGGACAAACACTAAGTAGTGCATTACAGTAGTCAAGTCTTGAGGTCATAAATGCATGAATAAGCTTCTCCGCGTCAGCAACACATAGAATATTTCGTAACTTGGCAACTGTTTTAGGTGGAAAAAGGCTGTTTTTGTTACATTTGAGATGTGATTTTTAAATGACAGGTTGCTGTCTAATATAACGCCTAGATATCTTACTGTATTTGTTGGGGTTAGTGTACATCATTGAACACTTGCAGTTTATAATCAGAAATATTCGGTTTGCGTGTCTTTGGTCCGATAAGTAATATTTCTGTTTTATTAGAATTTAAAAGAAGGAAATTACAAGTTATCCAACGTTTTATATCTTTGAGGCACTCTGATAATTTAGATAGCTGGGAGGAATCATCTGGTCTTGATGAGATATATAGCTGGGTATCATCTGCATAGCAGTGGAAGCTAATTCCATGTTTTTTAATTAGGTTCCAATGGGCAGCATGCAATGTAAACCCGGATAAGTAGAATCTACTTTAAAAAATCCAGGTAACTCGTTGCCTTAAAATTTTTAAGTAATGAAGCATTAGTTGAATAAGTGAACTGGACTACGTTCAATGTACTTGAGCCCATAATGGAATGGAATAGAATATTTAAGTTGAATGTACTAATAACCGAGTTACAGTGACTGAAGATACTTAGTTTAAACAATCATTCCCCACCCATTTATTTAACTCGGCTTGTTAAGTAAGCATTACAGCATTACCAATCCAACTAAATTGTATATTCTAACTTCCCCAACTTATTTCTAACTCAAAATATGTCTTTCAATCAATAGAACCGTGTAAAATACATAGATACAACTGACACATTAAACTGATCCAATTGTTTTTATTGAACATGTCTTTTTTATTAGCAACAAAAGAAACAAAGCCATGACCTAATTCTATTTCCTCACTGATGGCATGAAAAGAAAAAAGTATTTTCCTCTTTACCTCCAATCATATTGAATTACACCTCTCTAAATTAGGTTGACAAACTGGCAGGATAAAACTCAGCCCTGCTGAACACTGGCATCTTACATTTAACATATACAAATAACAAATCTGTACATGGAAAAACAAAAAAGTGTGTGAGAATAACATTAACTAAATAAGCTAACATTAGCTAAATAACAAAAACTTAGAGGCATGACAGTAGTTAACTAACAACGAATGAATAAATAAAAAAATCAAGAAATTAAAGCTAATTATGTTAGCTAGTGTGCAACAACTTACCAGGATGTTTGCAGTTCTCTGGCTAGCTGCTGCACCGTCTCAACTTTAGCTGTCTGGAAGCAACAGAGTAAAATGGTTCAGAGCGGACATATTAGTTCGGTATCACTTTAAAAGCATGTAGAGATTGCCTGGCCAGCAGTCTATTGTGTGAACGAGTACGTTACCCGGACACCGGGCGGACTCGAAGTGTACCCAAATAAGACGGTCGCCGGACACGTCGGAGCAAAGCTAAATTTATTTCAGTCAGTCGTAGTCACACAATAGAATCCGCTAACAAGGCAGCGGGTATTAGCGCCAACTTACCGGGACGTTAGATGTTCCGTGCTGAGCTAACGATCGCTGCTTCAGGTGTCTGGCTCAGCTCAACTTGCACTAGCTGTCTGGAAGCGACATATAATTTCCGTTACGGGCGCTAGCTAACGTTACCAGTGAAGATATTCGTTATCTAGGAGAGTGTGGGGCAGAGTTAGCTGGATAGCTACCCTGCTAATAACTAGCGAAGTTCATTTTTCAGTTTTTTTAAAATAACTACAGTACTATTGAAATGAAACGTTGATATACAGATATATATCTGATAGATACTTTGAGTTATATCAAAGTATAATTTCTATAGTGTTGTCCCCATGAAAACATATAATAAAATATTTGTACAAATGTGAGGGGTGAACTCACTTTCGCGATATACTGCTAGCTAAGTTACATCAGCAAGCAGTCGGGACTGCAACCGCATGCCAGTGCCAGGTTCCCACTTACCGTTTTGTGGCTGAACTCGGTTTATTCACCGAAGGGTTCTAACTTCGGTGAATGAACAACGTGCTTGCTGTAACGGCAATTTAGATACAGGTGTAGTCCGTCTCAAATTTTGGCGGTTGTGAAGTCAATGCGTTGCTATTTGTAAAAGGCAAAACTCGATGATATTGAGTTGTTTGAGCTCAAACACATAATTACAATAAGATAGGCCATTAAAAAGTACAGTTTACTCAGAATTCTTAATTCATGTAAAGAAATAACATGTTTAAGTAGTACAAACTCAAAAACTTAACTTAACTTAAAAACACAATTACAATAAGAAAGGACATGAAAAAGTTAAGCTTAATCAGAATTAACTAGTAATGTCAACAAATTAGACACATTTAAGTAATATGAACTCAATCTGTTTGAGTTGAATCAAAATCTGGGTTTACAGTGTGTATATGGAGAATAGTAAAGGTCCTAAAACCGATCCCTGTGGTAATCCATAATTTACTTACGTTAGATTTGATGATTCCCCATTTAAATGGACAAATTGATGTCTGTCTGATAAGTAAGATCTGAACCATTGTAGTGCCTGTCCCTCAATACCGGTATAATTGTGTAAGCGATCTAGAAGTATGTTATGGTCTACGGTATCAAACGCAGCACTAAGGTCAAACAGGACCAGGAGTGAGATGTAACCTTTATCTGATGCTATGAGCAGGTCATTTGTCATTTTATCGAGCACAGTTTCAGTGCTATGATGCATCTAAAGCCTGACTGAAATTTTTCGTGTATGTCATTATTTTGTAAGAAAGAGCACAACTGAATGCACACTACTTTTTCAAGTATTTTTCACAGGTATGGGAGATTTGAAATCGGTCTATAGTTTCCTAGTTCATTGGGGTTTAAGTTTGGTTTCTTGATTAGAGGCTTAATGACGGCCATCTTAAAGGGTCGTGGGACATGGCCTAGATTAATTGACGCGTTGATAATGTTATAAATGGGCTCAATTGCAACAGGTAGGAACTCTTTTAATAATTTAGTTGGTTAATGGGTCTAATAAGCAAGTTGTAGGTTTAGATGTTGAAATAAGTTTTATTAAATCTTCCTGTTTTATATGTAAAAAACACTGTAACCTTTCTTTTGGGGTGATGGTTGGTACTTATTCATAGGACAGACTTGTAGGTTGAGTTTTTACTATTTTGTCTCATATGTTTTCGATTTTCTCTGCAAAACTTTTTTATGAATTCATTGCTACCGAGGTGCGGCTGAATAACCAGGTCAGGTGATGTCTGTTTATTTGTTAATTTAGCAACTGTGCTAAATAAAAATCTAGGATTTTTTTTGTTAGTTTCTATGAGGTTACGGAGGTGCTCAGTCTTTGCTGCTTTTAGTGCCTTTTTATAACAGTTTGCACTCTTTGTGTCTCTTGAGCATCCTGAGCACACCACTCACACACGTGTTTAATGGTGATGTGTTTAGGATGGGGAACAGCGGTCGGACCATCATCTTGTCCATCCATCAGCCGCGGTATTCCATCTACCGGCTGTTTGACAGTCTCACGCTGCTGGTGAACGGGAAACTGGTTTATCACGGAGCCGCTCAGAACGCTCTCGAGTACTTCAGTGATATTGGTGAGAACACACACACACACACACACGTGTTTCTTTACCATCACACGTGTTCATGGATGTATGTCTTATGTTTGTGTGTCAGGATACACGTGTGAACCTCATAACAATCCTGCCGATTTCTTCCTGGACGTCATCAATGGAGACTCTTCGGCCGTGGCGCTCAACAAACTCAACGACAGCGAGGGTACAACACACAAACACACCGACTGATCTATTAAAATGACTCATTTGAACAACAGCGAAACAGTGATATGTGCCGTGGGTTTTTTGTGTGTCAGAACTGGATCAGGAGAACGTCAGTTCATCTCTGAAGAGCATCGAGGACCGTTTGGTGGAGGAATACAAGAACAGCTCGAACTATAAAGAAACTCAAAATGAGCTGCAGAAAATCGTTCAGGGTCAGGAATACACCACACGTCCCAAATCCAGAACCATCACCTACAACACGTCCTTCTTTCATCAGTTCAGATGGGTTCTTAAGAGAACGTTCAAGAACCTCCTGCTCAATCCTCAGACATCAGTCGCTCAGGTGAGTAACTATAACCAAAGTTATTGGCATATCATTTTCTATACCAAAAAACTGTCATTTAACTTTCAGAATCTAACTTCACCGGCTGTTTTATATATTTTTTAAGTGTTACATCAGTGTTTTCTATTTTCTATTTTTACATAATCCACATGACAGTATATATTACACATCCGATATTTACTGATTGGTTGTCAGTTTGCTTTCTAATGCAGTATTTTAATACTAGGAAATAATACAACTGTTTGAGTTCATGATATATGGGGATATTGTTATTTTATATTGGATTTCGGTTTTTATCGTTGTTTCAGATTGGAGTGATGATTTTTCTGGCTCTGATCGTTGGTGCCATATTTTTTGGAGTGCAAGCCAATTCAAGTGGAATTCAGAACAGGTGAAAAAAATTGATTCATAGACACCAGTACACATTTGTTTTATGATGTCAAACCCATCAAAAATGTCTTAATGTGAACTGCATGATTGAAAAACAAACCTCACTTGGTTTTATATTTCCTTTACTATTCAAGAGGCATTCAGAAACGATGTAACGTCTCTGTTTCACTTACCTTACGAAAAACCTTTTTTTTAAACTATAAGATAACAAAGTCAACTTTCAGTCACCTTTTTATATACTTCTCACCCTTTCGACCCAGTCAGTTTCATTACATTCAAAATTTACTGACAAAATATTTTTTTTCACCGATTTGATCTAATGGCTACACTGTAAACATCAATAACAGCTTTAACTTTTCAAATAAACATGGTATAAATGGGATAATCCACAGCTAGCCGTGCTTTAAAGGCACGGTGTGGTGGCTGAGAACCACCTGACGCTAAGCGGAGGGTTGATGCTTCCGCGAAGTGCATTAAAACCCCTTTAACGCACGGCTAACTGTGGATTATTCCTTTCATAAACAAAGTTTAATTTAAAATTACAATTTATAAACAAAACAAAGTGAGGGTGGAGTTAGCCATTGGTTGCAATTCACAACCTCACCACTAGAGGCTGTTAAATTTCATACACTGTAACTTTAAATATACTTGGAACTATACTTATTTTTGAAGAGTTGACAACTTAGTTACAAAAAAAAATGTTTATGTGTGTTTCAGGATGGGTGCTCTGTTCTTCATCACAACAAATCAGTGCTTTAGTTCTGTTTCCTCAGCTGAGCTTTTCATCACAGAGAGGAAACTATTTGTGTGAGTGAACGCACACACTTCAATGGATGAGATTTATTTGAGGGACTCACTAAAGTGCCAGTATAAAGCTTATCCGTGTCTACACCGGACAATAGAACAAACTTTTATTTTGTCCACACTGGATTGCGTTGCACCGGTTGCGTCCGGCGTAGACACGTTGTTGACCATTTGGTGACATTCAATATCTTTAAATACATTAAAAACTATGTTATACTTGTTGTGATTGACATGTACACATTACACCACAATGTTGTGATTTCTTCAGACACGAGTACATCAGTGGATACTACAGAGTCTCCGTCTATTTTCTGTCTAAGATTCTGTCTGACATCATCACCCTGCGGACCATTCCTGCCATGATCTTCAGCTGTGTGGTACTGGATGATAGGTCGCACACATACACACACACACACACACCAGTCATTACACAAATATACACACTTCACTTCCTCTGTGATCTTTCTACAGGACTGAAAGCGGCTGCAGACGCGTTCTTCATCTTCCTCTTCTCCATCATTCTGGTGTCATACACGGCCACATCCATGACACTGGCCATCTCTGCAGATCAGACCGTGGTCGCCATCGCCAACATCTTCATGACCATCAGCTTTGTGTTCATGATGGTGATGAAGCACACACACAGCATTACAAATGAAAGTAATGAGGTTGCTTATTTAATCTGTGTGTTTGTTTCCAGATCTTTTCTGGGCTGTTGGTGAACTTGCCCAGCGTGGTTGCGTGGTTAAACTGGTTGAAGTATCTCAGTATTCCCCGCTACGGTCTGGCTGTGAGTCAATATTTACACACGTTTGTGAAAAATGATCAAACTTAACCCTAATATATTTTATCTTTCCCTAAATTCACTTCTTATGCTTTTGTCTTATACAGTGATTCAGTTTTTATTTTATGATGTATTTCAACTTCTTTCTCTAGTATCTTTAAAACTATACATTTTCTGTGTGATGTCTGTTGTGATTGGTTATTTTAGCGTTGATATGTCAGCATGAGCTGTTATTGAGCTCATGAATGTGATGTCATAACTTTACGAAAAATACTAAATCAAAATTATATTTATTTTAAGTATAGTTTATGTAGTACATCCTGGCGTAATTGTTAGTGTACTATTTAAATACTACTTGGGACAAAATTTGCCCACTTATTAGTTTATAAAAGTAAACTTTGAGTTTAAGTAGAGAAAAAGTGGACTTGGATCATCTTTTAAAAGAAAAGTATACTTTGTTATTTTAGTGAATTGTTTCAGTGTTGACATTGCACATGAAATGGAAAACGTTTAATAAAATTAGGAAGATCCAGTTTTTATACGTGTCTTCGGTAAATATTAACACTGATGGTTTTCCCATCAGGCTTTGCAAATCAATGAGTTTACAGGACTTAAATTCTGTGACATGAGGAACATGTCGAGCTCGGGGCCTGTAGAAGTGTAAGTATAAAACACTGTCATTGTGTCTTATGTCTACACACTTAAAGTGTTGAAGAGCTGATGTGATGCTTTTCTGATGGTTTCAGATGTTCATCAGGAGAAGAGTTTCTGGGCAATCAGGGCATTGAATTTTCTCCCTGGGGTCTGTGGCAAAACCATTTAGCTATGGCCATCATGACCATCATTTTCCTGATCATTGCGTATCTCAAACTGCGCTTCATCAAGAAATTCACTTAGACACAAACACTCCTATCTCTATAGAGCTGCTAACATCACATCACTTTCATGGCCAGTTTGCTTTCATAATAGAAGGAAACAAAATCAGATAAACTTCACATATTCCTGCACAATAAGTCAATTATATTCCTGCACACTTCCAATAATGCTTCACCAATCATCTTGGCTGCTCAGGTTTTGAAGGAAAAACTGTGGAATAAAACATTAATGTAAAGTATGTTTAGAAGTTCAGTCTGTGCACACAGTAAAGCAGGGGTGTCAATATCTTTTTGTTACTGCTAATGTGAAACTAAGTTAATGTTTCTTAAAATGTTTTTCATATTGTTAATGTTTAATATTTTTGTAATTTGTGCAAAAAGAATCAAATTTAATAAAGAACTGTCCAAACTGTTCTTATTCTGATCATTTTCGGTGACAATGACAATTCAAACGGTTGCATCAATAAAACTAAATAATAAGTGTTAATCAAGTGTCAATAAAATACATGAATAATAATCAATTGTTATGTTGTAAATTAAACACGTACATTATTTTATTGAAGTATATTAACTGAAGTTTGTCTTTTGAATGTTGTATTCCCATTTTAATGTTTAATGCAAATTTCAAACTCGTATATTAGAGCCTTTATTCAATATGCAGGTATGTGTAGAGCAGTGAATCGATTTAGAGATTAAAACATTCAAATATGTTCACAGCAAAATGAAATGTTCATAACTGGTAGTTAATATAGGTAGAAACTGAATTATTTAAAAATGTAAAAATTTTGACTATACATTTTATGGTGACGTGTATTACCGTCATACATAAACATACATATTCTCACATATGAAAACTGGAAGAAACCTGCAAAAATATAAAAGGCAATGTTTTTTTAACGGTTAGTTTTTCAGTGTATACGTGAGGTTTTTTTTACAGTTAATCATTTAATAGTTTTTCCTGCAGCATTTTAACACTATTTTCTTAAATGAACCTACTGTACGCATACTGGAAACTATGAAAATAAGTTAAAAGGACATCTTTAATGCACATTGAAAAGTTGACACAATGAACATTTATATATTATTTATCTCATTACTTTACATTCTTTTGTCTGTGTTCCTCTTACTACATCACTTAAGTGCCACCAACATCAAAATAAATCACATTCTGACACTTTCCTGTCTCCGTTCTTCACATTACCATTTTAAGTTAACAAACACTCAGCGGCCATTTTATAAACTGCACTAACGATATTAATAAGTGATTTTAAGTGAATTAACTCATCACATTAACTGTACACTTGAGTATTTCAAACTATTCTTGCTTCCTAAAACCAATGTGAAGCGCAATTCAGTGTTTTTCTCCATTTAAAACGGATCACCTCAGATCCAGCCGCTTTCTGTGTCTTCTTCAGTGTGTGGTCACGTGACCACTAAGCGCGCCAAACGCGACCACAGAGTGATCTCCCAGAGATACTTTACGCTATTAATTAACTCATTAACATGAACAATCAAACATTTTGTGACCCGAAAATAAGTAATTCAACACTATAGTCAGATATAATGATCACTGGAGCATACTTAAATTACTTTTCTTCACGTTAGTGTGAACATCACATATTACACGGACAACAAATTGTCAAACTGCATCACAATTAACCCTTTACATTCACCTTACATGGTAATAATGCAACCGCAGTACTATTGGTATAAATGTCTCTTTTAATCTCTGTTTTTACCTGTAAAACTGGAAAGTCGCATCTGCTCTTTCATAGCTCCCCTGGTGATCTGAGGACGCATGCGCAGTTCGTCGTTCTGTCCGCGACTCTCCAATCAGAATGTCATAATAAGAGTCCATTATTTACATTTATGCATATGCATTTTGACTGTGTTGTATACTTATGGCCTGGTGGTTAGAGCGTTGGGCTTGTGATCAGAAGGTTGCAGGTTTGAATGACTGAAGGGTCATGACTGAAGTGCCCTTGAGCAAGACACCTTACCCCTGATTGCCCTGCAGTAATGTGCCACTGTATAAAAACTACTTGTAAGTCGCTTTGGATAAAAGCGTCTGCCATATATGTAAATGTAAATAGTATGCTTCACTCTTTCTGTGTGCCCACTGCTTTGCATATCTCTTCAGTGTGATTTCTTCTGTTGGTTCTGTGGCAAGGGGAGCTCTTAGCAAGGGTGTTATGAGACTTATGAATAGAATTGCTCGACTACGCCACCCGGTACATGCCGGGAAAACAAAAATAAGCACACAGGTTCGTGATCGTAGTGGAGTGAGCAAGTAACGAATAGAGAAAATTTAAATAGAAAAATATAATCATTTATTACAATAGACACAAATAAATTACTCCAGGTCTAAAAAGCAAACCTGAATAAGATCGAAACAATGAACAATGAAACAAACATTACATAAGACCGGGCTGGAGAGAGAATGCCAGCAAGGGCCGCTAGTTCTTCACACCCCACTCAATACACACCTCTCGTAGACCACGGCAATATTTCACACAACGTGATTAGGGAACATTCACCACCAGCCAGCGTCTCTCCACACCGATACAGATAATAACAAAATACAACTCAACTTACAGAAAGAAATCAAAGAAAATAAAAGACACAAACCAGTAACCATAAGATAGTTTAGACAAAAGTGTATTTGTAACAATGAGATTTCCGCACTCCTTTTAAATCACCAAACTTCGGGTAATCCGCGCTTTCGTTGGCAAACCCGCGGAAGGAGTGGAACTAGGGCATGCAGACATAAACCAAAGAATACAAATGTAGACAACCAGAAAATAAATACACAAAACAATAATCAAACAAAAAAAGGGAAAATGACAATAAGCAATATGCCACGCTGCTGAGAACAGCAAACTTGCTCTCGGCTGCAGACTTCCCGAGCGAGGGAACGAAACAGGCATAAAATGCGTAGCAAGCGTCTTTTTAAATAAACATATTTAAATCGTTGAAATAAAGCCTGGGCAAAGCAGCAGTATAATCATATCAACGCGTTTTCACGTCTCCCGCAACAGAACTCCAAGTGCTGAAACCCTTGGACCTGCCAGACATGACACAGAATTAAATACGAGAAACGGTAAGCTACTTAATTAAAATAATTCCTAATACATACCGTGAACAAGTCACAGAGTCATCCTAAATAACGTCACTCGTCCCGGGAGGTCCTAATCACATACGAATACCACTAAAACAACGCAAACAGTCAGTCGCTCCTTTAATAATAACTGCTTTTCCGCATCACCACAAAACCCACCTGTTTAGAAGCCCTGCAATGCACAGCAGCCCGAACATCAATCCGTTAAACCCATCCTGTGTCAACACATACGATCACCTCAGTTACTCATATTAAAGGTAGATATAACGACAATGCGGCCAAACACTCACCACTCATTCACAACACTGTTGCCCTGCAGAAAGGGGCGGTCCCCGTAAATGACGCTTTCCCGATACTACAACACCAGTCTTTTAAACACGGTGACCAGTGCTCTGATTGGCTCACCAATCCCCATGACCTCGGCCAATGAGCCACCAGGGCCCTGCGTCACCCTGCTACATTTCACCCCACTTTATATATCGTCGTCCCGACGATAAGACCTCAAATATTAAGTCCAAGGCCTAAAGCTAGCCCTTATGGTATTAGACCTCACCTCAGGAACTAGTTGAACCTCCTCTACAGCCTCCCCAACTGGTCTTGGCAACCGATGCACATTTGAATGTTGGCCGGCAGTAGGCCGTCTGGACCGCCGAAGTAATGACTCATTTTCTTGTGGCCAACTACTCAAAGACTCTAGGTGTTGTCTCAGGTTTACCTCCCGGTTAGAAGAATGACTAACACTCTCCACTGTACGTGGGGCCAGCTCAATTATGGGGGCAGAAATGCTCGTCTCATGTCCTGGCTCTAACTGAACGAAACACAAGTCTACCTCTTCCATACTATCTTCTACTCCTATTTCAGAGTCTCTCGAAGGCCCCCCTTCGCTCCCTACCACAGACTCTGTACCCGTTACCAGTCCTGTACAGGGGCCAACAACTTGATTGCCCAAAACCTTTGGCTTTAAAAGGGAGCGATGGACCCGCTTTACTTTAGACGCATCATCTACTGGTGCAATAGTGTATACTGAGCCGCCTAGATTTGGGGTCCCAATTACTTTATAGAGTACCGAACTCCAAGCGTCCTGAATCTTCTGGCGACCCCTCAGACCACATTCCCGCAGTAAAACTACCTGGTTGACCTCAAGTGGTACATCACGGACTCTGGAATCAAAATATCCCTTCCGCCGTTCAGCCACTGTTCTCAATCGCTCTTGTGCACCATCGAATGCTACCTGCAGCCTTAACTGATGTTCCACAATCCAATCATGCACTTCCCCTTGGGTTGGGTTCGAGACTTTACCTAACAAGAAGTCTACAGGGAGCCGTGGCTCCTGACCAAACATCAGAAAATGGGGTGATTCTCCTGTAGCCTGATGCGGAGTGGTGTTGTACGAAAATAGCACCTGAGGGAGACACGAGACCCAATCCCTTTTCTTAGAAACTGGCAAGGTACGAAGCAGATTATGTAAGGTTCTATTAAAACGCTCACACTGACCATTTCCAGCTGGATGGTATGGCGTGGTGCGGGACTTCTCTACCCCATAAAGCAGGCAAAGTTGTTGGATTAGCAAGGACTCAAAATTACGGCCCTGATCAGAGTGGACCCTTCCAGGGACACCAAACTTATAAAACCATTCGTTCACAAGCACTTGTGCTACCGTTTCTGCCCGCTGATCTCGAGTGGGAACAGCAAGGGTGAACTTGGTGAAGACATCTGTCATTACTAGGACATTCTCTAACCCTGACCGGGAAGCTTCTAGCAGCGTAAAGTCTACCGCCAAAATTTCATTTGGACGAGATGCCAATAGGTGCCCCATGAAACTACTGGCCGCTGGTTCCGTGTTCTTGGCCCTCTGGCACCGCTCACACTCCTGGCACCATCGAGCCACCTCTGCCGTCATTCCTGGCCAGTAGCATCGCTGACGCACCAACTCGGTGGTGCGTTCAATGCCCTGATGCCCATGTTCTTGGTGCAGTCCCTTCATAATATCAGACCGCAACACAAAGGGTAAAACAACCTGTAACACCTCATCACCCCCGTCGGGGCGCTGGATGCGGCGATATATAACCCCCTGTTGTTCCACTAAACGATCCCACTGCCGTAAAAGAATTAATGCTGACTTCGAGAGCTTACGCCTTATCTGAGGGTCGGGAAAGTCTTGCTTTTTCCAGAACCCCAAAATCTCCCCAATAACTGGGTCAGCTTCCTGTAGGCATCCCAAATCTACAACAGAACAACCAGGCAAAACAGTGGTAATTGCCTGAACGGCCGAGGGAACCGGTACTGCATCCACAGCCTGCTGTACAGCCGCTGGTACTGCAGTGCCTGGGAACAGGCCATTTTCTTCCTCTGGCCTAAAGGAACCTTGTCGAGATAATGAATCTGCATTTCTATTACACCTCCCGGGTCGATACTTGATTTCAAAATCAAAGCTAGACAACTGAGATGCCCAACGCTGTTCCGTAGCGCCCAATTTAGCTGAGGTCAAGTGGCTGAGGGGATTATTATCAGTATATACCACACACTTTTGGCCTAACAGGTATTCTCTGAACTTCTCTGCCATTGCCCATTTTAACGCTAAAAACTCCAATTTCATGGAACTGTAGTTCGTCATATTGCGTTCCGTAGGCCTAAGGCCACGACTCGCATAAGCAACAGGTCTCACTCGCCCAGCCTGATTCTGTGAGAGGACTGCTCCTAGTCCGCCAAAACTGGCATCTACCTCAAGAATAAAAGGAAGGCTAAAGTCTGCATATGCAAGCACAGGCGCAGTAGTAAGCTTACCTTTCAGGGCCTCAAAGCTTCCCTGACATTCTGCAGTCCAACCGTTAGCAACGCTCAAGTCTGTTCGCTGCCTAAACTTTACAGCTCCTAGTTGTGCAACCAACCGATGCAGAGGGGCTGCCAACTTTGCAAACCCCTCTACAAAACGGCGATAATAACTTGCAAAACCGAGAAATGAGCGCAATGCAGATACGCTGTTAGGCTGGGGCCATTGAGCAACTGCCTCTATCTTTCTCGGGTCAGTGGAGACCCCCTCTGCTGAGATCACATGCCCCAAGTAAGACACCTTGGTCTGAAAGAAGTCGCACTTTCCTAACTTTGCCTTAAGCCCCTCACGGTGCAATCGATTCAGAACCAGTTCGAGACGTTGCAAATGTTGTGCCACTGAGGATGAAAAGATTACTATATCATCGAGATACAACAATAATGATTGGCCCTGCTGATCACCAAACAGACGCTGCATTAGCCGCTGGAATGTGCTAGGTGCATTACATAAACCAAATGGCATGCGGTTCCATTCAAACAGCCCAAATGGTGTGCAAAAAGCCGTTTTTGATCGATCCGGTTCACTGACTGGGACCTGATTGTACCCGCTGGTTAAATCCAACGTTGAAAACCAACGGGCCCCCGTCAGTGAATCCAATGACTCCTCTATACGGGGAAGCGGAAAGGCATCCTTCCTAGTTTTTGCATTCAATCGACGATAGTCTACACACATACGCAGACTACCATCCTTCTTCTTAACAAGAACTATGGGGGATGCAAAAGGGCTACAACTTTCACGTATAACTTTAGCCTCTAACAGAGTATTAATATGGGCCTTCACTACCTCATATTCCGACGGAGGAATTCGACGATGTCGCTGTCTAACCGGGATGTCGTCCAACAATGGTATTTCATGCGAAATTAAACTGGTACATCCCAGATCTCCCTCGTATGCAGAAAACACTGTTTGATACTGACCCAATAGTACCCTAGCCTGCTCTTGTTCTTCCAGCGATAGCTGAGACAAATCTATAGCCTTCACCTGCTCTGCAACCGAAGGTGCCACTTGTGATACCTGTGCACTAACAGTAGCTGCTACAGTTTTAACCTCTGTAACCCCTGAGGGTAAACTAACAACGTGTACGCTAGTTAAAGTTCCCAGCTGTGTCCGTGGGTACAACACAATATCAGTAGTACCAACATTCACCACTGGCACCAAAACTGTGCCTCTACTGACACGCACCAATGCCGGTGATGCCAGCAATCCAGCGGGCAGGCCAGAATCAGGAGGCTCAAAAAGCACTGTGTCATGCAAAAACTGCTCAGAGCAAGTAGCTGTTATTAATTGTAAAGTGCCGCCTGGGACACGCCACACCCTTCGACCGCGGACTTTTACAGAATACCCACAATTGGAATAAGATTGAGAACTCGCCTCGTGACAATGTTGAAGTGCCTGTGTTATAATATCTGGAACCTTAAGCAACGAGGGAGATTCAAAAAGAGCGTTACCATGCTGCCCAAAAAGCTCCTGGTAGCAACGGCGCAAAACATTCATTCCCAACACTCCTGGCACCTGGGACCGTATGCCACCAGGAGGGTCTCGGACAACAAGCACACCACAGTTCGCTACTAACCTGCCACCAAGCTCGACATCCAGCTCCATATAGCCAATATAAGGGATGTCCAAGCCGTTGGCAGCCCGCAACTGCAACCATTGGCACGACCTTAGACGATCCTGATCCCAGGGTTCAAAATTCTGCAGAAAACAACTTTCAGTTATGGTGGAAACCATAGACCCAGTGTCTATAAGACAGGGTACCCGAACCCCCCCTATACCGACTACCAAATGTGGGCACGACGACATCAACGATGAAACCGAATTACATCCCTGAGAAATTTCAGAGCCTTCCTCTACCCCAACCGAGCTGTGGCTCTGCAGCCCGGTGGGTATTAGTTTTCCGGTTGCTGTGCAAATGGCTGCCTGCCACCAGTCACAAGAGGTACCGTATTAGAATGATGAGGGTAAACGCGCTCCCCCTCACAGTCCCTGGCAAAATGGCCAGGCCGTTGGCATCTTCTACAAATAACAATGTTACCCCGAGGGGGTGGGTTTCTTGGGTATGGGGAATGACTCCGTGCCCGAGGAGCTAGGCCACGTTCTGGAATCACTTGTAGTTGAGCGACATTTTTAGCAAGCTGATCTAGTTGAACTTGTTGGGATTTTAATAGATCTTTAATCACGTTTAATTCAGAAGTTGAAGTCCTACCCACTGGCTCTGACAATTGGCCACCTTGTACACCATATTGCAGGGCAGGAACTAGGGGAACAGATTGACTTCGACCCCGAGCACCCCCTGGCAACCCTTCCCGCTCCCATCTAAGGGCCTCGCTACGAACATCCAACAAAGTTGAAGAGGGCAAACGACGTACTAATTGTTTTAATTCACGGCGTAAAGAGCTATCGGCTACATGTTCAACAAACTGATCACGTACGAGGGTTTCAGAATTTGGCATGGCATAAGGCAAACGTTGTGCAACACGCTCCCAAAGACCCATCAATGAAAGCGAAAACTCCAGCAAGGTCTCTCCCTCCCGCTGCTTACGGGAGAAAAATGCCTCCTGCAGAGCAACATACGACTGAGAGCAGCCATACAATTCACGTAAAGCTGCAAAAATTTTATCAGGATCTCCCCTTTCTACAGTAGGACGATAACGGATCTCCTCCCGAGCTTCCCCCTCCAAGTGGTCAAATATAAAGAAGGCTTGATCTACAATAGAAAGGTGCCGCACCTGCATACACGCTTGTACTTCCTCAACCCACTCGTCAATGCTGATACCCGCCCGGCCATTAAATTTTGGACAACGCCTGTCTCGTGGTATAAACACAAACCGTTCGGCCGGGGTGGTACCTGCCCCTATGGGTAAAGACGTAGAATTCTCTGCAATACTTCTAGAATCCGCCCTAGCAGTAGACGGTGCAGATGTAAACTCTTGGCGTAAATTATCAGCTTTCAGCTGTGCCACCAAATCCCTTAATTCTTGTAACTCACCCTCCATTTCTACAACCACTCACCGAGGAAGGGGGGGGGGAAACACCAACCGGGAGATTTATCCAAACTGACACACACTGCTGCTTTGCCCCTTAATGAAAAAAAATAAGAGAAAAGAAAAACAAACAAACAAAAAAAAACTAAGCTCACTCCAAAATACTACGATCCTGCCGACTACGCCAAATGTGGCAAGGGGAGCTCTTAGCAAGGGTGTTATGAGACTTATGAATAGAATTGCTCGACTACGCCACCCGGTACATGCCGGGAAAACAAAAATAAGCACACAGGTTCGTGATCGTAGTGGAGTGAGCAAGTAACGAATAGAGAAAATTTAAATAGAAAAATATAATCATTTATTACAATAGACACAAATAAATTACTCCAGGTCTAAAAAGCAAACCTGAATAAGATCGAAACAATGAACAATGAAACAAACATTACATAAGACCGGGCTGGAGAGAGAATGCCAGCAAGGGCCGCTAGTTCTTCACACCCCACTCAATGCACACCTCTCGTAGACCACGGCAATATTTCACACAACGTGATTAGGGAACATTCACCACCAGCCAGCGTCTCTCCACACCGATACAGATAATAACAAAATACAACTCAACTTACAGAAAGAAATCAAAGAAAATAAAAGACACAAACCAGTAACCATAAGATAGTTTAGACAAAAGTGTATTTGTAACAATGAGATTTCCGCACTCCTTTTAAATCACCAAACTTCGGGTAATCCGCGCTTTCGTTGGCAAACCCGCGGAAGGAGTGGAACTAGGGCATGCAGACATAAACCAAAGAATACAAATGTAGACAACCAGAAAATAAATACACAAAACAATAATCAAACAAAAAAAGGGAAAATGACAATAAGCAATATGCCACGCTGCTGAGAACAGCAAACTTGCTCTCGGCTGCAGACTTCCCGAGCGAGGGAACGAAACAGGCATAAAATGCGTAGCAAGCGTCTTTTTAAATAAACATATTTAAATCGTTGAAATAAAGCCTGGGCAAAGCAGCAGTATAATCATATCAACGCGTTTTCACGTCTCCCGCAACAGAACTCCAAGTGCTGAAACCCTTGGACCTGCCAGACATGACACAGAATTAAATACGAGAAACGGTAAGCTACTTAATTAAAATAATTCCTAATACATACCGTGAACAAGTCACAGAGTCATCCTAAATAACGTCACTCGTCCCGGGAGGTCCTAATCACATACGAATACCACTAAAACAACGCAAACAGTCAGTCGCTCCTTTAATAATAACTGCTTTTCCGCATCACCACAAAACCCACCTGTTTAGAAGCCCTGCAATGCACAGCAGCCCGAACATCAATCCGTTAAACCCATCCTGTGTCAACACATACGATCACCTCAGTTACTCATATTAAAGGTAGATATAACGACAATGCGGCCAAACACTCACCACTCATTCACAACACTGTTGCCCTGCAGAAAGGGGCGGTCCCCGTAAATGACGCTTTCCCGATACTACAACACCAGTCTTTTAAACACGGTGACCAGTGCTCTGATTGGCTCACCAATCCCCATGACCTCGGCCAATGAGCCACCAGGGCCCTGCGTCACCCTGCTACAGTTCCAACAGGCCAAAGAGCAGGTCAACTGGAAGGCAATGACGTCGTCCGTACAACAGGAGGGAGTATCCAGTCGACTTCTGTGTACAGTTGTAAGCATGCACGATTTAAGGTATCTTTCCACCTCTACCGGTCTGGGGTGGCTTTTTTGTGTAGGAGGCAGTAGTCCACACAGAGCTGGAGTTTGCCATCTTTTTCATAACGCAGACAACTGGAGCAGCGTATGGCGACTTGGATTAGACAATACTTGACCCCTCAAATTTACCCGGGTATGTCACATAACCAGCTTTCTGGAATACCCCCCAGGTGGTTATGAAACCTAATTCACATAACTACACAAAGAGAGAGAGAGAGATAGATATAGAGATAGAGAGAGAGAGAGACAGAGAGAGAGAGAGAGAGAGAAAAATAGAGAGAGAGAGACTGTCAGTGTGTGTTTGTGTGAGGATCAGTGCAGCTGCAGAGCAAACACGTCTGTTTTCCGATTGAAATCACTTGAATTTATTTGATTGGTCCCGCGAGCTGGTAATTTTCTCTTCGTTTGCCTTGTTTTGCACATTTACTCGTAGTGTTTAATTATAACCGCAAAGCACTTTACTGATGTCCTCTGATGTTCAACTCGGACAGATACCAGCTCTTTAGATGACAGCTGTTGTTTTGGATGGAGGATCTGTGGTTCATTTAATGAATAATGTATTCTCTGAGGTTGTTCTGTTGTTTTCAAGGCGTGATGGTGGCAGACGATAAGATTCAGCTGACCAGAACAAAAAATAAGGGAAACAGTAGGACCACCAGTAGGACCCTGTCCACCGTGGCTTCATCATCCTCATCACTGCGAGGAGCCACCGTGAGCTTCCACAAAATCCACTACAGTGTGAAGATGAAGAGCGGCATCCTCTGCAAGAGAAAGATCACACGGAAAGACATCCTCATCGACCTCAAGTGAGTCTCTGTCACATCTGGAGTTATCAAGTAGTATGCCGGTGTACATTAATGGTTTAAGGTTGGTTGACCGTACACTGGGTGTTTTCAGATTAAGGGTTGATTGTTTTATACTGACCACTGTACATTACCATGGTAAAGTGAGGGTATTGTTGGTATGGTATTACTCAGTGTTGGGCAAGTTACTCTGAAAAAGTCATGAATTACTAGTTACTTATTACATATTCAATAGTGTAATTAGATTACTTTACTAATGACTCTCTCCAAAAAGTATTGAATTACTTATTAATAATTACTATCTATATCATATATCAACCTTGAAAAGTGATTCAAGGATATAAAGAAATGACTCTTGAAAGGTATCTGTTGTCGACCAAAACCTGTACATTTACAGATTTGCTGTTTTTCTTTACAGATTTGTCACATATTTTTTAAATATGGTCAAAAAACCAAATTACAGAAGAAGATTGCAGATTTACAAGAAAAACAGTTAGGAAAAGTTTAATTTTACAGGACAAACCTTTTTTATTTTACGGAATATATCTGGCAAATTTCTTTTTTCCCCGGGATATTCTTGCAGTGTAAATTTGTGCAATTTGTTGATTTACAAAATGTCATTTTACAGAAATACAATAATATTTTTACATTCTACAATTAATAGTATAATATTTTTTATATATACCCCTTCTTTTCTCTTTTCTCCATCTTAAATCACAGTGTTGTATTGTCAGAGTTTGAGAAAGACTTTCACACGTGCAGGTGTAGATAATTATCAGAAAGAATGTGAAACATGTTCACTGGTTACATCCTTTTCAGTCTTTAAATATTTGAATGTGGACCGCAGGAGCTTCTGTTTGGTCAAGAAGATTATCTGTGTTTTAAAGTCGAAAAGGAAAATAAATATATTCCTCTTAAAATATGCGCGTCCAGATGACTACAAACTGGGAGGTATTTGCTTGAAATCCCATTGGGATCACAGAATGAAGCCTTAGCAAGCCGTTTGAAATATGATAACAATACCTTAGATAAGTGTATGTAAAAACACTCATTTTCTAATTTATATCTAGGCGCTGTTCATCCATGGCTTCTGATTTGAGTATGCGATGATCTGTTTCTGAGTTGTGACACTGTCTATGGTGGTGTTGATGTATTCCAGAACAGAGGAGGGGTAGCAGTCAATGTGTAGAAACCTTTCCTGGAGTGCCTCTGGTGTTCTGGTGATGTTAGGAAGGAGTTGAAGGTTGTCGTTTAAACTGCCGGGAATTCGCAAACCAATATCCAAAAGCTCATGTTGGGTGTACGATGTTAAGGCACAGCTGTTCTGCATGAACAAACCCGAGATGAGCAAGAAAAACAATAGGATTTAAATGTACATACATTATTAACATATAGATTAATTCAACACTTCTGAATGTAATTATATGATGATGATGAATCTAAATTTTATGATGATGATGAAAATTGTGTTGATTCTTTTTATGTATTTATGTATTATGTATTTGGTTCTAGTGGTCTAATGAAGCCGGGGTTGAACGCCATATTGGGAACAACAGGAAGTGGAAAATCATCGTAAGCTCTCTCTCTCTCTCTATCCCTCTCTCTTTCTCGGTGCTTGCTGGGAGCGTTTGGGTGTGTGTGGAGATTTGTAAAAGGAGAGGGTGACTGCAGTTTTCTTTTTCTAAATGTTTTGATCCTCAAAGTTGAGTTATTTGTAGGCTTTGGAGACGGCACTGGGGATGGCATCGGCCCCAAACGGCGGAGAGTCTCCGACACATGTGTCTCTGAGTAATGGAATCAGGTGTGTTCCTGCGTCAGGTGTGGAGGTGGAAGACGTGTTAACGGCAGTTGGAGAACAGATTGAATTTGAAAATATTTTCAGTTGTGGTTTTTGTAAAGGAGGAAGAGTTAGCTAATCGCCTAGTTGTCAGTGGAATTGTGGTAAATGGCGTTTTTATTAATGTTTCCCCGCTGGTTACGCCGACGACAGGTCTAACTATCGCGAAAGTGCCCCCATTCGTTCATAATGATGAAATTGAGCGGGGATTAGTTTGTTGTGGAATGGTTTGCTAGGGCAATCAAAATGGTTCCACTTTGCTGTAGAAATGTAGCATTAAAGCATGTTATGTCGTTTAGGAGGCAGGTGTTCATGTTTTTGACTGAGCCAGAGTTGGATGTTTTCTTTAAAGTAAGGCATGAAGGTAACGTGTACATGATTTATGCAAGCTCTGGAAGTATATGATGTTTTGAGTGTGGAGATATAAGGATGGTGTGCCCACATAAAGCCCAGAACAATGAAGAAGTTGTAGGTCCTAGTGACGCTGCTAATGTAGGAAATGGACACATTACTGTATCACAGATTATTTTCCAGATATTCATTCATTGGGTCAGTGGGATTGCCACAGAAAATGGTTAGTTATGAGGCATTAAGTAATTTTTTTTATTTTGTTTGAAGAAAATGGTAACACATTAAAGGAAGGAAAAAAGACAAATTAATAAAACGCATATGGGGATTTCTAAACTTTGTGAGTTACGTTAGTTGCTGTCCTGACTCTTTCTTTTCCTCTTTATTATTAGGTTGGGATCTTTAAATATAAATGGAGATATGAATAAGTTAGCAATGGTCTCACAGTTTTTCCAAATGAATCGGGTTGATGTAGCTTTTTTACATGAATCTAATACCGATAAATGTTAAAGTCTTAACTGTAAATGAGTTTGTATCTAGACAATATACTTGGCTTAAAGTAACAGATTAATAGACTCTGTGGTGCATGACTAGATAGATTTTATTTGGGTAAATTATGGAATAATGGGGTGATAAATGCTTCCATTTTGCTTAATGGTTTTTCAGACCATCACATGGTTATTTGTGATTAGTAAATTAGTAAATGTACTTTACTGTTGGCAATGCTAAATTAGTACAAGATGTTCCTTTTTGTGATTTATTTTATTTGTTCTGGAAGAAATGGAAAATGAAAAAAAGAGTGGGCAAACTACTCCCTCTCTCTTCCACCCTCTCTCTATCCCCCTCTCTCTCTCTCTCTCTCCCTCTCCATCTCTCTCTCTCTCTCTCTCTCTCTCTCTCTCTCTCTCTCTCTCTCTCTCTCTCTCTCTCTCTCTCTCTCTGTCTCTCTGTCTCTGTGTGTGTGTGTGTCTCTCTCTCTCTTCCACCCTCTCTCTCTCCCCCTCTCTCTCTCTCTCTCTCTCTCTTCCCCTCTCCATCTCTCTCTCTCTCTCTATGTGGTGTTGTTATATTGTTGTATTGTTTGAATTGTCTTCAGTTTTCTGGATGTCCTGGCTGCCCGTAAGGATCCTGCTGGTCTGTCTGGAGAGGTTCTTATAGACGGAGCTCCACAGCCTCCAAACTTTAAATGTTTGTCTGGATATGTGGTTCAGGTGCAGACTCATACATAACAACATTCTTCAACAACATCATTTCACGCTTATTCATATCATATATTTCACGAGATATTAGGCTGATGGCTAGGTTTGAGATGGGGTTTCATTATTGATTTTGTGTGATCCAAATGGTACACTTTGTTTAATAGAGTTTTAACGTGGATTACCCACTATGGTTTCAGTGTGTTGCTATGTGGTTGCTAAGGTGTTCTGGGTGGTTGCTGGGGCTTAGCTAAATTCTTCGTGGTGAGTTTATTTGTATACTGTGTTCTGGGTGTCCTATTCACTGAAGTCAAGACTGAAGATATTCACCCAAATCTAAACTAATAACCCAACATGATTCACTACATTCTGTGTCAGTCATGTTCAGTACAGCTGAACTGTAACATTATTTTCCAAGAAGAATCAGTTCAGTTGAACATGTCTTCAGGCTCAGTTTCTACAGTGACGGATTAATTGAACTTAGAAACTGCTCTTTCATGATTGAACACATGGACATCCTGACTTTGATTATGTATGTATGTGTGTGTGTATTGGCAGGATGATGTGGTCATGGGGACACTGTCCGTTCGAGAGAATCTGCGTTTCTCAGCCGCTCTACGGCTTCCCAAATCTATCAAGCAGAAAGAAAAAGACGAGAAGGTCGAGAGACTCATTCAAGAGCTCGGCTTGAGCAAAGTAGCAGATTCACGGGTAACAATACAAATTGTTTAAAATGTCTTGTGTACGTAATCACATGTAAAACGTTTTCTCGCATATGAAGTCCAGCTGTCAAGGGTTTTGAGAGGAGTTGTAATGCCGGTATGTATGTGTTATGACCACCTTCAACCCGAACTACAACGCCATTAGCACGAAAGACGCTAGTTATGTTCCCTTTTATGAGATGTTGCGCAGGTTGTACAGACTGATCGGCGTCATCTTGTTTTTGTATATTGAAGCGATCATCATTATTTGATTTGTTGATTGTTGCTTTGAAGTAGTTTCTGGACATATTGGTCATATTTTCTAACTCTAGCATTTAATAACTGGTGACAGAGGTTTAAGGTACTTGAGTAATTCACCACGGAAAGCTTGCAATAATGGTTTGTAATTTGCGCTATCGGGTCGTCTTTCCCGGAGATCCTTATTTGGTGTATTTTGTCTATGCGTCATTTCGTCACATTTGCGAACTGAACAAAGAGGAAACCGGCTGCTCACAACTGTTGGGTAGGATTTTATACAACTTTTAGTATTATTTATGGCCATTTAGTACTTTTACTTTTAAATGGTAAGCAGCATTGACATCTGGGGATTCATCAGTTGTGAAAAACAGGAAAGTACGAACTAATGACTGTTTACAAAAAAATGAATGTGAACCGTGTGAAAACAAGTATTAATAAGCACGGATAAGTGAAGCCTGTGATTTGACTCAAATTTACGGACTTATATCCCGGATATGATGTCAAGGCTTTGCATATAGTATATGCAGTTGCATGATGTACAATGTGAATCCGCACATCACCTGCAGTAGCAATTACAAACTGAGGTGGCGACAAAGAGGCCAATCCTATGTAGTGCTCGATTTGTTTAAGTTTTCCCCCCAAATATTAGGCCAATATTTGAATTTATTTAAATGAACAGAAACTTTTGCAAAGTTTTAATTTTTACTAAACCAAAATAACCGTGGTCTGAACTAAACATCACGCAAGTATTCTGACGTGTGAATATAATAATGTGAATGGCCGGTGTGCAGGTGGGCACGCAGCTGATTCGTGGGATCTCGGGTGGAGAGAGGAAGAGGACTAATATTGGTATGGAGCTGATCATTGATCCTTCTGTGCTGTTTCTGGATGAGCCCACCACGGGTCTGGACGCCAGCACGGCAAACTCTGTCCTCAAGCTGCTCAAGCGGTTGGTACACACACACGATGCTCGAGAGACACACACAGTAAACCAGTTTACCACTCACCCACGTGTTTAATGCTGATGTGTTTAGGATGGGGAACAGCGGTCGCACCATCATCTTGTCCATCCATCAGCCGCGGTATTCCATCTACCGGCTGTTTGACAGTCTCACGCTGCTGGTGAACGGGAAACAGGTTTATCACGGAGCCGCTCAGAACGCTCTCGAGTACTTCAGTGATATTGGTGAGAACACACACACACACACACACGTGTTTCTTTACCATCACACGTGTTCATGGATGTATGTCTTATGTTTGTGTGTCAGGATACACATGTGAACCTCATAACAATCCTGCCGATTTCTTCCTGGACGTCATCAATGGAGACTCTTCGGCCGTGGCGCTCAACAAACTCAACGACAGCGAGGGTACAACACACAAACACACCGACTGATCTATTAAAATGACTCATTTGAACAACAGCGAAACAGTGATATGTGCCGTGGGTTTTTTGTGTGTCAGAACTGGATCAGGAGAAGGTCAGTTCATCTCTGAAGAGCATCGAGGACCGTTTGGTGCAGGAATACAAGAAAAGCTCGTACTATAAAGAAACTCAAAATGAGCTACAGAAAATCGTTCAGGGTCAGGAATACACCACACGTCCCAAATCCAGAACCATCACCTACAACACGTCCTTCTTTCATCAGTTCAGATGGGTTTTCAAGAGAACGTTCAAGAACATCTTGCTCAATCCTCAGACATCAGTCGCTCAGGTGAAAAACTCACCTTTGGACACTATAACCAAATCTATTGGCATATAATTTTATATCCCCCCTCAAAAAATCATTAAAAACTGTTGTGATTATTTGTAGAACGGTGCAGTTTTTACCTTATACATTTAGAATCCGATTAAACTTCACTGGCTGTTTTTCAGCATCAGCATTTTCATTCTTGGTTTCTATTTTCTATTGTGAGATAATCCACATGATAGCATATATTACACAGAAGATATTTTCTGATTGGTTGTCAGTTTTCAATACTAGAAAATAATAACTGTTTGAGGTCATGATATATGGGAAGATTGTTATTTTAGAGACAGGTTTATGTATTTCTCTTTGTTGTTTCAGATTGGAGAGATGATTTTTCTGGCTCTGAGTGTTAGTGCCATATTTTTTGGAGTGCAAGCCAATTCAAGTGGCATTCAGAACAGGTAAAACACATTCAGTTCATAGACCGCAGACATTGTTTTTTTGTTGTCAAACCCAACAAATGTCTTAATGTGAAATGCATGAAACAAAAGACTTATTAAAACTCAAAACAAACACTACCCACAAGGAGGCAAAATGGCATGGGTGGGGGGACAGACTTGGGAGGGGCTGAGACTTACCTCTTCGAGCGGGGCGCTGTGGGAGGGGCAGGACCATAAGGGACTGACATGGCTGGCGACTGGGGAAAGTGTCCTAGGGAAAACGGAGCTAGGGATGATGCCAACTGGGAGGCATCCAGTCCTGTGCCGGCTGGACTGCTGGATGGAGTGCCGGCTGGGACGCAGGCTGCACCGGACGGGACGCCGGCCACGGTGGGACAGGACTGGATGCCTGCCGTGGTGTCGGCAACCCCCCTCCTCCACTTCTTCCTCCTTGAGTGGGTCGCCGGCATAATGCTCCCGCCTGCCTCCATGGTGTTTTAAGGAAGCATTGCAGGCTCAGGGAAAACGGGTGTGAGGTTGACGCATTCCTAGTAGGACGTGGAATCGCCAGACTCCGCGGATGCCCTCCCTTTTGCACTTCCCCCGCTAACTGATGACCGGTCCTGATGGGTCGGTCAGAGAAATAGCACCCAGAATGCGGCTTTCGGGAACAGGAGGCTGGCAGGAGCGTAAGAGGGTCGAAGGGGCCCTGGAGTCTTCCCTCCTTATCTGGCCGAGGTCATCTACCAGCCCCTGGAATGACCCACGGATCAACCTCTTCCGCTTCGCCAGAGGGCGAACCACTACCCACGAGTAGTCCAAACGAATGCTATATAATAAATCCACAACACAGCAGGGTAAGGAAGGGTAAGGCGAGGCGAGGTAGGAACAAGACAAAAGCACCGACTAAAATGAACATGACACGAAAAATGAACCGACAAGGGACAAAGAGTACTGGGGCTAAAAAATAGGAGAAACTAACGAGGGAAGTTAACAAGGGGCAGATGAGGAGAATAAAACGCTAATGGGAAGATTGCACAGGGCAGGTGAAGGGAAGGAAACACTAATGGAACAATGACGGAGAAACAAGGGGCGGGGCCAAAGCATGAGACAAGAAGACACGTGGCGCAATATCATAACAAACAGCCACATGTCGCCACACAAGACATAACACACACAAGACGTGGAGTGTCATGACCCTGTCCACAAAACTAGGAATTTCAAGAGAAGCCAGGACCATGACACTTGTCATGTAGTTGTGTACTGAAAGTGTTATGCTGTTACATTATATATATAAAGTATATTTAAAATGACTGTTTATAAAAAAAGGGAGGGTGGAGTGAGCTGTTTGTCTGCAATTCACAACATCACCACTAGATGCTAGACTGCTAAATTTCATACACTGGATCTTAAAATATACTTGAACTTTACTTTAGTATGCTTAGTAAATTAAACTTATTACTTTTTTAAGGGTTGCCACTTAGTTACAAAAAAGTGTGTTTATGTGTGTTTCAGAATGGGTGCTCTGTTCTTCATCACATCAAATCAGTGCTTTAGTTCTGTTTCCTCAGCCGAGCTTTTCATCACAGAGAGGAAACTATTTGTGTGAGTGAATTACACGCATGCATGCACGAGCACGCACCTCAATATATGAGATTTAATTGACATCAATTCCACTTTTACCCAAAGTGACTTACATTGCATTGCATTATACTTTTCTTTCTTAGTATGTGCAATTCCCTGGGCTCGAACCCATGACCTTGGCGTTGCTAGCACCATTCTCTAACCACTGAGCACCGGACGCTGCCTGATGTGACGCGACCAAAGACAATAGAACAAACTTTTATTTTGTCCACACTGGATTCTGCATGACGCTACAATCCCATTAGCCGTGTGTCATGTTGCGTTGCACCGGTAGCGTCCGGTATTGACATGGTGTTGACCATTTGGTGACATTCAATATCTTTAAATACATTAAAAACTGACTACTGTAATGCTGTTATATAATGTGTTGATGTTACAATTGTTGTGATTTCTTCAGACACGAGTACATCAGTGGATACTACAGAGTCTCCGTCTATTTTCTGTCTAAGATTCTGTCTGACATCATCACCCTGCGGACCATTCCTCCCATAATCTTCAGCTGCGTGGCGTACAGGATGATAGGTCGCACACATACACACACACACACACACCAGTCATTACACAAATATACACACTTCACTTCCTCTGTGATCTTTCTACAGGACTGAAAGCGGCTGCAGACGCGTTCTTCATCTTCCTCTTCTCCATCATTCTGGTGTCATACACGGCCACATCCATGACACTGGCCATCTCTGCAGATCAGACCGTGGTCGCCATCGCCAACATCTTCATGACCATCAGCTTTGTGTTCATGATGGTGATGAAGCACACACACAGCATTACAAATGAAAGTAATGAGGTTGCTTATTTAATCTGTGTTTTTGTTTTCAGATGTTTTCTGGGCTGTTGGTGAACTTGCCCACCGTGGCTGCGTGGTTAAACTGGTTGAAGTATCTCAGTATTCCTCGCTACGGTCTGACTGTGAGTCAATAATTAAACTTTTGTCTTATACAGTGATTCAGTTTCCTTCAGTTTTTATTTTTCTATATATTTCGACTACTTTCTACTTTCTCTAGTATCTGTAAAACTGTTAATATTCTGTGTAATGTCTGTTGTGATTTGTAAAGTTTCTGACTTAGTTTTGATATGTCAGCATGAGCTGATATTGAGCTCAAAGTTGTGATGTCATTAATTAATTTAGTATACATATTTTTCATAAAGTAATCAAAATTATATTATATTTATTTTAAGTGTAGTTTATGTAGTACTTCCTTGCGTAATTGTACTATTTAAATACTACTTGGGACAAAATTTGCCCAATTATTAGTTTATAAAAGTCTACTTTAAGTGCAACAAAAGTAAACTTTGAGTTTAGTGAAAAAGTGGACTTGGATCATCATTTAAAAGAAAAGTATACTTTGTTATTTTAGTGAATTGTTTCAGTGTTGACATTGCACATGAAAAGGAAAACGTTTAATAAAATATGTTTTTATATGTGTCTTCAGTAAATATTAACACTGATGGTTTTCCCATCAGGCTTTGCAAATCAATGAGTTTACAGGACTTAAATTCTGTGACATGAGGAACATGTCGAGCTCGGGGCCTGTAGAAGTGTAAGTATAAAACACTGTCATTGTGTCTTATGTCTACACACTTGAAGTGTTGAAGAGCTGATGTGATGCTTTTCTGATGGTTTCAGATGTTCATCAGGAGAAGAGTTTCTGGGCAATCAGGGCATTGAATTTTCTCCCTGGGGTCTGTGGCAAAACCATTTAGCTATGGCCATCATGACCATCATTTTCCTGATCATTGCGTATCTCAAACTGCGCTTCATCAAGAAATTCACTTAGACACAAACACTCCTATCTCCATAGAGCTGCTAACATCACATCACTTTCATGGCCAGTTTGCTTTTATATTAGAAGGAAACTAAATCAGATAAACTTCACATATTCCTGCACACTTCCAATAATAAGAAATATTCCCAAGTATGTTTAGAAGTTTTGTTTGGTTTAAAATCAGTTCAGTTTTCTTTTTTGTTACTGTAAATGTGAAACAAAGTAAACGTTTCTGAAGTGTTAATTTCAGTGTTAATGTTTCATATTTTTTTAAATTTGTGATAACCGTTGTTTGACCTGTTGTCTGGTTCGTTCTTTTTCTGATCATTTCATGTCTTGGCATTAAAGACACATGTATGCGATTCTCATGGTTGTCTCAATAACATCTGTATCAATGTCGTGTCACATCATACGTCATTATCAAGATGGCCGCCGGAAGACATTCATGCAGTCAGTCAGGTCCTGCGTGGTTGTATCAAACATCTCGAAAACCATCAAAAAGATCTCCGTCTCCTCCACAAATTGCTCTATATTTAACCGCTGTTACAAGCGTGTATCTTTGTAGTATTAAAAGCGGAAATTGTGATCAAGTCTACTACTCAGCTAAATATAGTCAACATTTACTGTTCTCAAGATTCTTGGACAACGGCCGTGCAAGGCCCCCTTCAACAAAACACCAGCAGACCAACACACTCAGCCCTTTCATGGGATTTGTATACTTCATAGCTATTTTGCTACTGGCTGGTGATGTAGAAACAAATCCTGGTCCACCGCCTATGGTTGGAAACAGCTCTGTTATCACTCAATCAACTCAACCCAGGCAGCTTCCCCAGCAACTCTGGCCACCATCGGCACAGTCTACCGGGTTAACGCCGCAGCTAACCTGGATACTACCGTCGCAGCTAACCTGGATACTACCGTCGCAGCTAACCTGGATACCACCGCTGCAGCTCTCCGGCCTACCATCGGCGCAGCTCTCCGGCCTATCATCACCATCAACTTGCAGATCACCGCCGCAGCTCTTCTGGCTAACGTTACCAACACAGCTAACCTGGATACCATCGACACTAACCTGGTCACCAGCGCCGCAATTCATCTGGCTACCACCGGCGCAGCTCACCTGGCCATCACCACAGCTAATTCGTCTTCCACCGCAGCTAATATGTTTACCATCAGCGCAGCTCACTTGGTTGCTGCCGCGGAGCACTTGGTCGTCGCCGCGGTGCGCCTGGTCTGCGGGTCCTGCTCGTGCCGATCGGAGGCGCTGTGGTAGCTTTGTGCCGCTCGTGCGGCCGGCTCCGCGAGCGGACCTGGGCCTGGGTCGTGTGGACCGGAGGCACGGGGTCGGCGGCACGGCAGTGGCTTTGCCCGTGGGTCTGCGGCATCGGCGTGGTGCCCAGCGGTTGGACATACACATCGATTCGAAAAACACGGACACCAACGTAGAATTGGCGACACCAGCTCAAGGTACCAGCAAAGCAGTACAGACTTTTGGCGGTAAACACCAAACGATACCAACTTCATTAGGCATAAACGGCAGCAATGAATACAACCAAGTTATGATAACCTCAGTCAAACACAAAAACCCAGTTTTTAAGAAACATAGAGCATTGAGAATTTTCCAGACTATAAATCAAGCAAAGATGATTTGGGATCCATGCTGTAAACCTAAAGGGCTACTTTGGGGTCACCTAAATATTAGAAGCATGATTCCCAAACATGAAGAGTTAGAGCATCTTTTAATACAATCAAATATCTCCTTTTGTAGGATTAACAGAAACGTGGTTAACTTCTTCATCACCTGAGGCAGCAATAACAATACCTTGGTACAATGTTTTAAGAAAGGATAGGGGTCAGGGGAAGGGAGGGGGGGTTATATTATATGTTAAAGACACCCTTAGATGTAATACGATTGTATGGTCTGATGACATTAACCTTGAGTGTGTAGGAGTAGAGATTATACTTTCTAAAGAAATGAGTCATGCATATGACTTTCACAGTCATGCATATGACTTTCACAGTCATATGCATGTATCGTAAATCATCAGCTAAAATTGATTTTTATGGTGATCTTAAAACCCTTATCAATCTTGTTAATTTGAAAAAAGAGTTAATTTTAATAGGTGATTTTAATATTAACTGGGATAATAAGAAAGAAAGGAAAAACTTCAAACACACAACGGACTATTTTAATTTAGAACAATTAATCAAAACGCCAACCCGAATAACTAATCGTTCTAAAACAACAATAGACCTAATTTTTACAAACAAACCTGAAAGAATTATTGAAACCTATAATCTTTTAACTGGTTTGTCTGATCATGATGGAATCTTTTTTTCACGAAAATTAACTAAAACACGATCTTGTAACTCCATCGTCTCAAATAATTCTCTGTTTCATAATATAATTCCTAAAAGTCAACATCAAAACCTGGAAATAGCCCTGAATGGGCAGGATTGGTCTTATTTAATCGCAAGCGAAGATATTAGAGACAATAGTGTCATGTTCCATAGCAAGGTTAAAATTGTTATGGCATCATTTATAAAAAAGGTGAGGCATAGAAGAACAAATGACAATGCCGTACCATGGCTTCATAATGATTGTAGGTTGCAAATGAAGAGAATAGATCAATTATTAAAAAGAGCGATTAAAACTGGCCTTACTTCAGACAGACAACAATCCACTTCAGCAAGAAATAAAGTTATACAAATAATGCGGAAGGCCAAATCAAATTTTTTTATGAATATTATTGACAGTGCAAAAGGGAATGGGAAAAAAATATGGCAAAGCATTAATAAACTACCTGGCAAACAGAATAAACAAGATACATTAACTGAACTTAAAATCAATAATGTAGTGGTAAAAGATCCACTCACTCTAGCGTCTGAGTTAAACTCATTTTTAAAAAATTCTATCCAAGAAATATCTCAATTATTCATCACACCTGAATGTGTCTCTTCTCTGATAAACCGTTCACAGCCTGTATTTATGATAGAAGAAATTACGGAACCAGAGGTGGCATCCATCATTGATGAGTTAAATAATTCCAAAGCCAAGGATCATTTTGGATTAGACACACATTTTTTTAAACTACATAAAGTGTCTTTAGTATGCCCTATTACAAATATGATTAATTTATCAATCAAACAATCTGCTGTTCCTCCAGACTGGAAGATGGCCACAATTACACCAATTTTTAAATCAGGGAGTAGATTAGATATAAATAATTATAGACCAATTAGTATCCTGCCAGTTATATCAAACGTTATTGAAAAATGGATAGCAAAACAATTAATAACGCATCTAAATATATGCGGCTCCCCTCCAATGCAATTTGGTTTTCGTGTTCATCATTCAACTGAAACAGCTGTTGTTTTTTATGGAAAAGGTCAAACTTTCATTAGACTCTCATCCTGCTGTTTTCCTAGATATGAAAAGAGCTTTTGATTCGGTAAATCATCAGATGCTCCTATCTAGATTAACACATTTCAATTTCTCCGAACAAGCCATCAGCTGGATGAACTCGTACTTAGCTAATAGAATACACTGTGTCTCTATTGACAACATCAAATCTCCCTATTTAGAATGTCCAGTAGGGGTTCCACAAGGCTCCATACTTGCCCCTATTCTTTTTTCTTTATACATTAACGACCTGCCTACTGTATGCCAAAACACCAATATTTTAATGTATGCAAATGATGCAGTAATTTTTACACATGCAAAAACTGTTCAAGAAGCCTCTCAGTCACTTACATCTGTATTGAGCCATGTACAGGAGTGGCTCATTAAATCATGTCTACTACTGAACCCAAAAAAACTGTTTGCATGATGTTTTCGAAGCGGCACATTGAAGTGACTCGCTCAAATATATTTTTAAACCGAGAAGAACTACAGTAAGTATACGAATTCAAATACCTTGGCATTGTATTAGATCCAACACTGTATTTTAAAAATCATATAAAAAGCTTATCAAAAACTGTTAAATTTAATCTTGCTAACTTTAGATTCATTAGACCATCCCTGTCACATAAAGTAGCCAAAATCTTTCTTCACTCTATGATCCTTTCTCATCTGGCTTTACAAACTGGTCACTTACAAGCGCCACAACACTCAAAAAAACGGAGTCACTTTTCAAACAAGCACTAAAGATTTTAGACCGGAAACCACTCGCATATCATCACTGCTTAATATTACAAAAATAGAACCTACTAAGCTTTGCAAATTTCTTAAAGCTCAAATATGCCTGTGCTGTATGTATACCAAACTAGATTCAGCATTTTGCAGCATCTAATAGCACTTTAAGAAATTGATAATACACTTATTGTACTTTAAGTAGCACTTTACTATGTATGTGTATAAATAAATAAAAAAAATTATAATAATAATCAATTAAACTTAATAATAATCAATTGTAAATCAAGTGTCCATAAAAAATGTATAATAATCAAATATTATGTTTTTAATTTTAATATAGTGATAGAGCCTTTATTCAATATGCAGATGTGTGTAGAGCAGTGAATAGATTTAAAGATGGAAACATTGAAAGCAAAATATAATGTTCATAACCGATAACAAATTAAGTAGAAACAGAATTATTTAAAGATTTAAAAATGTGTAGGTGCATAATCACAAAGGGCCCCTTTCACTATAAATTGTATGTTGACTGTTATTCATACATACAAAATAAATTATTTAAATGTAATTTTACCGTAAACGTATAATTTTGTTGAACATAAATGTTCTCACAGTAAATAATAATACCTAAAAACATCTAGTCAATGTTTTGTAAATGGCTATTGTTTAAGTGTATATGTGAGGTTTTTACCGTTAACCCTTTAAGAGTTTTTACTGCAGCATTTTTGCATTATTTGTCCTAAATGAACCTAAAGTACACATATAAAAAATAAATTAAAAGGACATCTTTAATGCATCATTTTGATAAAGTTAACATTGGAAAGTTGACACAAATGGTCTCAGCCACAATGAACATTCATCTCAAAATGGGCTGATTAAAATAAATAAATAAATAAATAACAAATCTATGGAACCGATTGGGGCAAATAAAGTCAAATCTTGAACACTGAACATCATCACCAGATATAGAGCCATATGCAGACATTTCAAACATTCAAAAATTCATTTAAAACAGAAAACATTTTAAAACTTAAAAGGAAAACTTTGATGGATTCTTCTGAGTTTATTAGCATCAATTCATTAACAACAATACATCAATTATTTAAGATCCTGACATTGATTGGTTTCTGATGTTTAGACAGCTGTGAACTGAGCTGAACAATGTTTTTCGTCTGTGATCTAACAGTCAATCTTCTCACTGGATCTGTGTTGCTTCAATGACAAAAAGACATTTCGTAAAGACAGCAACATTCAGTGTTTCAATAATTCACCTCAAAAATAAACAATAATAACAACTGAAAGTGTGTTATGTTGGATGTTCGTGTCACCTGTACATGCAGCAGATAAGGTGTGTTTCTGTGTTCTCATTCACACTGATGTGTTTGGTTTACACTGCGTGATGAACATCTGAAGATCTGACACCGGCTCTCCTTCCATCTGCTGCTGCTGAACACAAAAATGAATGTTATTTAATAATCACAGAATTTGATTCAACACATCACTCAATATTCTATTCTAGATAAAAAAATATTAGATGAGTGACTGTCAGCTTCAATGACTGTATTCACTGGGTCACAACATTTTTGTCTCTTACCTTGATGTTGTCATAGGTGTCTGTGATGAGAGTGATAAACAGACTGAGCACCATGTAGATGAAGAGTGACACAAACGTGTAGAGATAGACCCGACTGAAGATCCACACCACACAACTCTTCTGCTCCATCATCTTAAATGTGTTGAACATGTCGTCTCCATTTATAAGAGAAAACAAACACTCAGACACCATGTTCAGAGTCCGGAACTGATGGACCGAGAGAGAGAGAGAGAGAGAGAGAGAGAGAGAGAGACTCCTTCACATGTCATGTACACATGTTGTGTCAAAATGTTTATGTTGATAACGTATGAAACCTTTCTGGTTGTTATTAGGGATGCACAGATATGTACATTTTGGTCAATAACAATAACCGATAATTCCTTAACATTGTTTGTTGATAACCGATATATTGGCCGATATACAGTATCTTAATATAAATATAAAATTCCATAAGACTGAAACAAAAGGAAAAAGGTGGTTTTAAACTGCTTTTATATGAAAACAATGACTGCAGAAAACAAGGTAACCCTTAGTTCCCTTTTCCCCTGAAAATAATGTATATTTAGTTAAAGATTCTGCAAACCCAGAAAAGTGTTCTAATTAGCCACATGTCTAACAGGTCTCAAGACAGAATGTTTTCAGACAGCAGTCTGATTCAAACAATATGCTTTTGTTCCTATAATTTACACATTCATAAATACGTTATCTACATACTGTACCTACATCAACAATGTTTTGCTAAAAGTAGTAAGTGAATGATTACGACAGAAAGACAGAACTGTGCTGGATTTGAACTGTGAGCAGCCAAAGAATCTTAACCCAGAGGAAATGATTTATGATTTATCGGCTATAATACATTGGACTACATTTTATTATCGGCCTGTACCGATAACATTAGAAAGGGCCATTTATCCACCGATACGATAACATTAGAAATGACAATTTATCGGCGATACAATAACATTAGAAAGGGCCATTTATCCACCGATACGATAACATTATAAAGGGCCATTTATCCACCGATACGATAACATTGGAAAGGACCATTTATCCACCGATACGATAACATTATAAAGGGCCATTTATCCACCGATACGATAACATTATAAAGGCCCATTTATCCACCGATACGATAACATTAGAAAGGGCCATTTATCCACCGATACGATAACATTATAAAGGGCCATTTATCCACCGATACGATAACATTGGAAAGGACCATTTATCCACCGATACGATAACATTATAAATGCCCATTTTTCCACCGATACGATAACATTAGAAATGACAATTTATCGGCGATACAATAACATTAGAAAGGGCCATTTATCAACCGATACGATAACATTATAAAGGGCCATTTATCCACCGATACGATAACATTATAAAGGCCCATTTATCCACCGATACGATAACATTATAAAGGCCCATTTATCCACCGATACGATAACATTAGAAAGGGCCATTTATCAACCGATACGATAACATTATAAAGGGCCATTTATCCACCGATACGATAACATTATAAAGGCCCATTTATCCACCGATACGATAACATTAGAAATGACAATTTATCCACCTATACGATAACATTAGAAAGGCCATTTATCCACCGATACGATAACATTAGAAAGGGCCATTTATCCACCGATACGATAACATTAGAAAGGGCCATTTATCCACCGATACGATAACATTATAAAGGCCCATTTATCCACCGATACGATAACATTATAGAGGCCCATTTATCCACCGATACGATAACATTAGAAAGGGCCATTTATCCACCGATACGATAACATTATAAAGGGCCATTTATCCACCGATACGATAACATTATAAAGGCCCATTTATCCACCGATACGATAACATTAGAAATGACAATTTATCCACCGATACGATAACATTAGAAAGGGCCATTTATCCACCGATACGATAACATTAGAAAGGGCCATTTATCCACCGATACGATAACATTATAAAGGCCCATTTATCCACCGATACGATAACATTATAAAGGCCCATTTATCCACCGATACGATAACATTATAGAGGCCCATTTATCCACCGATACGATAAAATTAGAAAGGGCCATTTATCAACCGATACGATAACATTAGAAAGGACCATTTATCCACCGATACGATAACATTATAAAGGGCCATTTATCAACCGATACGATAACATTATAAAGGGCCATTTATCCACCGATACGATAACATTATAAAGGCCCATTTATCCACCGATACGATAACATTATAAAGGCCCATTTATCCACCGATACGATAACATTATAAAGGACCATTTATCCACCGATACGATAACATTAGAAATGACAATTTATCCACCGATACGATAACATTAGAAAGGGCCATTTATCCACCGATACGATAACATTGGAAAGGCCATTTATCCACCGATACGATAACATTAGAAAGGGCCATTTATCCACCGATACGATAACATTAGAAAGGGCCATTTATCCACCGATACGATAACATTAGAAAGGGCCATTTATCCACCGATACGATAACATTATAAAGGGCCATTTATCCACCGATACGATAACATTAGAAATGACAATTTATCGGCGATACAATAACATTAGAAAGGGCCATTTATCCACCGATACAATAACATTATAAAGGCCCATTTATCCACCGATACGATAACATTATAAAGGCCCATTTATCCACCGATACGATAACATTAGAAAGGGCCATTTATCCACCGATACGATAACATTAGAAAGGGCCATTTATCCACCGATACGATAACATTATAAAGGCCCATTTATCCACCGATACGATAACATTAGAAAGGGCCATTTATCCACCGATACGATAACATTATAAAGGCCCATTTATCCACCGATACGATAACATTATAAAGGCCCATTTATCCACCGATACGATAACATTATAAAGGCCCATTTATCCACCGATACGATAACATTAGAAAGGGCCATTTATCCACCGATACGATAACATTATAAAGGCCCATTTATCCACCGATACGATAACATTATAAAGGCCCATTTATCCACCGATACGATAACATTATAAAGGCCCATTTATCCACCGATACGATAACATTAGAAATGACAATTTATCCACCGATACGATAACATTAGAAAGGACCATTTATCCACCGATACGATAACATTATAAAGGCCCATTTATCCACCGATACGATAACATTAGAAAGGGCCATTTATCCACCGATACGATAACATTATAAAGGCCCATTTATCCACCAATACGATAACATTATAAAGGCCCATTTATCCACCGATACGATAACATTAGAAATGACAATTTATCCACCGATACGATAACATTAGAAATGACAATTTATCCACCGATACGATAACATTAGAAAGGACCATTTATCCACCGATACGATAACATTATAAAGGACCATTTATCCACCGATACGATAACATTATAAAGGACCATTTATCCACCGATACGATAACATTAGAAAGGGCCATTTATCCACCGATACGATAACATTAGAAAGGGCCATTTATCCACCGATACGATAACATTATAAAGGGCCATTTATCCACCGATACGATAACATTAGAAAGGGCCATTTATCCACCGATACGATAACATTAGAAAATGTTATACGATAACATTAGAAAGGGCCATTTATCCACCGATACGATAACATTGGAAAGGACCATTTATCCACCGATACGATAACATTATAAAGGCCCATTTATCCACCGATACGATAACATTATAAAGGCTCGTTTATCGGCCGACACTGATACACATTATAAAGGATCATTTATCGGCCGATAACATTAGGAAGGACCATTTATCGGCCGATACCGATAACATTAGGAAGGACCATTTTTCCACATAGCTGATAATTTATGGTGCATCTCTAGTTGTAATGAATGTTTTTTTGGTGAGGTGAAAGTGCAAATGTGAATGACTTGCTTTTGTGTGATAGGGTCCAAGCACGATCCATCCACAGAAACAATAGCCCAGATAAATCATGGCAGCACAGCAGGTGAAGCGGATGACGTTTGGTAAAGCTGCTCTCAGAGTGATGATGAGAATCTGAACAGATGAAACACACTTACACCTCACAACCACTAGAGGGCAGAACACAATTACATCTTACAAAGAGTTTGTTAGCTTGTCGAGTAACATTTTAATAGATTGTTAGTGTAAGTACATATTGAGAAACTAAAATGACAAACTTAAAAATATGACTTTCTATGGCAATACATAAAATGAATGTATATCTTTGGTGTTGATTCTCAAGCAAAGTATCACCAAACAAATGTCCAGAAGTAACATTAGTCTGAGTTATGTTTGACTGTACAGTATATGACTTTGAACAGCCAATTGAAAGCTGGAATGAGTTTTGAACTTGATCAACATCAACTTGGAAGATGACATTTTAAAGCTCTTAGTTTTAAACTGTGTGATTGTTTAGCTGTAAACTAAAGTGTTGATGAGGGAATCATACGTTGTATTTTTTCAGGTATCCCATGTGGCGTAAAACTCCGATCCAGACAAACATTGTGCCGGAGCCCAGCAGAATACTACACAAGTCATAACTTGCCACAGCCTACAAAAAAAAGAGCAGCACACACACACGAAGTGTCCATTCAATCTTAGTGTTCTTCATTTAACTGCACTTTATACATTTTGTATACAGTATCTATAGAGATTAGAGAGCTTCTCCCCAGACTCCGCCCTTCACATGTGATGTAACGTCTGATTGGATGAGAGCTCAGCTCAGTGACCTTACCTTCAGCTGGATGATGATCTTCAGCACAGATCCTGTGATGGTCAGAACATCACTGATGATGATGAGAATATACCAGCCGTTTATAAACTCCATCCGGTCAGACAGAGACACACGCTTACCGTAACAGCTGGAGAAAAACGTCACATATTCCTGCACAATAAACATCACGAATGAGAAAACACTCCAATGAATATGAAACTTTAATAATGAGAAATCCAGCACTGTGGGTTAATTATCTCACTTCATCTCAATGAATGCTTAAACAATTCTTGATAGTCTTATCAAAAGATTTCAAAGACAAGAATCCCATGAAAAATAAGAAAGTACGGTAGTAAACTGTGGTATTTACTATATCAAACTGTTGCAAGTGTTTTTAACATTTATCTCAGAATTAACCGTGGTTTTACTACAAATAAAACAAACAAAAACATGGTTAGTAAATATAAGAAGTTCTAAATGTATATAACCTTTCTGTTAACTCAAATCGAATTAAATATTAATAAAAAGTCTTTGAAAAACGTCTTGCCTGAGCAATAAACTAAAATGTTTTTAAGTTGAAGCATAACTGAAAGAATGAAATATAAACCATATCCAAAATGAATAAAATAAAAGGACGAAAGCACATAACAAACCAGCTAAAAAATAATACTTTATCATTTAAAAATACTGTAGAATACATCAACTAAATGCAATGCTATAATATACTACTTTTTTTTCATGAGGGACAGAAACTCACAAACTGCAGGAGGACTCCGGCTTTCACTGAGCGCGAGCAGAGAACCAGAGACACCGCGAGCGTTATAATGATCACCACATCAAACACAACCATCATATATATATTACTCGCTGCTATGAAGACAAAAACACCAGATCATTGACATGAGATTAAAAAAGCATAAAACATTCTGAAAGTGTTATTATAATAAATTTCTATATTGTTTGGTTATCAACATTCTTTAAAAATTCTTCTTTTGTGTTTGGAGCGTAAACCTGAGCTCACATGCTCCATTCAGAGTCCAGTCTCTGCATTTACTGATGTCCACATCATTGTCCAGATCAATCTTGATTCTGCCGCTGTGAGGCCTGTTGTCAAAGCTGATCTGTTTAAACACACACATCTGATTCATCTTCACATGCTCGTGCTCGGGATCATGTACGGAAAAACCAGCATGCACCGGAAACATTTCCCGTTTATAAATGTTGAAGTAAAACAGACACAGACAGATGACGGAAGGGTCGTGTGACATGTACCATGATGTTGAAGACATAACAGTCTGGAAGCTCATGATGTTGAACCGTCTGCAGGTTTATGGCCTTCAGAGTGAACTTCACAATCACAGACAACAGTCTGAAATAACAACAACACTTCACATCGCTCTTTGATTCAAGCGTACGTCACTTTAACTGTACTGGATGATGATACCTTTCAAAGTTCAGTGTTAGATTCAGCGGATGTGATGTGAGGGGTGAAGAGGGAACCATCGGGTAAATCTTGAAACATTCTGAAAGAAACCACCAGAAGATCAGACCAGACCCGCACAAGCGTAACGTGACGATCTCACTTTGAAACATTCACGTGTGATTATAAACTATAAGATAAATAATGTGTTTGTGTCATGTGACTCCTGTACCTTCATCCACTTGAGCGTTGATGTTGAAGGTTTCATCGGCTGGTGAGATGCTTCCGTTACTGTAAAACTGCTGGCAGACGGTGAGAGGCGTGTAAACGTCTCCTTCTCTCTGATAGTGATGATTCCCAACCGTTATATTTGGCAACATGAGAAACTGCAGGGAAAAAATGTATTTTGCACCAAAATTTTCCACGCAGAATTTCTCATTTTCCTTCTGTTTGCGACAAGTTACTAGTCATTTATATCAAAAGTCAATAATTATTTAAGACTAAACAGAAGAAGCCCACAGAGTCATTTAACCAACCATAAATCACCTGCTGGACGGCGTACGAGATGTGCGCGTGGACGTCACGCTGTGTGTAAACGGCGGAAGAGTCTCTGCTGGTGTCGGTGAAGTTCATGAGGAACAAATGTCTGAACGTCATCAGATTATCCTCCTTAAACTGAACCACCATCTGATTACTCAGACCGAACCACACCAGCTACACACACAAAACACACACATTTGAATGCAAACATACATTTACATTACACCCTACAGTGCTAACCATTTAGCATTTCCCTAGCAACACCTTAGCAACAGCTCCAGTTCAAAAGATTTCCACATTTTAATGAAAGCTTTGTCAAACCAACATTGAACTTTTTTTAAAACTCCTTTTTGTTACCCAAAAATTAAAATCTTGTCATCTTTTTCTCATATAAATGTGTATACATGTCTTTGTTCTCATGAACACAAAGAAAGATATTTGGAAGAATGTTAGCAACTGACATTTCCGGGACATCCTTGACTACCATAGTAGGAGAAATTCGTTTATAATTTTTTTCTGAGAAAAACAAAAAAGAAGATATTTGGAAGAATGTAGGAGAGCAAACAGTTCTGGGGCACTTTTGACTACCATTGTCATTTTTCCTACAATTTGACACTATGTTATTTTATCCCTAACATTTTTCTAAATATCTTTCTTTACCTGCGCGGTGACAACGGCGATTTTAATGATTTGAAGCATCAGTTTCCAGGGTTTTTTCCCACGAGCTTTGTATTTGTCACGTGGGTTCATGAAGAAATATTTGAGTTTTCTCCTGAACTTCTCCAGCTCTTCATGCTCCGGCTGAGGGTTTGTGTCGCTGTTCATGTTTGAGTCCATGACACATAAATAGGCCTCACTGAAGTCATCCATGTCTGAAAAACATAATATTCAGCCGTCTTTAAATGTGATGAATCAAATGCAATGTTTGTATGCTCTCAATAAAACAGCGTAATATTTCAGTGAGAGTTTTACTGCCGTTCACAGCAACTTATTTACAAACTTATTCGTGAATTTAGCTAAAGCCGGCATCATTTCTCCTGTAACACACTTGAAAGGATTTTCAAACAAACCCTTAATGTAGTTTAACAGCTTGTACAAACACAAATCGCCTAAAATTATGCAGACTTACAGATTTTATTATTATTAAACACGCTCCTTTCATTCAGATGCTAAACCTTAATACTAATGTATTTTATTCTAAACAAACTATATGTACAGAAAGAAAAAAATCCAACAATACTTTGCTCTTTTAAATTATGAAGGCATTGTACATCTAACATTTCAAATTGTATTATTCCAGTTTATGTTTCCTTCAAAAATCTGTACCGCTCAATACAAATCTAGTTTTGTTATGTCAGCAGGAAAATGTAATTTATAATCAACACACACCACAGAAGAAAAATCTCTTTTAAACATTCTCTAAAACGGCACGGGTTTACATTCATATAATGATTTCACTTCCTGACATTAATATAAAGTTAAACACTTTAAGTGTCATTTGTCTTTTTAGTAACATAAATGTTTAATATACTGTAGACATAAAAGATGTGCTGTAATGTTGTTCTTCCACTTCAGAAGTTGTTAGATAGAAGGCAAAGCAGCAGTGTCATGTGATAAACATGTGACATCATCATACCTGTGCCCCATCAACACCCTGTGAACTATGATTATAATCAAATAAACTGTGATTTAAATGCGTTTCTCACTTTAAGTGATCTGATGTGGTTGTGATTGAATGTTCACTAATGGTTACCATAACATATGAAAGCTTTTGCCATTATAAGTACATGTGTGGTGTGTTTTGGGGTAATGGTGCTCTACAGGGTCCCACATCACCAGCAGAAACACACACACACACACACACACAATTACAGTTAAACCAACAGTTCCCATCATTAAATATTCATAGATTTATTAAATACATGTATCGGATGTTTACTTTTTTAGACAAGAGATATTAAACACAATGACATAAACTCACCAGCAGGTAACGATGTGAACTTCATTCATTCATTCATTCTCATTAGAAGCGCGACGAGAAATACAAAACAAACTTTATTTACAAAGTGAAACGAGCTCCGCCGTGACGCCAGACATGCAGGGGCGGGGCTACAGCGACATAACGCGCGGATTGGATGAATGGCGTGTCGATCAAATGAGCGTGGCTGTAACCCGTAGTAACAGTCTGTTATTGCTTTGGAGACCTACACGCGCATAAAAGCTGAACGGTGAGGTTTATAAAGAATTATACTAAACTTTTATATTTAAGTTAACAGAAAACGCGTATATACCAGTGCCATACATATCATGGTTTATCACAGTAAAAGTGAAGTAAGCTTGTTCTGTTTGGCAGACTGATAGTTCAACTATAGTGGAAACGGCATGTTTAAAATATACTTACTCGTACATTTGTGGTTTTAGTGGTAATAAAAAGTACACGTACTAAAAGTATGCGTTAAAGCAGACGAAAAAGTACTTGTTGTGCTAATATGTGTTCTTTGGAAAATGTTATGAGTAACAATAATGTTTTTATTATTTGTTTGTTTTTGTATATGTAGTAGGGTCTGTTCTATTTATCCCCCTGTATGTTGTTCGTCTTATGTTGTTTGTATGTTTTTGAGAGCAAAACAAAATAAAGCAATGAGGTCCAAAGTAGTATAGACGGATGCACTTTCCCCCAGGTAACTTCCGGTTTGTGTTTGGCTAGTGTCTAATAATATAAATATTTATATGTGTTTTATTTATGTTTATGTTAATTTGTGTTATTTCTTTACTGTATAGTAATTTGATGAAATAAACGATTTGTTGAACGTTTACCGGAAGTTTAGTTGGGGGGTGTCACAAACGTGCGCATGCGCAGTACCGTCTATAATACTGGGGTAATAACTTTGCTTAATAAAATGACTTCATCATAACCCATTAAACCTTAAAAATAAATACGAAGTACATTTTGAGATTACATTCGTTGTTTTTGAATGTTGTTTCTCAAGTTCATGGTTTAAACTTAAACGTAATAATTGTCAAAACAAATGTCAGCGTGTCGTGTTTGTTTTCGCCAGCAGGTGTCGCACGCTTGTCAACTGTTGATTACATATACATCATACTGTATACATACAGACAGATTCACACATACATGATAGTTTGTCTTACTGAATTATTCTTTCTTCTCATCAGCAGATATGAGCTCAAAGACTTCACCGAGCCCCCAGGCCACTAAAAAGAAAGGAAAAGGTAAAATGATCTGACAAAAACATCTAAAAATCACTTTCCCATCATGTATGTGCTTAGAACACTGTTCATTCATATGAATCTGTGTTCAGTATTGTCTTGTAATGTCTTATGTTTCTTTAGCAGGTAAAAAGAAGGAGAATAATTGTCCCTCTCCTGAAGACGGTGCAGCAGAATCCCACGGTGAGTGTTTTATACTGAAATCATCTGATCTACATCAACATATATCAGCTGTTCTGTTCTTCTCTACTCCGTATAATGTTAGTCGTATATCAACGTCCTGTTTGTTTTTCCACCTGCTGATCCGGGATCAGATTGAAGCTGCTCTCAGATGTCTGTATCAGTTTCGAGCATCTCTGCGTCATCTTCATCATGAATTCATTCAGTCTGTTCCTTTCATCCAAGAGCCACGATCGGAATCTAGATACTGAGAAACAAAAAACATGTCTAGACACACACACAGATCTCTTTTCTCCTGTGTTTTGTGTGTGTTTAAAGTTCTGAAAAGCATTCCGCGTTCAGGTTCACTTCTCAGGGAACACACATGCGGATAAAGTGTATACTTTGAATACAAGTGAGTTGTCTGGAGTTCATGTTGAACGGATGTAAAACAAACTGTATCCAACAGGTCGCCCCGACTATATCTTCCCAATGGTGTTGACCTCCTTCACACAGGAGCTGTTCGGTTGCCGAGCGGATGAAGACGTAACCGGGGAAAATCCTTATAAACTGATAAAAAAGGAAGACATCATCCAAGACATGAAGACCAGAGCGGCCGTGTCTGACTTCAGTCCTGTTAAACATACAGTTCTGGTCCGTGTCTCTGTTCAGAACGATGAATCTAAAGCGTGCGATGTGAAAGAGTGAAATCAATGCTGTTTTCTGCAGGAATATCCTGAAGATGAACTCTTGCTGGTGTTCGACAGAGACTTCACATTCGGTCAGTGTTTCTATCTGGTGCTCACGGAAGAAGCCAAGGAAAACATGCTGAAGGTGTGAACACATCAAACACAAGCTCACGCACCCGACTCAACGTGTCTGTCTACCGGGACGATAAAAATGGACTTTTCATACACTCAAACAGCGCTTTATTGTGTGTTCGCAGCCTCCAGTGCAGGGTGACGAAGAGGAGCTGATAGATGATGATGAAGAGGATGAGGACGGGATCGTACCAAAAACACCAGAGCCTCATCCGTGGATCTCTCTGGGAAGTGAGCAGGAGATCGAGGAAGAAACGGTCACACGCACCAGGCCCAGAGTGAGACAGATGCATCATGGGACATTTAAGTGTGCTATATGTTTCAATAAACAAACAAACAAACAAAAAGAAAGTAGACTTAGAGTTTTATTTTAAGTATAATAATAATACCTAGAATACTTAAAGTGCTAAATATAATATAAATGTTACAAGTGCACTTGCAATATAAAAATACTGCACTAGTAGAGTATACTTCAAAGTGTACTTAAATAAACTAAAAATGTGCTACAAGTATTAACGGTAACGCTTTAGATTAAGGCACGAGATGTACCGAACAGGAATTAATAGCGTAACTAATTATAACAATAATGTACAGTTCATATCTGCAGATGAAGGGGAACGATATGTGAAGTTCAGTGGAATAAAGGGGTAAGAGTATGGAAAGTTAAAACTATATTTGTAAGGGAACTACATGCCATATAAACATCCAAATCAAACCGCTCTTGAACTACTTGATTATAGTCGCAAAGATCAACATTGATTTGCACATTTTACACATTAAAACTCATACAAATAACTCGTAATAACTCAAAATTAAAATACATGATTTGTGACCAACAATCCTAAAATAAATCAAATTAAAATGATTCCTAAAGTCAAAACTTTACAATTATGTTCACGCTAAAATATTATAGCATACTGCTGCTCATGCATTCCACGTTATATTAAGATAGTTTCCCTTTACTGTGAAAATACTTACAGTATAAATATCTTTTATATTTTTAATTTCCGGGCTTCTTTATTCTCCGAACTTTGCATCTTGTTCCCTTTTATCTACAGATTTGAACTGTAGAGGAACATTATTGTTACTATTAGTTACGCTGTAAATCCTGTTTAATTATGCGGTACATTGTGGGCTGTATTCTAAAGCGTTACCATATTAACTGTCAGTATACCTATACGTTCACTTGTTGTATGCATTACAATGCAAAGACGTAATTGCAGCTGTCTATGTGTGTGTGTTTTCAGCTCAGGTATAAGTTCTCTCGTCCGCGGCGAGACTTCTGTTCTCCTGTGCGTTTCTCTGACCGCAGCGCTCGGGACGGATACGTGGAGTGTGCGTCTTACCAGGACAAGATGTTTAACATCACAGAGCTGGAGAGACACACGGCCGTTCAGACCGTCCACCACACCACAGACTCCTCAACACAGACACTGTGGTAACACAAACACATGAAACATCTCTGTCACACTCTGTTGAAAACAAATCTAATATTTCATTCCCGACTCCTGCGATGTTCTCTTCACTTTACATGATGGGATTACAGGAGATATCCGAAGAACACGTGGACTCAGTATGAACCCAGAGAGTTCAGTCCCGAGGAGAAAAGGCATCAGCTGCAGTCAGAAAACATGAAGAACTTCATCACGTCTGTTCTGATCAGGTGAAACACATCACTCATGTTAATGGGGTGTTATGTTTAAACTTACGGTCTGCACACTCACCGTGTGTCACACATCATGTGTGTGTGTGAAGGGTTGAAGTGGCCCTGCAGCAGAACTACATCATGAACGTGTTCTCAGACGACTGGACGGCTCTCAGCGAGGATGACAGCGCACCGGCGGGAAAAACTAAGAGCCAGCTGAAGGAATATCAGTCATTCACAGACCTGAACCTGAGCAAAGAGAAAACCATCAGTCACATCCAGTGGCATCCCAGCATCAGCGGTCAGAATCACGTTATCACTCGCAGGTTTCTCTTCGCTGTTTAGTTTCAAGTATCATCTCTAAACTATTTATAGAAGAAATAAATAAAGGTAAAGTAGTAATCTGGATTTGAGTAAATGTGATGAGAAATGTTTGAGATCTTCACTAATATTGACTTGTGATGTCATCGATGAGTCAAACAAATCAAATCTCAAACTTGTTTTCTGCAGGAGAGTCAAATGTGCAGTAAACGTGTGTGTTTGTCACAGGTTTGATCGCTGTCGCCATGACGGAGAGATTTACTCTCGAGGAACGGATCAATAACTCCACTAAACTCTTGTTAAACCCGTCTTACATCCTCTTCTGGAGCTTATCTGACCCCATAAACCCACAGGTAATCTTCCTTGTGTTTGATCAGAAAAGCTTTGTGTGCTGCTTGAAATAGAAACATGTCGCGTGACAAACACGTTCTTTCTGTGTAGTTACAGTTGGAATGTCCAGATGATGTTCTGAGTTTTCAATTCTGTCCGTCTGACACAAACATCATCGCCGGCGGCTGCTTTAATGGACAGGTGCTCCACGTCTTTCTACACAGAGTTAGACGCTTAAATCACATATTTATAGTTTAAACCATGTATAACGTTTGCTCTTTTCTTTAGTTGTATGTGAATTCATGTAAACATGAAGCCTGTTTATTATATTATTCATTATAAATGATCATTTGTTTCGTGCTTACAGATAGTATTATGGGATGTCTCCGCACACGTGGACAAACTGCAGGACACACGCAGTGATGGCAAAAACATCTCTCACACACCAGTGAGTCAAACACAGGTATTAGTCACATATTATATAAACAAGATAATAATATTTACATGAATACATTTTATTAAATTATAGACTAATTTTATGACCTGAATTTGTGATCTTGTCGCATTAGTCCTTATTCAAACATTATTTCATATATACAATAAACACATTTTTGAATGTGTGTGTGTAGAATAAGAAGAATGACCCTCCGGTGGTCAGGTACTGTGCTGTGTCTGGAATAGAGAACGGACACACATCACCCATCACAGATATCCAGTGGCTGCCCGAAACCTTTGAGGTACATGAAACTCTTCACTGTGACTGAGACATCACAGATCACACGCTGAACTCCAGTCATCACCAGTGATGTGTCCATGTGTCGGTCAGGTGTCCAGATACGGGATTCCAGTGGAGAACTCCAGTCACATGTGTGTTCAGATCGTGACCTGTGCTCCTGACAGGTGCTCTATTCACTCACACACATCTGTCTGTCTGTCTAACTGTGTGTGTGTGTGTCTGTCTGTCTGTCTGTCTGTCTGTCTGTCTGTCTGTCTGTCTAACTGTGTGTGTGTGTGTGTGTGTGTCTGTCTGACTGTGTGTGTGTGTGTGTGTGTGTGTGTGTCTGTCTGTCTAACTGTGTGTGTCTGTCTGTGTGTGAGTGTGTCTGACTAAGTGTGTTGTCTGTGTGTTTGTTTGTCTATCTGTCTAATTGTGTGTGTGTGTGTCTGTCTGTCTATCTAACTGTGTGTGTCTGTCTGTCATTCTAACTGTGTGTGTCTGTCTGTCTATCTAACTGTGTGTGTCTGTGTGTTTGTTTGTCTATCTGTCTAATTGTGTGTGTGTGTGTCTGTCTGTCTATCTAACTGTGTGTGTCTGTCTGTCATTCTAACTGTGTGTGTCTGTCTGTCTATCTAACTGTGTGTGTCTGTGTGTTTGTTTGTCTGTCTGTCTTACTGTGTGTGTGTGTGTGTGTGTGTCAAACTGTGTGTGTGTCTGTCTGTCTGTCTGTGTGTGCGTGTATGTGTGTGTGTCTGACTCACTGTGAGTGTGTTTCAGCTGTGTGTTATTCTGGGATGTACGGGCTCCTCGTGTCGCGTCACAGTCTCTCATTGATACAAAGAAGAAATCAGAGAAGCCTTTGGAAAGCCCTCACGGCGTCCCCGACACCTTCAAACATCTCAACCTGACCTGGAAACCATTCATCCGAGTATGTGACACGCACACGCACACGCGCGCGCACACACACACACACACACACACACACACACACACACACACAGTTACAGTATGTTTGTCCTCTGCTACAGGTGTCATTATTTAAGATCGGCTCTAGTGGTGAATACAGTCCTCTTAAATTCAGTCTGAAGGATAATACAGTAGACTATTCCACAGGTGAGATCATCACATCTTATTCTGTCCTAATCTATATTCTGTCCTGCTAGTCATGAGGAAGCGTTTGATAGCAGCAGTGTCTCTTTCTGTGTCATTCACACTCTCTCGGTCACAACACTGTTTGTGTAAAATAGACATTCATTAAGACGCTTACATCAAAGCCAACTACATCAGACACACGTCAAGCATTCATTCTATGAACAGGTGAGAGACCTGCACAGAACGCAGGGGGTGAAGAAGGTTCTGGATTCGGACAGCTGCGTGTTCCTTCAGCCAAACACCAGACACCGCTTGAACACATCAGCACTAAACTCTATGTGGGGACAGAGGTGAGATAACACATGGTAAAACTGAAACGCACACAAAACCAAATGAACACCTCATGTCTGTCTGTTTCGCTTGTCATTGTTCATCACATTCTGTGATGATGTGCTTTCGTTCAGGATGGTGAACTAGTTTACACTGACTGGAAGATGGAGAAGGACAACGACTCAGGACGGCTGTTCAGTAAGACACAGTAATGTTCAAGAAAGTCCTAATGGTTGAGAGGAGAACCTGAACCTCCGGTTGCTCCCGGAGGTCCCAGAATAAAGTAAATAGTGAGCTAAATGAAGAATAACAAAGAGACATTGGTGTTGTTTTCTGTCAGGTCCCAAACCCACTCATCGCTTTATCTTGTATGATACTCTGATAAACACCGTCAGCCGCTCGCCGTTTTTCAAAGACATCATCCTGACGGTGGGCAGCTGGAGTTTTGCCATCTTTAAAGAAGGGCTCACGGTGAGGACACGACATAAACCAGCTGACAGCTATAAAATCAGCTCCATTCAATATCTTTGGATTATACATTCAATCATGAGCTTTCTTTTACTTCGGCCAGCAGGACACCTTAGAAACGTTTACGGTCATTCATTTAGCAGATGCTATTATCCAAAGCTACTTAAAAATGTTGTTAATAAGCATCTTAAAACCATCCAGAACAAGAATAATAATAAATGATCAAGTTGTGATTTAATAGAATTAATACATTTATTTTTGCGTTTAAACATGTTATAACCTTTAACTGTGGTTAAATCTCCGGCCCAGTTGAGTTTCTTCATGTCTCTGAGAATCAGATTTTATGTTGACGTTAAATACGACACACTGCGGTAAATAATCCTAAATGTTGAAATAACCTGTGAAAATGTTTACTCACTTCTCCATCTGTACGGTGTGTTGACTTTACTCTCGTGTTCATCTACACCTTAACATTACTGTAAATATAACCAACAGACGCTTTCAAATAACACTGCTTTTGCTATAGTAACCATAGTTTACCATGGTATTGTGTAGTAAAGCTGTGATTGTACAAACGACACAAAAACACGTGTATTTTGTGGTTGGTTCTGTTTTACGTTTTCATTGATCCTGTAACAGAACGGATCCATCCTCCAGTCGCGCTGCTCTCCGATCATGTATACTGTGGGTCACTGGTCTCCGTCTCGGCCGGCCGTCTTCTTCATTGGGAAAGAGGACGGAAGTGTGGATGTGTGGGACCTGCTGGAGAAAAGCCACGAGCCGTCACTAACACAGAACATCAGCACAGCCTCCATCACCAGCGTCAAAGCCAAGAGCATCTCCTGTACGCCATAAATAACACATCCTCTTGAACAACCAATAATTCACTAATAGAACAACAAGATATTTCATGATTTATTTCATTAGTGTTGTGTGACTGTTGTTACTGTCGTGTAGTGAAGCAGCATCTTCTAGCTGTATCCGACCGTCTCGGCACGCTGCACATCCTTCAGATTCCCTGGACCCTCCGCAGATCTTCAGCCAATGAGGTGAGAGGTCATGAAAACAAATTCGTAGGTCTTGTGTAGGGCACTCAGTAGGGTTCAGGACAAAAGAGTGCTGTTTGTCATCTGCAGATGCAGATTGTGAAGAAATACTTTGAGAGAGAAGAGGACAGACTGAACTACTTTGAGAAACGTCAAATGAGACACGAGGAAGATAAGAAAAAGACGGATAGTGAAGAACAGAGGAAAAAAACGGTGAGACAGAAAACATTTCAATGGCTCAAGAAGCTCAAATTAATGAAATCATACATTCCACCGGAATGCGTCCCTCCCTATGAGCGAACTAAGCGGCTGCTTAGGGCCCCGCCGCCACTGGGGGTCCCCAAGAGCACATGGAATTACAGTTTTTTTGTTATATTCACAATACATTTTCTCACGTACGGACGTACCCACTATTTTGTCTGTGGTGTGTGTCCAACTTTGTGATTTGCTTTGAGTTTAGCTACATTGCTATATCAAAATAAATAAGGTGGCCAATCTAATGAAAGGAAGCTTGAGTAACTGGATACAGAACCGAGCAGTGACCAATCAAACAAAGGAAATCAGTGCTACTGTCTCGTCTTAGAACTCTTTCAACTTCAAAACTGAAGAGGTAGTGTAACACACCACATACTGTAAGTGACTCAAAACATTCAATATTGGACAACTGTTAATGATGGAAGTGTTGAACATCTGATAGTATTTACTGATGCAAAGGATTTACATTTAGTCATTTAGCAGACGCTTTTATCAAAGTGACTTACAGAGAGTTCAGGGAGCAATAAGTGATATGTCATAAAAGAGCAATAGTACATTCGGTGCTAATACAAAGATACTAGTTTCAACAATAGCCAAAACTATATCTGTTAAGAGAAGAGAGAGAGAGGGTTAGTGTACTTTTCATTTTTTCATTTGTCTGTCAAGTATTCACAGAAGAGATGGGTTTGAGTAGTTTTTTGAAGGTTGTGAGAGATGTGGTTGACCGGACCGAGTGAGGAAGAATGTTCCACCAGGAAAGAGTTGTGAAGGAGTTTTGCAGATCCAGTGATAGTCCTGTAGGCAAACATCAGTGACTTGAATCTGATGAACATTGACATTAGTCGATTGTTTTGTGGCACAGGGAGACCCCAAATCAAATTCTGCTTCGGCCCCCCTAAAGGCTTGGGTCCGCCCTGCATTTCACTTTTTCATGAAGACGATCTGAAAGTTTTTGTGTTTTTATGCCAGAAAATACAACGAGAATCACACAGCCTCTACAATGCAGAAACAATAGAAATATATTTGGCCTCTTCTGTTTTAAATTGAAATGACTTATGATATATCATACCATGGTCTGTTTGAATACTGGATTCTGATTGGCTGGAAGGTGTGCATTAAAACCCTGTAACGCCCTTGCAGTCCCAGTCAGTGTGATTTACATTAGAAATGAACGTACAAAATAACTCTCATTTTCAAATTACACTGTAAACATCAATAACGGTTAGAAAAGTGATCTTATTATCTCTTTGAATTGAGTTCATTTTTTACCCCATTAATACAAATATTAATTCCTGTTTTAAGCACCTCAGTTAGAACATTTCTGTTACGGGGTTTGAGCTGTGATGAGAAACACCTGTTATGAGCTCAAGTTGAGGTGGAATGCGTTCAGATATGTTCAGACACGTTGAATATACAGTATTTACTAAATATGAAAGTATGCTGCTCGACTCTCAGATGTTTGTCTTTCTCACTTAAACTCCTCTGCAGACCTCGACTACATGCTCCTGAAGGCTTTCATATCGCTTTAGAACAATATAAACACGTTTTAAGATATTACTGAGTTTTTCTCTGCTAATGGTGTGCATTACTTTTTGAATATTTTGCATGAATCATCAGCAATAATGTATTATCTGTACCTCATTGGTACCATCAAAACCACTTACAAATGACCATTCTGTCATGATCTATCAATTACTCACCCTCGGTTATCCTCCAGTCATCTTTGGAACGCAATTTAAGATTCAAAGTGCGTTACTGTCTATGGTCAGCGGTCAGAAAGCTCCCAGATCTCTGCTAAACTTTCTTCATTTACGTTCTGAAGATGAACAAAGATCACAGGGTTGTTAAACGACTTGAGGGCGCGTAATTCACGACTGAATTTTCATTTTTCAGCTGTTTCCCTTTAATGTACGTTTGTCATATTTAAAGTATTTATTTCTGGTGTTAAATTTTGTTTGATTATTCACATGATGTGTTGTTGTCAGGAGTCAGTTATTCCTCAGAAACCCGAAGAAGAGGCGAATGCAGACGCTCAGAGGATATATGAAGAGTATGTGAATCTAGAGAAGATGATTCTCAAGGACATGCATCTTCTGACATGTAAATCATCTGAAGAACATCATTGTGATTAAAATATTGTCATCAATGATATATTCTACATTAGTTCAGTGTGGTGAAGGTCAATATGACACATGTTTGTAAATCTATTCATCGGTTTCTGAAGAGCAAGTTCACCTTTATTCTACACTAGTATTCAAAATAATCGTGGATTTTATTAACATATGAAACGATTTTCTTTTTATATAAAACTATGTAAAGTTGACAGTGACCTTGAATCTAATATTGATGTTTTTGTTCCGTGGTCTCCAGTTACTGATTCCTTTTATTTCCAGTGAGCACCTTTATCAAATATTCAAGAGTGTGGCAGATAATCCACGAAGGCTGATATGGTTTCATACATTCACACACACTAATGTACAATATTGATCAAGTTCGGCTCGACCTTCATTGATCAACAAACACACACACACAGGAGAAAGTCATTGCTCAGGTGTTTCTCTTTCAAAGCTCAAAAGATTCCGTGAGGATCTCAGTCGTTTCATTGAAGCATCAATTTAGTCTCAGATGTTTAAAATTGTTTAGAAAACAAATGAGTGTCTGGATGTGTAAATGATTGTAGAGGTCAAACAATCTGGGTTTGAGGAAATGTGATGAGAAATGTTTGAGTTGATATTGAGATGACACCAATAAGACTTTTGTTTGCAGACGAGACGAATCTGAGCTCAGTTTGACACGTTTTTTAAATCTCTTCTCAGATTTCTGACTGTTTATCTCATGGAACATATCTGAGAGATATCAAGAGATTAAAGCGATGTCATTGTGCTTTTCTCAAAAACTCCTTTTATTTTCTTCATCTCATGGCTTGTTATATTTGTAAATAGAAAACATCTCAAATATTCGGCCGTCAGCACGTCACAGTACAACCATAACAATCCCGTCCTCTGTTCTACGTTACCCAGAATGCACCAGACGTCTATCTCAAACATTTCTCGCACTAATCTCTTCCTGCTGCAAAAAAAACAAAGGCAGTTTTGACTCCTACTTGGCTGCGTCTCAACACTGATAAAGCTTCTTTAATCTCCGTCTGCGGCGCTGAGATTAAAGCAGACGTACAGTATCTCTAGACAAGAACCATGAAACAAACAGCAGAGATCATCTGACGCATTTCACGTTAAAAAAACCCAAATATACAGGATGGTGTTGAGCGTGATCACCCCTGAGCGTTATTTCTCAAAGGTCATCTCTTCCAAACGTCAGGTCAGAGAGCAGAGCAGTCACACATCTGAACCGCAGCCAGACTCGGACCGTCTGTGTGGATGTTTATCGCGGCTGGAGCGCAGACGTATGGGGCCGCTGGAGAAAAAAACACCAGAATAACATTCACACACCATCCAGTGGTTTCTCTTTCACAGCTCAGGAGATTTTAAAGAGTTCTCGGTTTCATGTTTCAAGACAAAGATGTTTCTCCGAAAATTACTCTTATGACAGAGACAATTGTGAAACTTTATGAACATCTGAGAAGCAGATGAGACAAGCAAAAGATTTGATGAGAAGAAACGAAGAAAAGGGATTTTTATTTCTTATAGTGTTGAAGACATGCCAAAGTACTGGAGATACACTGAGATCTCAACAACATCTCAAATTGGGCTCAGATTTGACAAGATTAATACTCAAAACATACATTTCAGCTCAGTCATTGTAAACTCAAACTGCAAGACACCAGTTGACAGATTGTTTCTATATCTACTCATACGTTTGAATCCTTTAAATCACTTACACAAAAAACGTACATGTAAACGTAGGACTCACCCGATACACGAGACAGATGCTTATTCTGTGAGCTGCAGAAGATGGAAAATTCTGGAAATTTTGAAACTCGCATGCAATATAAATCTGAGACCTAAAAAACATTTAAGTCGCCAATGAACGAAACACAAGCTTTAATGTGAGCACATCTTCTGAATATCAGTAGAGACTCTCAGATGTGTTCTTATAAAACACTGGAGGTTTGATGTCAAAGAAAATCACTGCTGATCGTAAGGAAACATACAGACCATTAAATCATGTAAAGAAACTGTCAAACAAACTAGCTGTGTACGACTTTAAGCTCTTACATCCAAATAATAAAACACTTGTTACGGGAATCTGTCACGATAATCTTTAAATTCTCAATTCTGTGTTACGCGAAATGCATTTCAAAGACATGCTGCCAGTTTTTAACAACAACTGAAGCTTATTCAAGTGTGTACTACTATTATACTTAAAGCGAGAAATTATACTTCTCAGAAATAGACTTGAACAGTCAGAAAAGACTAAATATATTGTCTTTTGATGGAGATAAACTATCAAACTATAATGACTTTCAGTCAACGGAAACTAATAATAGAAATTTACTTAAAATCTACCTTGAAGTGTCCTCAAAGACCTGAAGTATAAAGTGAAAAGTAATATATACATAAATAGGGATGTAACAATTTACTCAGCATACGATGCTTTGCACGATTCTGATCTCACGATGCGATACAACTGCCCTTTTATTATTTCTCTAATGTTGCACATTGTCGTATTTTATGTCAAATAACTAAATTGGAGTTTTAAAACAAAAATAATGTATAAAAAAGTCTCTTTAATATAAACAAACTAAGACTTTGTCTGTGTTCTTCCTACCTTTAACTTTTTAACAAATATCCGCATATCCACATTTACCAAGAAAAGAACAGCGGCCCTGCTGTTCAAAACATGAACTGCGATTCTTTTAACGATTTAAATCGTCACGTATTATAATCGATTTTCAACCGGTTCACGGTGAACCGTTACGTCCCTACACATAATATAATATATAAACTTACTAAGAGTGTACTTCAAACTAAAAAATGTGTTTGAACTAGTATTTAAAAGCGTTATACTAGTAAACCATCAGTATAACTCATAAGGTCACTTGTATTTTATATTACAAACGAAACACTTAAAAGTAGGCCAATTCTGAAGTTGAAATAGTACACTATTAAATAGTACACACATTGATATTAGTACACTTACTAGATAAAGTAGTGGATGTTTCTTAACAAAGTGAACTCGAAGCAAACTAATGTTTTGCAAGGGGAGTGTAAAACCGCTTCATAATGACTGTAATGGAGTTTTGACACCGTGTGTTTTCATCACTCCAGGAGTTTCTTTCAACCGGCTTCTAAAGCAGAACACTTCACCTCATATATTTAGTCTGATGGGAGTCCTAACTTGTTTTACGGTCGAGTGAGTGTGATGTGCACAACAACAACCAATCAAAACACATTTCTGATCACGTTTGTTTAGATGATTCCTCATCAGATTTAATAGATACCGTTGTCCTCAGAAATCACATCAGATCATGTCAAGAATCGCTGCTTTATATTCACATAAGCTTAACCGTAAATTTACAACCGCGTGCAGCTGCCACATTTCACTGTATTTAAAATAATCTCTATCTACACACATAAATACATCTCACTGTATGACACTGTTCGAGTTTGACCATAAAGCTTTCAACCATATTACACTCAAATATTCTCAACACAACATCTATCATCACTGTGGGTTATATCATTACATATATATATATACTGTATGTACATCTATAGATTTCTTTATTTCAGACTGATCTACAGGCCAAATACTACAAGGTAGCTGAGGAACATTTAAATATTCACAACACTGAAGAGTCGCCATCAGAAACACATTTCAGCTCTATTCATACAAACATGCGAGTGTCAAATACTGATGAGTTTATATCCCTGGACTGATTTACACGATGATTCGGGCTACCTGACCCACGCTAACATATCAAACACAGCTTGTGAGATATTGAGGGTTTCCCAATAGAAGATCTCTGCCTGACTACTCTTAAATATTTCATGTACAAATGACGACGAGCATATAGTCATGTTAAGCTCTCTATAGCTTGTTTAGGAGGATGCTCATCTGTTCGAATCTCACAGAACTGCATCAATACCTCTAAGAACAGACCAGCAGCATTTGTTGCTCCCCGAAGGGAGGGTGTAGGGCATGAGCTAGAGCGTGTAATGTATAGGGTTTAGGGCCTAGTGTGGGGTGTAAAGGGTGTGTGCTAAACATGTAGGGTGTAATGTTTTAGATATAGGGCGATGGGTGTGAGCTACAGGGGGTTATGTGTAGGATGTATGGTGTGAGCCACAGTGCGCAGGGTGTGAGTTTTCGGTATAATGTGGAGGGCATAGGGTGTAAGCTAAAGGGTGTAACATGTAGGATGTAGGGTGTGTGCTTCAGGATGTAATGTAATGTGTAGGGCGTTATTTTAAGGGTTTGATGTGTACGATGTAGGGCGTGAGCCTCAGGGTGTAATGCGTAGGACGTAGGGTGTGAGCTTCAAGGCGTAGGGTGTGAGTTAAAGGGTGTAATGTGTAGGATGTAGGGCATAGGGTGTAAGCTAAAGGGTGTACCGTGTAGGATGTAGGGCGTGAGTTTCAGGGTGTAACATGTAGGATGTAGAGCGTTGGGTGTGAGATGTAACGTTAAGGATGTAGAGCGTAGGGTGTGAGTTTCAGGGTGTAACATGTAGGATGTAGAGCGTTGGGTGTGAGTTTCAGGGTGTAACATGTAGGATGTAGAGCGTTGGGTGTGAGTTTCAGGGTGTAACATGTAGGATGTAGAGCGTTGGGTGTGAGTTTCAGGGTGTAACATGTAGGATGTAGAGCGTTGGGTGTGAGTTTCAGGGTGTAACATGTAGGATGTAGAGCGTTGGGTGTGAGTTTTAGGGTGTAACATGTAGGATGTAGAGCGTTGGGTGTGAGTTTCAGGGTGTAACATGTAGGATGTAGAGCGTTGGGCGTGAGTTTCAGGGTGTAACATGTAGGATGTAGAGCGTTGGGTGTGAGTTTCAGGGTGTTACCTGTAGGATGTAGAGCGTTGGGTGTGAGTTTCAGGGTGTAACATGTAGGATGTAGAGCGTAGGGTGTGAGTTTCAGGGTGTAACATGTAGGATGTAGAGCGTTGGGTGTGAGTTTCAGGGTGTAACATGTAGGATGTAGAGCGTAGGGCGTGAGTTTCAGGGTGTAACATGTAGGATGTAGAGCGTTGGGTGTGAGTTTTAGGGTGTAACATGTAGGATGTAGAGCGTTGGGTGTGAGTTTCAGGGTGTAACATGTAGGATGTAGAGCGTTGGGTGTGAGTTTTAGGGTGTAACATGTAGGATGTAGAGCGTTGGGTGTGAGTTTCAGGGTGTAACATGTAGGATGTAGAGCGTTGGGTGTGAGTTTCAGGGTGTAACATGTAGGATGTAGAGCGTTGGGTGTGAGATGTAACGTTAAGGATGTAGAGCGTAGGGTGTGAGTTTCAGGGTTTAACCTGTAGGATGTAGAGCGTAGGGTGTGAGTTTCAGGGTTTAACCTGTAGGATGTAGAGCGTAGGGTGTGAGTTTCAGGGTGTAACCTGTAGGATGTAGAGCGTAGGGTGTGAGTTTCAGGGTGTAACCTGTAGGATGTAGGGTGTGAGTTTCAGGGTGTAACCTGTAGGATGTAGGGTGTGAGTTTCAGGGTTTAACGTGTAGGATGTAGGGTGTGAGTTTCAGGGTGTAACCTGTAGGATGTAGGGTGTGAGTTTCAGGGTGTAACCTGTAGGATGTAGGGTGTGAGTTTCAGGGTTTAACGTGTAGGATGTAGGGTGTGAGTTTCAGGGTTTAACGTGCAGGATGTAGGGTGTGAGTTTTAGGGTTTAACGTGTAGGATGTAGGGTGTGAGTTTCAGGGTGTAACCTGTAGGATGTAGAGCGTAGGGTGTGAGTTTCAGGGTGTAACCTGTAGGATGTAGGGTGTGAGTTTCAGGGTGTAACCTGTAAGATGTAGGGTGTGAGTTTCAGGGTGTAACGTGTAGGATGTAGGGTGTGAGTTTCAGGGTGTAACCTGTAGGATGTAGAGCGTAGGGTGTGAGTTTCAGGGTGTAACCTGTAGGATGTAGGGTGTGAGTTTCAGGGTGTAACCTGTAGGATGTAGGGTGTGAGTTTCAGGGTTTAACGTGTAGGATGTAGGGTGTGAGTTTCAGGGTGTAACCTGTAGGATGTAGGGTGTGAGTTTCAGGGTTTAACGTGTAGGATGTAGGGTGTGAGTTTCAGGGTTTAACGTGCAGGATGTAGGGTGTGAGTTTCAGGGTGTAACCTGTAGGATGTAGGGTGTGAGTTTCAGGGTTTAACGTGTAGGATGTAGGGTGTGAGTTTCAGGGTGTAACCTGTAAGATGTAGGGTGTGAGTTTCAGGGTGTAACGTGTAGGATGTAGGGTGTGAGTTTCAGGGTGTAACATGTTATGTGTGGGATGTAGAGCGTTGGTTGTGAGTTTCAGGGTGTAAGCTGCAAGGTTTAATGTGTAGGGTTTAGGGCACAGAATATAGCGTTCACATAGCCCAGGTGTAGGGTGTAGGGAAAGAGGTTTAGGGCCTGGGATCTACCCGTATGTGGTTCTCCCACAGTAAGGCTTCACTCCCGTGTGTACCTGATGTGAACCCCCTGCCATTCGGCATCATAAGTGCATTGGTTTACGTTTGTACCTCTGTAAGAAGTTAAAACCTCTCGCTGTCATCAGTACCACTTTAAAAAAATAAAGACCCCAGGTGCCGCCCGCAGGGTTTAATGTGTTCTTCTAATAAGAAGAGAAACAAGATCACAAGATCGAGACCGTGGAATGTTTCCATGGTAACAGGTCCGGTAAAGTCACCCGACGTCAGTATCGCATGTTGAGTTTGTTCTTGTTGAGTTCTCTCTCGAGGTTGCCGATGAGGGCGTCGATGCTCTCCTGCAAGTCCCGCAGGTTGACTCTGTTGGTGAGCACCGGGCTGATCTCCTGGATCTTCATGAACGCCTGATACGTGTGCTCTTTGGGTCTGTGCTCCTCAAGGTCCTGGAGGATCCGATGGCAGGGGCTGATGGGAAGACATTCCTCCCGTTGTAGGTTGTCCAAATTGTCCCCTTCACTGTCTTCCTTCTCTACCTGCATCTCCTCATCTCTCTCCGTCCCCTCATCCACCTCGGTCGAGTCTTCTTCAAGCACCGCGTCTCCGGGAAGCTTCGGCAGGTCCTCCTGTGCCCCGTCCGGAGGATCTTCGTTGGGAACTTCGGCATAGTCGGCGTCGTCCGGACAGCTGGGCTGGAGGTACGGCTCCCTGCAGCGGCTCCAGTCTCCGGCGTAGCGGTTACTGGGACTGTCCAGACGGCCGGCCCGAGGTCGCAGGACTCCGGTCACCTCCGCCTCGCTTAGATTCAGTACCTGTGGACGATCCTTTCTTCTTCTCACGGCAGCCTTTGGAAATGACTCCACCGGGGCGGGTGCGGGAGATGAGGGGTTCCCTTGAGCGTCCACAACTACGAGACAGAGGGAGAGAAAGAGAGATGTCTGTTAATGCTAGAGTTACAATGAGATGAAGATTAGTATGTGTTTACTCAACCCATGCAGAAAACTGTCAAATTTGACAACACCACAAAATCTATAAAGCTGGGAAATGACAAGATGACATCATAGCTTGTATTTGACCATATGCTGTCAATATGTTGAGATTGAAGTGGTAGATGAGGACACGCAAAGCACACCACTTTAATCCGGTTTACCTGTCCCGATCTGCCCTCTTAGCCCTCGACTGATTCTAGCTGCTGCCTACAGACGTGACGGAACAAATACAACCACAAAACATACAATATAAATATAGCACTTAAAGGGACAGTGCTCCCGAAATATATATTCTGTCATCATGTGTTCTCTCTCTCATGTGGCTATAAATCTGTATGTGAGTACAACAGAAGATATTTTGAGAAATGTCTCATTGGTTTTGTGTTCATGATTCATAATATTCCCTTTGGGGTGAACTCTCTTTTTACAAATAACAAGAAAATCTTTGATCACAAGAAAAGCTAAAATACACAACAGATGGTTTTATACGCGTCCTTCATCACAATGCAATAACCTGATCCGCTAATGAAAATAATTTGTTTTTTTATAATGTTATCTACTCACACGTCATCTTAAGACAATTCTCACTATTTCATCAATAGCTGTATTAGCTGTATGGCCACAGCTAATACAGGGTAAGGTGCCTTGCTCAAGGGCCCTTCAGTCATGACCTGCTGGCACTGAGATTGGAACCGGCAACCTTCTGATCACTGTGGCCTAATGGTTAGAGCGTTGGGCTTGTGATCAGAAGGTTGCCGGTTCCAATCTCAGTGCCAGCAGGTCATGACTGAAGGGCCCTTGAGCAAGGCACCTTACCCCTGATTGCTCTGCAGTAATGTGCCACTGTATAGAAAACTACTTGTAAGTCGCTTTGGATAAAAGCGTCTGCCAAATGAATAAATGTAATGTAAATGTAATTAAACCATGAGGTATATTTTATCTATATTTATTAAAGTGATTCTCTTACAATATAAAACAATAAAAGTAGATATTAGATATAAATATTATATTAGATATATAAATTGAATTTTATTGTACAAAGACATTCCTGCAGTATATTGACTGTCAAAAAAAAGTGTATTTATTGCGCTGTTTGAGATGACAAATGATGCCTTGGAAACGTGTCATAAGCATCATCTTTTCTTTATCCTCTACTCATAACTGTTGCTCAGCGGTGTGAGGTATAGTGCGAGATGGGTCAAATGACCTAAAAATCCCTTTTATTAAATACAATAATTGCACCGGATAGCCCTCTCCAAAGGAAACATCTATTCATTTTTCTAACTTCCTTTCTGTCGTTTCATACAGTCATGTGACCACGGTAATAACACGATATCCTTCATATTGTTACATCTGTATTTAATATACATTTAATAACATATAAAATAAAACATTAGTTTATTTCAACATTACATCAAATAATACGTAAGGAATTGCTGCTTTAAAATGATTGTTAAATATAAGCATTAGTTCCAACCAGAGATAATATAGTTTTGATTTTAGTTTTTTTCACATTTTAAAATCATTATGCAATTTTTTTTCACTTTTGTCATTTTATAATTATTAATTTTTATTTATTATTATAATTGTAGTGCTTTGAAATTATTTCAATTTTTCCTTTAGTTAGCTTTTCCCATTATTTTAAGGGTCAATATTTTATATTACTTCAATGAACCGAGACCTTTTGAAGTTAAGTAATGTAAATAACCTTGGTTCCAACTATTTATCATATTGAAGGATATTTTCTAGTATCTATTTTTGTTTCGTAAGGGTGGTACTCCATGATACGTGACAAACATAGGGGATAATAAATAAATAACATGGTATTGTTATGGTAAAATATAAATATTAAAATACGCGACTATTACTATACTATTCGTTCACGCTCAAACTTAATTTTCTGTCATCATTTATTCACCCTCTCGTCATTTAAAACTGTTTATCTTTCATTCTTCCGCAGAACACAAAAGAAGATTTTTTTAAATGTTGGTCACAGAACAGCACAGCCCCCCGTTCACCTCTACTGTAACCAATTCAAAGTTAACAACATTCTTCTAAATATCTTCTTTCGTGTTCTTGGGAAAAGAGAAACGACTCTATAATGTGTTCACAGACGTCACACCACAAGAGAAGCGCAGCGGGCCTCGCACGCCTGACGGAGGCTCTTGTCCAGAGAGAGGCCCATGCAAACAGACTGATTGTTCTGCGGCAGGCGGGACGTCCAGAGTTGAAGTTTAAAAGAGGAATGCGTGTAATTATAGACTGAGCTCTACTGTACGCCTGCCTCACTGCTGGAAGAAGTCACGCACACAGCAGAAGCACAACACGCATTTATCATGGTGACCGAACCCCAAATCTCCATGAACCCGTATAACACAACGAACAACTCGGTCCAGAGACTGACGCAGAGAGAGAACGAGATGTTCTCACCTGGCCACAGCTGGAGCAGGTAGTGCAGAACCTCGATGTGTTTTTTGAAGTGCAGAGCGCTGGCCAGCTCCTCCGAGTCGATGAACACCCGGTTCCCGTGACTGGAGGCGTCCTGTCTCTGACTGAGCAGAACCGGCCCGAAACACACGGCCAGATTTTGACAGGTCATTTTATTCAGCTCGTGATGCGAGGCCACGCGCTTCAGATGATCCATGAGTTTGCGCAGGGTCGCCTGACACACAAACACACAGCGGTGAGACACAATCTCCTTTGGATTTCACGGATTATAGATTCTCTAGGACGTCCGGGTACCTTCTCCACTTCTGGCAGAACCTCCAGCAGACTGACGGTGTGTTCGGAGTCGGCCGGGTCGTTCTCACATCCGCCGGCTCCCATCTGGAGAGGCCTCGTCGACATCGACTCCAGAACCGACTCGTACAGCTGCTGACTGATCAGAGGATGAGGGAGCTCACGGAGATAATCCTTCAGCACACCTGCACACACAGACGAATACATTCATTCCACTTTATTGTTTGTTGTTGTTATACGTTTCCTGTTTTTGTGTGTAATACTTTGGCAGTAAATACCATCATGCCAGTAAAAATGCCTTAAAATAAAATGTTTCTGTGACTATCTGTGCATCTATTTTGACAACATGAAACTGGTAATCCTGTTATTGCTGATTTATTACACTCTATTAAACATCACAAAACTGAACAACAGTCTAATAACAGACTGATAGAGGAAGTCAAGCAACCAATGAGCATTGGACTGTTCTCTCTGTGTGCGTGTGTGCGTGCATGCGTGTGTGTGCGTGTGTGTGTGTGTATAGGGCCTAAAATAGTATTTATATACACAAACTATAAACACACATACACACTAACAGTGCATTAAAAGCACTTTTGGCTTAAAACAGGGTATGCGGATGTGCGCAAGCTCGTAGCGTTTCTTTATAGCGCACATGCATACACACTCAAACACACACACATTTATTCACACAACTGTGTGTGTGTGTGTACGAACGGTCACCCTGTTCTGACTCAGCGGCTTTCTGCACTGTTTGTATAACACCCTCTCTCTCTCTCTCTCTCAGCCGTCTCTCTCTCTCTCTCAGCCGTCTCTCTCTCTCTCTCTCAGCCGTCTCTCTCTCTCTCTCAGCCGTCTCTCTCTGTCTCTCTGTCTCTCTCTCTCTCTCTCTCAGCCGTCTCTCTCTCTCTCTCTCTCTCTCTCTCAGCCGTCTCTCTCTCTCTCTCTCAGCCGTCTCTCTCTCTCTCTCAGCCGTCTCTCTCTCTCTCTCAGCCGTCTCTCTCTGTCTCTCTCTCTCTCTCTCTCTCTCTCTCTCAGCCGTCTCTCTCTCTCTCACAGCCGTCTCTCGCTCTCTCAGCCGTCTCTCTCTCTCTCTCTCTCTCTCTCTCACAGCCGTCTCTCGCTCTCTCAGCCGTCTCTCTCTCTCTCTCTCTCTCTCTCTCTCTCACAGCCGTCTCTCTCTCTCTCTCTCTGTGTCTCTCTCTCTCAGCCGTCTCTCTCTCTCTCTCTCTCTCTCTCTCTCTCTCTCTCTCTCTCACAGCCGTCTCTCTCTCTCTCTCTCTGTGTCTCTCTCTCACAGCCGTCTCTCTCTCATTGTCTGGTGGGTATATCTCACTGGTGTGAGTCAAGGACCATCTGTATGACTCTGTGTGACACACACAAACACACTTGTTAATGACCTGACATGTCTTTTCACAGAGCACACACACACACTGAAGGGAACAGCATGTGCAGATCTCTCATGAAAGCTCTTTGTGTAGCACACGTCTCAAGTTGACATTTTACGACATGCAGAGAAAATCCCACCCTGTTTAAACTCAACCTGACCCTGATTTCTCTCTGCATGTACACACTTACTACACAATATCAACACATGCGCTAGAATTATGGACAATTTATAAGACAAATAAGACACACACAAAAAATTAACTAAAACTGCTAAATAATCTATTAAGTATATTAATAATATAAAAATCATTATAGATTGACAAAAGCACAAAAGATCAGGAAAACTCGAAATATAAACATAAAAGCTCACAGTCATAACATTAATAAAACGATAAACAGAAAAGCTGATTGGCTGACTGGTGTCCAGATGCATGATGGGACTTTGATTGGGTTAACAAGAAGGCAAATAAACACCACCTGCTCATACAAACAACACAGAGGACAACAACCTCACTCACACACACATGTAGTGTATGTGTGTATGTTGTGTATGTCTGTGTGTGAGGTTGTGACATAATCAGATCATGAGAGCTCAACATAACCCCTTGTTACGGTGTGTTTTGCCAGCTTTTTCTGACCTTTGACCTCTGGTTAATTAATCACACACACCTAATTATTTGACCCAATTTGACAGAGAGAGACATATAGAGAGAGAGAGAGAGAGAGAGAGACACAGACAGACATGGACTCCAAGAGAAGAGCGACTGTGTCCACACTGCACACAGAGACAAGTGGAAACAGAGCTGCACTTCTTAACCTCGTGTCCAAACTATACGGACATCAGAGAAACATTCTTCCCCCAGTTCACAAACTTCCACAAAGACTTCAAGCAGTTTCAACAACAGGACAAGATCTCATACATACTGGGAGAAAAGCCCATCAGCTCAAACCTGACGGCGAGATACGTCAAGTCCTGTCACGACAGAAGAGCAACAACCAGCACAACACACACAACACTGACACAACACAACACACACAACACTGACACAACACAACACAACACACACACAACACAACACAACACAACACACACACAACACAACACAACACACACAACACTGACACAACACACACAACACTGACACAACACAACACAACACTGACACAACACTGACACAACACAACACTGACACAACACACACAACACTGACACAACACACACAAACTGACACTTATGACAGGATCCTGTCACTTTCACTAAGAACTTTTGTCAATACTTCGCACTTTTATGTCTGTATTGATGTGTACATATTGTTTCTTATATAGGATACTCTTATTTTATTTTATACAGAATGTTTATATTTAATCTTCCTGCTTTGGCAATGTAAAACACTTTTTTATCATGCCAATAAAGCTTTTTTGAATCTTGAATCTTGAATCTTGAATCTTGAGAGAGAGAGAGAGAGAGAGAGAGAGAGAGAGAGAGAGAGAGAGAGACAGAGGGGGGGATGTGTGTCACGTATGTGTACACATGTATCACCTGTAATGACGTTAATATCTGGGTAGTTGTTTTCTGACAGCTCGACAGCGTGACTGTCTCTCTCGTACGCTTCTCGAAGCTCCTTCTTCACAGCAGCCGAACCGCAGAGACGATACAGACCCACCACCTGTCAATCAAACACATAGACCCGTCAATCAAACCTACAGACCCACCACCTGTCAATCAAACACATAGACCCGTCAATCAAACCTACAGACCCACCACCTGTCAATCAAACACATAGACCCGTCAATCAAACATACAGACCCACCACCTGTCAATCAAACACATAGACCCGTCAATCAAACCTACAGACCCACCACCTGTCAATCAAACACACAAACCTGTCAATCAAACACACAAACCTGTCAATCAAACATACAGACCCACCACCTGTCAATCAAACACACAAACCTGTCAATCAAACATACAGACCCACCACCTGTCAATCAAACACACAAACCTGTCAATGAAACATACATACACACCACCTGTCAATCAAACACACAAACCTGTCAATCAAACATACAGACCCACCACCTGTCAATCAAACACACAAACCTGTCAATCAAACACACATACACACCACCTGTCAATGAAACATACATACACACCACCTGTCAATCAAACACACAAACCTGTCAATCAAACATACAGACCCACCACCTGTCAATCAAACACACAAACCTGTCAATCAAACACACATACACACCACCTGTCAATCAAACATACATACACACCACCTGTCAATCAAACACACAAACCTGTCAATCAAACATACAGACCCACCACCTGTCAATCAAACACACAAACCTGTCAATCAAACATTCATACACACCACCTGTCAATCAAACACATAGACCCGTCAATCAAACATACAGACCCACCACCTGTCAATCAAACACATAGACCCGTCAATCAAACATACAGACCCACCACCTGTCAATCAAACACATAGACCCGTCAATCAAACATACATACACACCACCTGTCAATCAAACATACATACACACCACCTGTCTATCAAATATATCAAGTCTACCTGTTGGGTGGACTAGACATTTAGCTCATAATGTGATGAGGTCATATGACTTTCATGTATTTATGTTTGAAATGCATGTTGTTATAAATACTTTATGACTTATAGATGTTAATAACTGTTTGCAGTATATAGTATTTTTTTATAGATTTCATGTAGATTAAAGAGCACATGTCAGATATTTCACTCCATTCTTAACAATGAGGCGTGTGGGACGGAAACAATGTGTTCAGCTGAAGTGTTTCCTGAATGCATGAAACTCTTCCTCTGTTTCTCCCGCTTGTGTTCTTGATTTAGCTCTGCACATGTGAACACACATTCATGTGACCAGCGTCCAACTCAAAGTCCACGGCAGGAATTTCTCATCTGGCTAAAGGCCAGACGTCTGGAGCTGCTCTCTAACAGGTCAAACTTTAGAGGTCACGCGAACTTCATCATAACACAAACATCCTGAAGAGATGTTGTTTGTTTATTTCGAGAAACAAACATTTTTACACAATCAAGCTTCTGTTTTCAATGTCACAATAACGGGATGATGATTTTTATGATGGGTGACCTCACACCAAACAGTGTAAAGTTCTGGCAGATCAAGCATCTTACACTTTTGTTTTGTGGGACATAACTGCACAGGCATTCTGTTTAAAACCCTGAGAATAATCGTGAGTTTTATGAAAGAATTTAATAACACAAGTCAGAATGACATGAAGACAGAATTCTTGGGTGAACTGTTCGTTTATATGTTTGCTACAAGATGAACCGTGTTCGGAAAAACACAGAGTCACAAAGACACACACAGACAAATCTGCACAACTTCACACACAAGCACAAATTCACACTGACAGACATACAAACATGCACAAACTCATGCGCAAACACCATTCCATCCATCCATTTTCTTCCGCTTTATCCGGGGCCGGGGCGCGGGGGCAGCAGTCTAAGTAGAGATGCCCAGACATCCCTCACTCTAGACACTTCCTCTAGCTCTTCCGGGGGGACACCGAGGCGTTCCCAGGCCAGCCGGGAGACATAGTCCCACCAGCATGTCCTAGGTCTTCCCCGGTCGGACGGGCCCGGAACACCTTCCGGGGAAGGCGTCCAGGAGGCATCCGGAACAGATGCCCAAGCCACCTCAGCTGACCCCTCTCGATGTGGAGGAGCAGCGGCTCTACTCCAAGCTCCTCCCGGGTGACCGAGCTTCTCACCCTATCTCTAAGGGATCGCCCAGCCACCCTGCGGAGGAAGCTCATTTCGGCCGCCTGTATCCGGGGTTTCGTCCTTTCGGTCATGACCCAAAGCTCATGGCCATAGGTGAGAGTAGGAACGTAGATTGACTGGTAAATTGAGAGCTTCGCCTTGCAGCTCAGCTCTTTCTTCAGCACGACAGACCGGTACATCGACCGCATTACTGCAGAAGCTCCACCGATCCGTCTGTCAATCTCCCTTTCCATCCTTCCCTCACTCGTGAACAAGACCCCAAGATACTTAAACTCCTCCACTTGAGGCAGGAACTCTTCACCAACCTGAAGTGGGTAAGCCACCCTTTTCCGACTGAGGACCATGGCCTAGGATTTGGAGGTCCTGATTTTCATTCAAGCCGCTTCACACTCGGCTGTAAACCGTCCCAGTGCATGCTGAAGGTCCTGGCTTGAAGGAGCCAACACGACAACATCATCCGCAAATAGCAGAGACGAAATCGTGTGGTCCCCAAACCTGACACCCTCCGGCCCCTGGCTGCGCCTAGAAATTCTGTCCATAAAAATTACGAACAGAACCGGAGACAAAGGGCAGCCCTGCCGGAGTCTGACATGCACTGGGAACAAGTCCGACTTACTGCCGGCAATGAGAACCAAGCTCCTGCTTCGGTCGTACAGGGACCTGACAGCCCTTAGCAAAAGACCATCGACCCCATACTCCCGAAGCACCCTCCACAGGATGCCGCGCTGGACACAGTCGAATGCCTTCTCCAAATCCACAAAACACATGTGGATTGGTTGGGCAAACTCCCATGAACCCTCCAGCACTCTGTAGAGGGTGTAGAGCTGGTCCAGCGTTCCACGGCCCGGACGAAAACCACACTGTTCCTCCTGAATCCGAGGTTTTACTATCGGCCGTATCCTCCTTTCCAGTACCCTGGCATAGACTTTCCCGGGGAGGCTGAGAAGTGTGATCCCCCTGTAGTTGGAACACACCCTCCGGTCCCCCTTCTTAAAAAGAGGGACCACCACCCCGGTTTGCCATCCCAGAGGCACTGTCCCCAAGCGCCACGAGATGCTGCAGAGGCGTGTCAGCCAAGACAGCCCCACAAAACAACCAGAGACTTGAGGTACTCAGGGCGAATCTCATCCACCCTCGGAGCCTTGCCACTTGGGAGTTTCTCACTACCTCAGTGACTTCGGCTTGGGTGATGGACGAGTCCACCTCTGAGCCCTCGGCCTCTGCTTCCTCAGTGGAAGACGTGATGGTGGGATTCATGCGCAAACTAACACACATATACAGACAGAGAAGGACACACACAGACACACATGCACAACTTCATTCACACAGACTGACAAATAGACAAACATACAAAAACTAACACACACACA
>NC_136780.1:765519-768019 GCF_947034865.1 Barbatula barbatula | reverse complement strand
TTTTATTAATGTTTATGCACCAACAAATGGTAACGAAAGGGTACTCTTTCTCAAAAATGTAAATACAATTCTACAGAATTGTAGTTCTGATGATTTTCTGGTTTTGGGCGGGGACTTTAATTGTACAGGGAATTATAGTCTAGATCGGAATCATATGGAACCGCATATTGCTTCAAGTCGTGCTTTAAATGAACTGATCGAGACTCATAGTTTATGTGATCTATGGAGGGATCTAAATAATAATGTAAGACAATACACGTGGCTGCATAATAGAGATCATTTTATTTCTCTAGCCAGATTGGATAGGCTTTATTGTTTTAAACATCAGTTTAATGTTGTGAAAAGTTGTTTTATTACACCAACTGGTTTTTCTGATCATTGTCTAGTCACATGTAATGTGTTTATAACAAATGTGAAGCCAAAGAGTGCATATTGGCATTTTAACACTTCCCTGTTAAGTGATGTGAATTTTAGAAGTGTTTTTGTTTCTTTTTGGAATGAGTTTAAATTAAGAAAACTATGCTTTGAAAATTTACGTCAGTGGTGGGACTATGGAAAGGTTGAAGTGAAAGTACTTTGTCAACAGTATACTTTCAGTGTCTCTCGGGACATCACTAGAGCAATGGAAAAACTTGAATCTGAAATAATGGAGGCACAAGGGTTAGCAGATAATACTGGGGAGAATAGACCTATTGAGACACTTAAAACTAAGACATCTCTTCTGTCAGATTTGCTCGGCATTAAAGCAAAGGGGGCTTTGGTCCGATCTCGCTTTCAAAACTTAACGCAAATGGATGCCCCATCTAAATTTTTCTTTAGTCTTGAAAAAAAGAACGGTCAGAGTCGCTATATTCACTCCTTACGCTCTGAAAACGGGCAGGAATTGACAAAAACATCTGAAATTAGAAAACGAGCTGTACAGTTCTATGAAAAATTGTATAGTAGTGAATATAGAAAGGATGAGGAGCTGTCTACTAGCTTCTATGAAGGTCTGCCAAATGTCTTGGAGGACTCAAAGGCAGAGCTGGAGAGGCCTCTTTCGGAAGAGGAGCTTCTGAATGCTCTCAGGGGCATGGAGAGTGGAAAAGCTCCTGGGATGGATGGACTCCCAGCTGAGTTTTATAAAGAGTTGTGGGCTGTGCTGGGCGAGGACCTGCTGGCTGTCCTGAATGAAAGCTTGGCTGATGGCTCTTTACCCCTGAGTTGTAGGAGAGCAGTGATCACATTGCTACCTAAAAAGGGTGATTTGCAGGAGATTAAGAACTGGAGACCTGTGAGTTTGCTTTGTTCTGATCTTAAAGTCCTTTCTAAGACTCTGGCTAACAGACTGAGAAAAGTGGTGGGGCAGGTCATCCATTTTGATCAGACATATTGTGTGCCGGGTAGGTCAATCACAGATAATGTCTGTCTCATACGGGATGTTTTAAGTGTTTCGAGTCTATTAGGGGTAAATTTGGGGTTTATCTCTATTGACCAAGAGAAGGCTTTCGATAGAGTTGAGCATCAGTACTTATGGGACACCCTAGAAGTTTTTGGTTTTAGTTCTGTTTTTATTGATATGATTAAAGTGTTGTACCAGGACACTGAGAGTTTACTGAAGGTCAATGGTGGTTTGAGTGCCCCGTTTAAAGCTAGTAGAGGAATCAGACAAGGTTGTGCTCTGTCTGGTATGCTCTACTCCTTAGCTATTGAACCAATGCTGAATAAATTAAGGAATAGAGTTAAAGGTTTAACATTGAATCATGATATACAACATCAAATTTCAGCTTATGCCGATGATGTTATGGTTTTGGTAAATGGGCAACAAGACATTAACCAGCTGGTTTCTGTTGTTAATGATTTTGGAATAATTTCAGCTGCAAAAATTAATTGGGAGAAGAGTGAAGCACTGGCTGTTGGGAAATGGGAGGAAGGGATACCAAAACTACCTGGTGGGATGAGTTGGAAGAAAGAGGGGTTAAAATATTTAGGAGTACATCTTGGGGATTTAAACACCAAGAACAAGAACTGGGAAGGGGTGATTGAAAAAGTAGAAGGGAAATTGAAAAAATGGAAATGGATTCACTCACAATTGTCATTTAGAGGAAGAGTTTTAATAATCAACAACTTGGTTGCCTCTACGTTGTGGCATAGGTTATATTGTGTGGATCCACCTGTTGGACTGCTGTCCCGACTACAGGTAATCCTAGTGAATTTTTTTTGGGATTGTCTACACTGGGTTCCCCAAAGTGTGCTCTTTCTTCCGAAAGAGGAGGGAGGACAAGGCTTGGTGCACTTACCGAGCAGACATGCTACTTTTCGTCTGCAGTTTATTCAGAAATTTCTGACTGGCCCTGGTGAGCTTGTGTGGAGGAATATGGCAAAAACGATTCTCCACACGGTAGACGGACTTGGACTGGATGCTGCGTTGTTTTTAATGGATGCTAAGCAACTACGTTTGGCTGGAGTGCCTCGTTTTTATTGTGAACTTTTCAAAATGTGGGGATTTTTAAATGTTTGC
>NC_136780.1:720519-760519 GCF_947034865.1 Barbatula barbatula | reverse complement strand
GTTTAGATATGTGTTTATGTATGTGTATGTACACTCTAAAAAAATAATGCAGTAGCTTGGTAAATATCACAAAATAAACAGTTAATATAATAAATTATAATCAAATCTTATAAAATCATTTAAAATGAGAGATATAAAAATGATTTCGACTCCAACAGTTAATTTCTCTAAAAATATACTTATTGTTTTCATTCAATAAACTTGAATAATATAAGTATTTAATAAACAGATTATATTTTTAGCATAGACGTGAATTCTACGTGGTGAATTCTAACATTATATTTAAGTTACTTTACTTTGACTTTAACACTATATTTCAATGTTTCACAGCTTTAAAATGTACTTAAATTTAAGTTAAATTTTAGTGTAAATCGTTTCACGTAGAATCACCATTATAACGTTAGAGTACCGCCTCTTTCCTCCGAACCAGTTCAAAGTATAAGAGTATTTTCCTTTTCTTGCTCCTCAGAGAGGTGTGTACAGGTTTAGTTATCCCCTCGGGGTCATTTTCAGAGACGTCTCCCCCGCAGCTGTCAGCGTTTACTGCACGTTTATCTCTGCTGTTTGCCGAGTATTTACCACAGTTACAGAAAGCAAACAGATTACCGCGTGAAAGAGACGCGGGCAGCTGTCAGACGCCCGTCTGATGACAGGTGCTCATTAAAACCACAGGTACCACAACATCAACCATCCCGTCTGAGACTCCGAAACACAGCGAGACGAGAGATGCGGTGACAGATAGCCGAGAGAAAGACAGACAGACAGAGATCGACAGATAACACAAGCATTAAATGGAGAGAGACAGACAGGTACCTGTCGCCCTGACGCTGATGTTCTCCTCCTGTCTCTTGCACGCAAACATCTGCCGGTGCAGCGGAGAGATTTCGCTGGAATGCAAAGCACTCGTGTGAGGCGTCTCTCTACACACCCCATCACCGCCGATGCTCTCGCCCGTCGCCCGGTGGCCGCTCGGCTCGGTTTGGCACACCCTGATTTTAGGAATGCAGCGAGCAAGGTCCGCTTCTTCGTCCTCAGGAATGGGGTTGTACCAAATCTCCCTTTCATCATCTGCGTCGTTCTCCTCAGCCGGATCCGGGCGACGGGGTGGATGTGGGGAGGTCTGACTGGGTTTGACGTTGGGGCGTCGCAGGCGTGATGATGCTTCTGTAAAGGGCCCGGGGCCGGATGGAGGGTGTGTTTGTGGGTCCTCCTCAAACGGTGTAAAGTCTTCAGGGTGCGGGACGGGACGGGCGGAGCTCTGCTGCAGCCAATTGCGCTTCTTGGAGACGGTGATGTGGTTGATGGGGGGCTGACGCGTGCACGGGTCACGGCGAGATACGCCGGACGACCCAGCCATACAGTCCATCGCTACTATAACACAAGAAACATCACTGTCACAAAATGACAAAAATATCAACTCTGTCATCATTTATTCCCCCTCATGTGATTGTAAATCTGACTCATTCATCAGCGGAACACAAAAGAAGATATTCTGAGAAATATAAATAAAAATATGTTCTTTGATTAAAACATTCTTCAAAATATCTACTTTTGTGTTCTGATAAGAAAAAAACTCATGAAGGTGAGTGAATGATTGAAGGTTTTTCGCACCATACCCGGTTATGCGGAATAATGTTTTACCATCTCAAAGGTTTAAACATCTTATATCATGAAACCACTGGAATTGTAGTTCACAAGTGTTTCTCATATAAAATAATCGGAGCAGAATCGGAGGACCAGATACACAGTTAATTCTAGCACATATTTCCTCCACAAACATACAAATGTGTAGTAAACTTTGTGAATGAGCTGTGCGGTTTCACATCAATCTGGAGTCTCTTTCCTGTTAAAAAGACCTCTGGCTCGACCCGACTACTGTACAATAATCATACGCTTCTCTAGACGTATATACAAAATACACACAAATGCCAACTTCAGCTAAACCCACAACACTGACCCGACACGTCCACAAACAGTCACGCACACACACATAAAAGCCTTCATTTCATTACACAGGACTGCCGTGCAAACACTTTCTCATGAAACAATCCCACAATGCCACTGTGCAATTACGCCACCATCAGAAACACTAAACCACGCCGCTACTAAAAACGTACAGCGTGTGTGTGCAAGAGGTCAGAAGAGAGATTTGAATATAAATCTCAAAACGTTTCATTACAGTCCGCCCGCAAGAATTCTGGGATACAGGAGCGAACGGCTGCAGAAGCAACGAAACATCATGCGAAATAAAAGCACTGAAAATAAAGATTGGAAATGAGAAAAACACAAAAAGAAACTTTCATTATATATTTACTATAGTAAAGTCCTTCTGCAGCGTTTTGACCATTACCATAGTACACATTGAAGTACACTACAGCTTATTCAATAGAGTTACTATCACAGAATACTGTAGTGCTGTAGCCTAATCTCTACAATATACAGTGTTTACTATCCTACAGTATGTATATGAAGAGTATTCCACATCCACATGGATTAGGAACAACTTAATGATTTTCTTTTTCGGCTAGAAATGAGGATTTTAAAAACAGCTCGGGATGGAATGTGATTTAAAATGCGTGGGACGTGCTGATCTCCGGTCGAGGTGAAGTCTTGCCGTGACATGCTGTAATACCGCAGTAAAGATTGTTTTGATACGTGTTCTACCCTCAGCCGGTGACACTACTGAACCTGCACACTTTCACTGGGTTCTCAAGCAAAAACAAAACCATGTGACGTTACACTTACGTAAGGTGGATTTCAGCCGTCGGGCTAAGCTCTTTAACGGCTCCACTGATTCTCATCTACAGATGCATGGAGACCTGAAGACGAAGGTGCTGAAGGTACAGGATGCCCATACAGACCATGAGTTCACAGGACAGATTCACTGGTCTCGAAGTGTATCTGTGTTTAAACTTCACTCTGCTCTACCGACCGATAAAAGAGTTTATAAGAAACGCAACTCGAGAGACGCTGATATTTCTCACAACACAATGCCACTCGAATGGAAACATCTTGTGACACGACACACAACCACTTCAGGCTTCAGTCTCCACACTTCAATATGAAAAAGGATTAAACTGAATTTGTTAGATGGAAAAGCTTTCAGAACAATAACACGCTTTCGTTTAAGAGCAAAGAACTCATTAACACATGACCACCCACGACTCTACAGTACATCAACATCTGTTCTGTGTTTACTTACTTCGCACGCCCATAAGAAAGAAAAATCACACATGAGATGACATTAAAGTCCCAGTGAAATCAAATATGACAATGCCTACTTTTTCATGAAATATGGCAGAGTTTATTGTTAATAGTTTCTCAATGTGGGTCGTTCTCTTTTTTTAATTCGTGTGCCCTCATAATCTCTGGTTAAAATCTGAAAATGCACTTCCGTCCTGTAGCGACTGTTCATCTTAGATTGGGCGGGGCATCCGTTAACTCCTCCCCTTCGACTGTCAGTCTGCCGACAGTTCCATTTCAAAATGCAACGGCTGCTTTTATACATCCAATCAAATCGCAGAGAAAGGCGACAGCCACGCCCGCTATTTTTCCCAAATTCCATTTCACTCGGAAATGCGTCAAAATAGGGAAGTAAAAACGATCGCAACTTCCGGTTCATGGGGATTTTTACTATCGCACGTATTTCTCATAGACATCAATGAGATTAAATAAACAGCAAATAAATACAATCTTATCTGCGCTTCTCTTGAGAAATCTCAGAACTGTCTCCGTCATAAGAGTTTCAGTGGAGATGTCAACAATGTGTCAAACTGACCTCAGATTAGTTTAGCAAGCTAAGAAAGAGCAAGCGGTGTGAGAAAACCAATTTAGCAAAACTCGTTTTAGTTCTTTTTAATGCATGAAAGGAAATTCCAAGCAGCTGTAAAGATAAAATACACATATTAACTTCTGTAGCAGAATTGTAAGTGAAATAAGCGCCTGAAGATTGTGAAGGAAAACAGTCTCAGCTGGAACACATGTGTGAGTGGTTGTTGTGTTTGTTGTTTCTCCGGCACGGAGATGTTATTTGTGGTCTGGAGGAGTTTGGGTTGAGCTGTGCTCAGAGGTTATCGAGTTAAAAGCTCACCGGTGACTGCCGTGACTGTTAAAGGGTCTTTCATGAGGACCAACGTGTTCTCACACGCTGAGAATTCCAGCCCACAGACACACACTCGCTTACTATCTTCCTCTGAATATTTACACACACGCAAACAAGTGTGAACTTTAGACACTTCTAAATATGGAGCAATGTATTTGGTTTCAAAAGCCGTCGCTTGAGGGAGTCGTAAGTTCTGCCGAAACAATTACACACGTTCACGAGCGCCGTCTGCGACCGTAAAAACTCTTAGTGGCTCATGAGGAAACTGGGCTTCTTCCAAAGACATAAATCAATTATACTGTAAAATAAAAACATAGAAGGGGCCTGACAGAGGATTACAATGCTTTGAATACAAAACAAACCATCACGTAGGACTTGTTCTTTGTAACTCTGTAGGCGTGAAAACTGAAACCTGAAAACTATTCCGTCCCTTAGGTCACATTTAAAACAACCCGAACGCCATTGAATTACCAAACAAAGTGGAATTTACTGTTCAAACATGTGACTGTGTTTTCTTTTTCAAAGCTCAGGAGATGTGATGGACTTCTCAGTTGTGTACCAACTCACTCTCTGAAACGCTTGGAATGAAACTGTAATTTGTTGAAACACACGAGATTTAAGCAAATTTGATGCCAAACGATATTCAATAATATCCACTTTTGCAGACTTGACAAATCTGAGCTCAGTTTGACACATCATTGAACTCTCTGCTCAAACTCTGAAACGACATTTCTGACACTTTTTCTCAAGATAAGTTTCTGAGACTTCACTGATATCCAGGAGAAATACAGTGAGAAATCTCGTGTGATGTTTTTTTTGTTTAAGCCGTTGGTTTGTGTTTTGGGCCCCTGAGGGACGTTCTAGAGTAACACCCGTCTCTCTCTCTCTCTTGTTTCTGTGCAGTCATTACTACACAAACACCTGAACGCTCTTTATTACCAGATTGCACACATTCCAAGAGCCACATCATGATGTCATCAACTCCGGTGACCAATCAGATCATTCTTTAACATCAACACTGGGTACACAAAGTTACTGTTTATGCGAAGAGTCTTTTTTTTATGTGCATTCCAATTAATAACAAACTGCATCAAGTGTATTTTGTGTATAATAAGCGTATTTGCAATGAAGTATATATATATATATATATATATACAGTCAAATTAAAGTAAAGAGCATCCTATGAAAATAATTTGATTGCAAAATATAACTTCTGTTTTGTTTGTTATAAAAATTACCCAGAAATGTTTTTGTGACATTCACAACTATATTCCTAACAAGACAGGAAAACACAAATAGTTTAGATCTCAATCTCAGTCTATTTTTCAGACACCTTCGATTAAAATAACCCAGGGATAACAGGACAGACTAATCCCACTTTAACGAACGTGTAATGTCTCTTTTCTAATCCCTGCCTGCATTGAAGCCCTCAGGAACACTGAGCAAACAAGCGCAGCGACGACCTCGGCATTCCAAATATTCCCTCCTCGGGGCACAGCGTTTCCATGGGACGGGAATTCACTCCAGAATATTTCACCGCAGGCGAGAACAAACATCACCGTCTCGCCAGCGGACAGCTTTATTCTGCGTAACATTAAGAATTATGTTGTCAAGGACCACAAGCACACACATTGATTTTTGATGGTGGAAATTAACTGTGTGTGCAAGTATAATGAACCTAATAATGTCCTCGCCATGATCCACTCACAATGACTTGTGACGGTCGCAATACACACACACACACACATATAAAAAACACAACTACTGTAAAAGATCCGGCCAAATGAATGTAAAATCATCTGCAACATTCTCATCCGTGTCTCAGATATTTCTCCTGAGAACAAGAGTTGATCATTAAATGTGAGAAAACTGATGACTTCGTTCTCCCGAGAAATAAAAAGAATATGAAACTTCTGGCACAATAAGGTTCAATCATGAATGAAAATTGTAAAAAAAAAAAAGGAAGTCGCTAAATTTCTCAACAGTTTAGTGATGAACACATTCTGATCTCAAATTCCTGATGGTTTCATGATATAAGACGACTCGACAACAAAGACTTCAGAGAACCCGAGCACATCACATCAGCAACATCACTATAAAACAACCCGCCGCCACCGTCACCATGACGACAAGCATGAGCTGAAGGATTCTGTGAGTGTGTTAGTGTGTGGAGTCCGCCGGCACACGCTTCTACCAATCATGTTACATGAAATGACATTAGTGATGAGAAGAAAACCCCTCCACCGATCAAAAGACACCCAGAAAGAGCTCAGCGCGGCGTCTGAAGTTTGATGGGAGATGAATGAGAGGATTTTGGAGGCCCGGCGTCTATACCTGACCGCTGCTGCGCTCCTGCTGATGTGATTTTGCTCACGCTGGTTTCAAATCTCATCTGACCGCTGCTTGCTCTCAGCGAGGAACCGGCAATCCTCTCCTTCATCTCAGACGACAGCATGCGACCTCTCAGCATCCACTCCTGCATCTTGTTGACCGTGACGCCCGGATGTTTAGCCACAACGCCAGCATCGCCCGACTGCACCGGGAGGATTTCTGACGGCCCCACAGAGCCGCCGACCGACTCTCGACTCACATTACGAACGGGACCCTCACGGCATTGCAGCGGGACGTCTCCTGCAGCCGGGCGGCTTTGGCCGTTTGAGGGCCACTCTGAAGAGTACTTCACCGCGCTGTCACTCAGAGACCTCTGGAGAGCGTGTTTCACCCCGGCTGTGGACATGTCCGTCAGGCTGCCCTTAAACTCCACTCGGCAGCGTCCAGAGCCCGTAAAGAGAAGCGAATCAGACTGGAAACCCTGCGCACCGACACGTTCATCCGACAAACACGCATCGCTTCCCGTGTGTTTGGCCGTGGAGCGTGAACTGACGCTTTCGTGGGACACGCTAGAACTACTGACCTGATCCACGAAGCCCTTATCTTCGACCTGACCTTCAGACGGGATGTCGTGCATGGTGTTAATTAATAAGTAATAAGCTTCGTTCAGCTGCGTCTTCAGCCGGTCCGTTTCATTGGCTCCTAACTCTGAAGCGTGGACAGCGCACGGTTCCGCCACGGAGATTCGGTTAACCGTGCCCTGGTTTTGCGCGTAAAAAGGCAGAATTTGGTTATCGTAATAATCGTCGTCCTCGCTGTGGTCAGAGTGGTGTGGGGGCGCACCGGGGGTCACGATTATCTCCAGCTCTGTGGGGAAAAAAGTGGGACTTTGTAACGCGGGCATCCTGAAATCTCCGTGATACTGCAGTGAACTTTCTAGAACCTGAATGAAATCGTCCGTATAATGAAACCCACGAGGGGTTCTGTTGGGCTGCTGCCTCGTGACTCCGGCCTGTAGCTCGCGCAACGCTACATTTGTATCTTTACTCTTTACATCTGTTACATTTAAAGCGTTTAAAGGGAAGCGCGCGCAGCTTCCGAACCCGATCGAGTCTCCGCGTACGCGCTGCGTGTGCACGCGCTTCATCTCCGTCGCTTCGCTTTGATCCGAGACCCCCGCGGCGCCCCCCGGCGCGACCACCGGATCCGCCGTCCGGATCCCGTTCACGCCTCTCTCTTTACCTCTCATAAACTCTCTTCCTGCGTGCTTTAGAGAAACTTTTTCTTTACCTTCTCTCGGTCGGTGGTGCGCGCTGCTCGCGTCTTTCCCTTTGGCTTTCTTGCCCCTGAGTTTGGCTAGTATTGTCCTCCGCAGAGGATCCGCCATCGGTACCGATCCTCCAGCTTTGGTTCCGTTCAGCGGCGTTTCGGAGACGAATAAACCGGGAGCGAGGCGTCCGACGCACCGCGATCAGAGCGCGTCTCCATGATCCACTGATATCCACGAAAACTCTCTCTCTCTCTCTCTCTCTCTCTCTCCCCGCACCTCCTCCTCTGTTGAAATAGTTCAGATAGTTTCTGGTGGGGGTTAAAGGTTTAGAGGCGGAGCTCAAACTCCACACGCGCTTCCACTTTACACAACATATTACATTTGTTATAATAATAAAAAACTTCATGTTATCGGACTTTATCTACATTATTAAAAGGATCATTTTAAATGTTTTCCCACACACACAGAAATACTGCGGTACAATTAAGTATTTACAATAGCTATTATTATTATTATTATTATTATTGCAACACTTTGTAATACTGCACTGTTCTGAAGTGAACTACAGTTATATTGATAGAAAAAGTAAACAAAGTATAGTTCAAAAACCATAGCATCTAGAATGTTACTATAGTAAATACTAAAGTATACTAAGGTATATTACAGTCAAATATATTATATTATGAATATCAATTTGCCTATAAATTTAAGATATTTTACATCTCCTTTCTTCGATTCACCGCAGTAATCCAATAATAACAATTTATATACAGTTTTCACGTTACATGTCAGTTTGACGTCATCAGACTTCAACATACATAAAGAAAAGTAGGCCTTCGTAACCTTCGTGCTTTTTTAACCTTCTTACTTCTAATGTTATTTTCTAGTGTATTGCACCTGAACTCTTATTGAGATGTATAATTATTATAAATTTAAACTTTCTTGTATTTTACCACAAAAAAGTAGGCCTTCAAAAAGTAACCTGCAGTTTTATGTTTCGAACAGAGCTGGCGCTAGAGACTCAACGATTGCAATGACGGAATGTGTATGATATATCGAATTGGAAGCTGTTGATGGGTTTATATTACAGGAGATGTTCAGACCTGCTTCTAAACGTCAGATTACAACCCAACACTCATTCTGACTAATAGGCTGATTACGTTTCAACAATGCTGTAATTATTACCGCCGAGGCATTTATTGAAATTATAACCCATCCGCTCTCAAAGGGAAAGTGTATTCAGCTCAGACTCATTCATATTCTGTCCATCTTGTTTACAAACTTGTCAGCGCACGTCTGACGGGCACAAGGCCCGCAGAGATCCCATCAACACGCCTGCAAGTCCCGGCAGCCTCTGACTTCTGGGAATAACTGGGAATTTGTGCCTGAAATAAAGCAAATCTCTTCATCTCTGCTCACAAAGATCTCCTGATTATAACACTGACTCCTGTGAGTCGCATCAACAGCACAGCTCAAATGTTAAATCTTGAAAACAGACAGTAGTAAACAAATCGCTGCTACATTCTGCTATTTAAACATCATATATAATGTGAGCATCTTCTGTTCTTATATATCCCATCATGCACTAGGGCCACTTCCTAAAAAGAATTGTTTTGCAATGCTTAATTGAAGATCATGTTATAAAATCAGAATTCATCCTCATTTTCTGATCATTATGAATGTGTTTTGATCAGACATGCCAAATAAAATCACACACGCTGGAATGTAACGGCAATGTGTGTCATACAAAATCTACATCCTTCATATTTTATTTGGTCAAGCAGTGGTGTTTGTTCAGAAAATCGCCTCTAGGAGGAGCCAGGTAGATTAGCCAAAAACGTTCAACGCCAGCGATTTTTTCCATATTTTTTGGGTGAACTTAAAAGATACAATTCTTTAAAAATGCAACCGAGAAATCTCATCTGTGTGTCTATCCCACAATGCATCTTTCTTTCTATATCTCTCTCTCTTTTGTGGTGTTGTGTAGGAACATCTGTTTTGCTGGCCTTCATTCAGCGGGTGTGTGTGTGTTGTTGTACAGCTGTCTGCGGTCAGTGTGACACCCTCCTCATTGTTCTACTGAATCTCTCTTATGACTTTGGGTCTCTCGCACCCCAGCAACACAATTTATGGGGGCGACGGCACCTCTGTTCTCAGGACGTAAATTGTCAGGGACCCCTCTGCTGTCTGGTGCTGGGGGATGAAACGCTCCAGACGCCAGAGAGAGACAGAACCCCCGCCAGTGTTGGGCAAGTTACTCTGAAAAAGTAATGAATTACTAGTTACTTATTACATATTCAATAGTGTAATTAGATTTCTGTACTTTTTGGAGAGTAATTTGTATTGAATTACTTATTAATAATTACTATCTATATCATATATCAACCTTCATCAGTTAAGTGAGACATGAAACGACTCTTAATTCATACAAATACATAATATAAACTACATAAATGATTCTTATCGGACTAAAGTATACCAATACATTAAAGCAAGGATATTAAAGTTAGACTTTTAATTATTTTGTTGTCACATATATTACACACAGTATTTAGTTGAATTACTTCAGAAGTAACTCATCAAATGACAGAAAAAAGAAAGGTAATTCCTTACTTTACACTTTCAAGGGAAAGTAATTAAAATACAGTAATTAATTACTCATTAACTGTTAACACCCAACACTGCCCCCCCACACACACAATAGCGCCTGTTAAATTATGAAACTTTTTTGCAAATCGGTATTAAAAAAATAAATACGGAGTGTCAATTATTTACAGTCCGGACAGTTGAGGCTTCAAGTCTTCAAGATGCAATATTTCACCTGCTGGTTAACAAGGTAACAAAGGAAGAGTTTGGTTGCAAAATGAGAAAACTCTGTTTTTAAAATAATGATAACGTAATAAAGAACATGATGTTTTAACGATGTTAAAAATTGAGTTCTCATTTTGGAAACAAACTCTTCAAATGAACAAACACTTGTAAGGTTTTTGTCGTTTTAAAGCAAGCGAGTTGAGTTTAGGTTTGGCCTACACACACACACAGGGGTCCGTTTGATGGTTTTGCGGTTTGTTGTCATCTTGACCCGCTGTGGTTAATTAAATCTGTCTGTCTCTCCCCCGCTGTCTGTCTGCTACTGTGAGTTTACCCCCTCCACAGGTTAAGTGCCCCCGGGGGTCAGACTATCTGCCTCCTACCCCTATATGTCCTCCCTACCACACAGTGTGCAAGATTAAGATCAGAGCCTCACAAAATACTTCCTGACAAAAGTTGGACACACATTTTAGATAAACAGTGTAGTCATCAAGATATGAATTATTAAGAACCAAACATCTCATTTCAAATCTTTGGAACAAAACTTTCTCAGAGATGATGAAACACAGTACTATTGAAGAAGAACTTCATGTATATTTGTTTACGAACAATTCAACCCTTTAAGCACAAAAAGTGAGATCAAAATAATTTAAGGATGAATAATAAAGGTATACGTTGTAAACATGCAACTTCATTTTAATGCTTTAACCATTTTCATCCTTTTCTCACAGTTTATTGACTTAAAAAGTAAATATTAAGGTAATAAAGCGAGCTAGATGCACTAAAAATGATTTTTTATGTTTAGTCATATTGTTGAAAGGAGTTGTCTTTTGATAGACATTCATGTTGAAAGGAGTTGTGTTGAGTCAATATAAAACAATTGGGCAGGGGACTTATACTGCATTTCCCAGCATGCTTTGCGTATAACTGCATTTTGAGAGTTATACTCTTAAATAAGTGTTATTTTCAGTAAAAAGAAACACGTGTTAGTGTTTAATATTCATTTTTCTTTAAGGTTTTGAAGTGTTTGTTTTATTTTTGAGTTTAGTGGATACTATTGTTCAGAAAAGCGTTGCCATTGGTTAGGTCGTGGGCGGGTTTAATCTTTTATTTGCACTTCTGTTGAGCTCTATATCTTCTTATTGAATTATCTAAATTAAGTAATGTCTAATTAATGTTAAATATATATATATAGAACATGTTCTTGAGTGCTTTCATTAAATCATCTAATCGATTAAATTGGGTTTATTTTGCTTTAAAATATGCATGTATATGACACTTTTAATTGAATCAAGACTACTAAAAACATGAAGTACATACAACAAGATTACAGAGAATAGATTTTGTTGGAGAAATGCAATTCAATTTCGTGAAAACTTTTTCCTTCATTTAATTAAGTTCGTTCAACAACTTTTTTAAAGCGAGTATCAAGACACATCTCGGTGTGCAGCAGAAGTAAACACACAGAGACGCAGAAGGTCACAATTTCCTGTTTCTCATTACTACGGCAACAGGAACAGTAATGACACTTGCATGTCCATTGCCATGGCAACCAACATTGTCTCTCTAATGAATACTCACACTGTTAGACACTTAAAGATGCACAAACCTCAGAAATGTAAGATATGAATATTTATAACAGCGTACATTTGTGAACCGCTTCACTCTTAAAAATAAAGGTGCTTAAAGGGTTCTTCACAGCGATGCCACAGAAGAACCATTTAGTCAAAGGTGTTATAACGGACCATCTCTGTCTGACCTTTTAATAATCCAAAGTCTTCGGATTTACATTTGCATTTGGCAGACGCTTTTATCCAAAGCGACTATTGCATTATCCTATACATTTATACATAGGTATGTGCAATCCCCTGAGATCCAACACACAACCTTGCATTGTTAACACAATGCTCTTACCACTGAGCTACAGGAAAGCTGCAAATGTTCTTTATGGAACCCTTCCTTCGAGAAGAACCTTTACTTAACTTTCATAAGTTCATAAAGTGTTTTTATATAATAAAAGAAAAGAGTTCCTCTCTAAGTGTCGGTGAAGCTGTGTGTTTTCTCTTCAGTGAATGTAGGTCACTCTCTATGGAAACTCTTAGTAGATGCATGTCTGTGGTCTACAGGAGACCCGAGCGGTCGCTTCATACACTGTGAATCACATTTACATGGTCAATCATTAACCCAACAACTCAAATATCACTCTGCATTTTCAACACAGCCGAGGAAACGGATTCAACGAGCCGTAATGCTGTTTACTGAGTATTCAAAGAGCATCTGGACTCATATTAATGAATAACTGAAAAACTCACCGCCAGCATCTTACATTCAAAAATGATTTTACAAACTGACGACAAAACTTTTAAAGATCCTATGACTCTTTCTTGAGACCATTAATGTGCTGCTGCTTTAGTCTCAATGAAATCAAAAGTGAAGTTTGTTGGCTTTTGGCATTTACATGTTAGTCTCAAGAATATACATGAACTAGTGTACTTCAAAACATTGATCAAATTCACATTGACAAGATATAAGCACTCAAAATGTTCAGTCTCTCACTTCTACGGATTTTTATGACATTATTTTGAAATCGTTCTGCTCCAACTTCCTGTTTCAGTGGAAATGAAGTTGAACAGTTCAAAACAAGTCGATGGATTTTTAAACTTCCACTTTATGAAATTTAGCAGAATCTAGTGGTGAGGTTGCGAATTGCAACAAACGTCTCACTCCACATCACTGCCCCCCTTTTGAAGCCTTACGGGGGCTAAAACAAGACAAGATTCTTTCTAGAAAGAGATAACATATTAATGAGACGCGCTCTGTAGAAACAACATGATGAATTCCATGTATGGGGACCCGCGTCATATGTAATATGTAGATAGGAATAGCTCATTCTAAGATAATAAAAACATAACGTTTCATCATGTAAGGTCTATATACACCTCTGAACACATAGATGTATATATTATATTGCATTCTGTCAATAGATCCTCCAAAACATGACAAATTGATCCTTTAAAGCGCTCAAAAACCAACACAAGAAAAACTCAACTCACAAGCACAGCTTCGGGTGGTTCTGGGTTTCAAAGTTCTTTGCCCGACCTGAAAAATCATACAGATCATGTACTAGGATGTGTTGTTGTTCATCCAGATGTGACGGTAATGTTAACACACACACAGATCAGATCGGTGTGTTGAGGACCGGCACGCTGGAATTTTATCATGCGCTTATTTACCTGTTTCATGTCTACAGGAGATGACAGAATGCTCTGGAATTCCTCTGATGGTTTCATGCTCCAGGGAGAAAAATGACATACACCTTTTCATCTTCCAACCTGCAGGAAAATCTCCAGCTCCATAAACTGTATGAAATGATTCTAATGACAGCTGGACATATTTCACAAGCATCACAGACAGACGGACAGAGAGACAGGTGGATATATTAACATCATTACATTCAGAGAGAGAGAGAGAGAGAGAGACCTCCACAAGAATGCATATGTTGATTTACCAGTTGTTTTAATCCCTGAATATGTATTTTATAAAAAATTTCAATGAAGTTCCTGACCAATTAAATATTTAAGAAAAAAAAATCCAGATCATTAAATGATCATCAATTCCAAAGATTTAAAAGAAGATTTTATAGATATAGTTTCACTTACAGTCAGTTCAGACTAGTGGAAATGATCCTTCGTCATCAATAAACAAACTACCAACACACTTTTGATAACACCCAGAATAACTAAATCCACCAAAGGGGGTCGAGCTTAACTCTGGAATAGCCTGGAGGGTCGGACACACTCTGCCAATATAAATCTAGATTAAAGACACATATCTACAGCCAAACATTCACGTAATGCAAAATATACAACAACAATAAAAAGAACAGGAGCTACGTATTTCTGCTTTTCTCCTGTAAACACTGTGAAAAGAGTTGAATTCTATTTCCTGATATTTCCAAGTTTTCCTTGACTGTGGCATCCAACATACAGTGGATGAAATCTTGTTCACTTACGCCACCTAGTGGCAGTACAGCACCGGTACAAATCAACTGTGTTTTAAGAGTACCATTGGTTGTTATAAGAGATTACCTTGCAGAAAATGTTCTATAATCTAGCCCCACACAAACCCCTTAAAAATGATCCGCAAACAAACCTGTTGACATGATCGGATTAAGGAAAAACATGAATTGAGTCTTTTCAAAAAGAACAGAGAAACAAAGACTCTGAGTTTTCAACGTTTATCAATCGGAGCAGCTACATTTAAAACACACAGAAATCATTCAAACAAAACAATCAATGGAGATTGTTGTAAAAAATAAGCATTTCTTTAAAGCAATTTCCGGGGACGTTTTTTAGAAACAGTAGATTGAAATGATATATGAAATATTGACTTTAAAATGTCCAAATCTCTGATGCTGTTCAGGTCAACATCGGGAGAAAGGTGAAGACTCCCAAACAAGCATTAAAACAGACTAACCAGGTTAAATTTCAGTCATTACACTGTCTGAGGATCCTCTTTTCCTCTTCCACAAAGTTCTTATCTGATGTTGCCTGTCCAATATCCCTCTTTCTCTTCTCCTTCTGCTGAAAGGTTTCCACTCGCTGTTTCTTTGCAGACTTCAGGTTCTTTCCCTGTTCATCGTCATCTGTGATGATAACCAGAGTCAGACACATAATACACCCATCCATCAAGATTACACATGCTAGAACCAGACCGGACATCACCTGAGTCCAGATGAGATGGCTCCTCCTCCTCCTCCTCCTCCGGCAGGAAGCGGGCGGGGCCGCGGTGGGCCTGTGGGGCGTCATCACCGTTATCTTCATAGACATTTGACCATTTGATGGCCATGTCCATTCCAGCAGGAGGTCCCTTCTTCTTCTCCTCTGTCACATATGTTTGGGGTGGAGGTACGGCATTGGTCTTCCACAATTTAAACACTTTTGGAGGCTGAAACATATCAAAAACCTTTACTGAATAATATTCAACATGAGCTGAACCTTTAAGAGCACTTCAAAATGATTCTTCAAAATATATACAAATCATAATTCATCAATCATACTTTTGTATGTCAATATTATATGTCATTGCTATAGTGAACATGCATAGTAGAATTTGACAATGCAAGTAAGATGGTAAGAAATGAAAACAAAATAAATGTATGAATGAATGAATGAAACAGACATTACATGAAAGTGACTCGAGCAAAATAAACTCCCCGTTTACATTTGCACAAAACAAATGACCGTCACAATAAGACATTAGAGTCACATAAAGGTAACATAGTTTACATTATAATCAAAACATGGCTCAGAAGAAAATATTGGTCTATTTTTTAACAATGCTTATCATTGTTCTATAAAGTTATTGAGTACTTCTGCAGTTGAATCTATTTGAAACAGGTGTTTCTAAGATTGTATTTATTCATATTTTAATTTAAGACATATAAGAAGAATCAAAACAGGTGGACTGCATATAGTTAACCGAAATAAGCGCGCGGAACAGGTGTCAATCTCGACTACAGGTGAGCTCTGACCAATCAGAGGACAGTTTTCTCATACGTCAAATACCTTTCCTAACCCTCAGTAAACACATTACAGTAGCTGAACTGTGACCCTGTAAAAGTGAACCGAACTCTAAATAAAACGCAACATTATTGGCTTTCATTCACATTATTTGGCGTTAACTGAGAGACACAAGACGGCCTCACCTCTTCCGGCGCCTTCACGGTTCTTCTGTCCCAGTCAATCACTTTATTAAGCGGATTATAGAGGAACGCGGGTTTGCTGACGGACTGGAACAGATCGTCGGGTTTCGGCAGCGCTTCGGCGGCTCGTTTGCGACTCTGAGGTCCGGATCCTCCGGACGACTCGGGTCCGCCTTTGCTCTTCTTACTGGACTCATTCGTGTCAGAATCACTGGAGCTGTCACTCAGATCATCATATCCCATGAAGAAATTACGACCCTCGGCTTTCTCCTCATCGCTCATGGCTAACCAGGACTGAAAACACGGCCGGAGTCAGTGACTGTGGGTTTATTCGGAACGGCAAAACAACAACTAAACAACAGCCGCCATTTTGAACTCGACGCGCTCTGATGACGTCATAAACTTAGGCGGAGAAGAAAGGTCCGAAGCCTCATAAAACCAAGATCGCGGGGATGGAAGCCTTTATTAAGGGCGATATATATATATATATATGTGTAAATTGTTACAAAAACCAACATATATATATATATATGTATATGTGTAAATTGTTTATTTTAAAAGTCGAATTAAAAGCTTTTTAGTACAAACATGCTTTTTGTGTTACTTTATTCCGCACATCTGAGGATGGACCAATCAGAATGTTCTGTGATCACTTGATTCAGCACATAAATAAAAATAAAGATATTTATTTAAAACTTGAGTGATTATTCATTTTATATGAAGTACCTATATTTTTTTTGAAATAATAACGTTGAATCAAACATGAAATGACTGAAAGATTAAATCAAAATAGTTTTTAGACAAAACATGTGAAATTTCAGTAAATATTTGCTTAAAACAAGCAAAAAGATCTGCCAATGGGGTAAGAAAAATAATACTGGATTAAGATTTAAATTTTTCTTGGTCACTTAATTCAAGATTATTGTTCTTGACCCATTGGCAGATTCGTTTTGCTCGTTTTAAGCATTAATTCCCTTAAAATTCTATTGTTGTCTAAAACAAAACAAAAATTGTTAGACATGTGTACTGGAAAACAAAACAAAAATAGGAAGTAAGAAAGTCATTGTTTGCAGTGCACTGACCTGCTTTTTTCTCAAAAACCAACAAACATCTCAGAGCGCACACACACCATCAGCAGAGATCTAAACAAACTAATGGCGAATAAAATCACCATACTGTATATTTCAAATACAAAGAAATCACCAAAACCGTTATTAACCCTCATGTCCTTTTCCATATGTTTACAGTGAATGAAAATCTCTGGCAAGTCAAAGAGGGAATGTTTACGTCTGATGTCTATCATCTGACATGCTATAGCACATTACCCATAAACCCATCAGAAATCATCGAGGTTTAGTAAGGAGAACAATACTGAAGGCATCAGACAGGTTCAACAGACTATGAAAGTGTCCGGAAGCTTTTTCACTCTCATGATGAAACTGGGAAAGAATTTCTTCTGCATGCTGAGATTGTTAAAGAGGTAAACACTTGTAATCTCTGAGAACATGACATCATACAGTGTGACCTGGGAATGTTTTGACCGGCTGACATTGTACCTGTACTGAAAAACAGCAGATATTTGACATGAAGACAAATAATGATGACGCGTTTCAAAGCATTCAGGAGAGCGAAAGATTTCTGCAGAAGAATTCTCTTTTTATATAAGTGTACTGATCCGTTGACATCAAGTCTGTCAGTTTCACGAGTCCAGCCTCTAAATCATCGACTGAAAGAGAAAAATACTAACCGATGTATTACAACACACGCTTAAAGCCTCCAGTGAATTGATCTTTCCAGCCAAGTTTACAAAACAATGTGGTCTTACGTACGTAAAGTTCACTTACTAGTTCAGCAACAAACACAGACATATCAAATCATTTCTACCAATCTTGTGTACAAATGTCTTTACTTATCACAGATGTAAAAAATCACGTTTTCACACTGGAGATGGAAGGTCAAGTTGGGCAAATGGCATTATGGGATACAGTGGACACACTTTGATATCAAAAGTAATTCTGGTGTTTCATACAAACAGAACATACATTGATCAGTCATCAGATTAAGGCATCTGACTAGACATCACATTTTAAATGACATCACAGCGAGGATGGACATCTGACCACTTTTCAGCAACAGCCTGAGAATCAAAACGGCCCAGAGGTTTCAGTGAAAGTCTGACAGTAGGAAGAAATACATGTAACTGGTTATGTAATTAAAATGTGAGCAACTGTATTTCAGTAGTTACTTTTACACGGGTAGTATTAAAATTACAGTTACATCCGAAGAATATTTTAAATGACCAAAGTGAATTTTTATGTCATTTGTTTCATTTAAACATTAATATCCATTCATGTAAACAGCAACTGTTGATTCTCTGAATTTGAAAATCTGCAAAGGCTTCCTAAACTACAGTTATGCTCATAGGTTTCTTTATCGAAAATGCAAGTTCTATTTTACTCAAAATTGTGAGTCTATAACTCTTCTTTTCTTAGATCTTGGACTACAATGTCCAATGATGGAAAACTGTAAAACTGATGTTGGTTAAAATAATATGCAGAGGATAGTCAAGTCCTCTGTTTGGTGATCCCTTTGTGTTAGGTACCTTACAAATATTTATAAAGTAATGAGATTAGGTTACAACATATGTGTTACATTTTAAAGCATGTCGTTTTTAATCTGTAGAGAAATACTTGAGTATAAATCTCTCATGTCCTAGAATCCCCAATCGCAACAATAATTTCTGTTTAAGCTTCAGCACTTTACAGAAAGAACTTGAAAAACGTGTTTTTATGTTTGATGTTTTATGTTTGATTTTCTCTTCACATGAAAGAAACTGATTTTGTGTTTCTTGACTGTTGTTTCATCACGGCTAATAAACCAATAGACTTCCTTTCACAGTAAATGACGTGCACTAGAGATCATTCGTTTGAACATTTTACACAGAAATGTCACATTTAAACAACAAATTAAATTCTACAAAATGAAACTAAGAGCAGATTAACAAATGATGTTTCAAAGATATGTTCCGCTCGTGTTTCACGAATGACCCTCATCATACAATAAGCGCATGTGATAGTGTAAATGGCTTTCAGGAGAGAAAACATCAGCAGGAGATCCATCACATCTGACTCTTCTTATTGATGAGGACCGAGCAGCAGGTCAGAGCGCCGTCCACCTTCACCTTCTCCTGATTGGACACCGGAATGAGCATGTGATCCTTCAGCTTCTCAAACACCTACAGCAGATAAATCACACATCAAACTTGCCCTTCGACACGACGCCAGGTTTAGCACATCTCTTCTGACAGCTTCACACAATATTGAAGGAAAGTCACATGTGAATCAGTAGCTGGGGATGAACGATATTGCGTAAAGCAGAGCTCGGTGAGGTCGTGGAGGAACGCACAGCTGTGCGGCGTTAAAATAAAAACGACGGAGCGGTTCTTAAACGTCTTCAGGAGAAACATTACACCATCTCATAAAGTCATGTGTCATCGAATGGAGGCGCTCCAAAACTCATGCAGTGTTTTCCTAAAACCATTCCAAGAGAGAATTCCTGAAAATAACAGCAAGTATCTCTCACTTCAGCCTGCCATTGTTTTACACAACTAATACTCTCTCTCTCTCTCTCTCTCTCTCTCTCTCTCTCTCTCTCTCTCTCTCTCTCATACAGACTTCGTTCCTGTGCAACACAAAATGAAACAACGTAACAGCTGCTGTAATTCATCTTTAAAACCACGTGACACATTTGTGACACATTGTCTTTTAGACATTTGATCAACACATCTAACTCGTGTTTGGCCATATTTAAGCAACAAGCTTATGTTTAAGTGTGTCTGACCTTGGCGCTCTCGGGGAACTCTTCAGGTGTGCAGTGGAGCAGGACGGGACCTTTCGAGGACAGATTCATGAAGATGCAGTTTGCAGCCAAATCATCAGGAAGCGTCAGTTTATCGTATGTGTTATCACTCATCTGCTGCATGATCTACAGACGGACAGGAGAAAGGCACATCATTTACAGAGACATGGGTAGTTGAATATATAATATAACGTATTCATCAATATACCGCACATTTGTCCTATAGTGTGACACAGCAAAAGAGTATCAAATAAAACAGATTCATCTTCATTGTCAGATTTTTTGCTATGTCACACTATAGGATACACTTATGATTTGTCAGCAACCCATATGTCTATACTGTATATGTGGAGAGAAAAAACAGAAGAAAAAACTATTACACATTTTTATATGACTCAAAAGGTTCTAACATATAAATCACGACAGAAGCGTGAAAGTTCAGTGAAAGTGTTTGAGGTTGATGACCTCATCATTAAATCATGAGAGGAGCAGGCCTGTGATTGGTCAGTTGTCCCTGGGAGAAGAAACGACACACACACACACACACACACACACACACACACACACACACACACACACACACACACACACACAGTTAGCAAAAATATTGATGTCTGTTTATAACCACACACACACACACACCGTTCTTTATGAGCAATATTCCTAATGATCGAGCACACTTGCCAAACATTAAAACCGCAATCTGAAGTCTAATAAACACAAATGTAATTACACACTCAGTGACGCAAGACATAATTGAGCATTTAGCAGAAAACTCTTGTAATTTCTCTAAATTACACTGAATGAATGAAGCACTGCAGAGATGAATGTTTTCTGCTTATGCGGTACACAATGTCCTCACTGCTCAAAAACATTCATAATATTATTCAAAAACCTGCCGAACACAGACAGACCTCACATTTTAACAAATCTACATGCTTCAAATAAAATGATGTAAAAAGGGTTTGTACGTGGATCAAGTTTATGTGTGAGAAACAATATATATCACACACAACATTATTCTTACATTGTTATTGTGTGGTTATAAGTATTCTTATAAACATAATTCTCTCTGTTCATCAGCAATAAGAAATGTATACAGATCTGGAACAACTCGAAGGGGATTAAATGATGACAGACTGTTTATTTTTTGCTGAACTGTCCCTTTAAACACATTTTTGTTAGCTGGGATGTTCTGGACATCTTGGAGATCATCTAGGAGATAGTGCCACAGCTCTTATTTACAGTTCTCTCTCTGTTCATGTAATGATTTAAACAAACCTATATCACATTAGATGTTAAAAAACACTGTTTATTGGAGTTAGCGAGCGCATTGACTGGATTCCATCAGCAGGGGGCGACGTTACGCTAAAATGACTCATAGTGCCAAAGAGAATAGAAGGAGAGGGATTGAAAGACAACACACACCTGTAAATAAACCTGAACGAATGTTCACATTCATTCTCTTTATGACACAGTATTTTAGATTACAGCTAGGTGTGTTTACATCCCATAAAAAACAACACGTCTCAGGTGATCTGACCTTAAGCTGTTTCTGATGTGATCTGAGGTTCACATTGGTAGTGTAATGCACATGTATGCATCCTCGCCAACGAGGGGGCAGGGGGGTATTCCAGAAAGCTGGTTATGTCACATACCCGCCTAAGTTTAACGGTTAGTGTGTTGCTGCGTCCAGAATGGCATACTGTGACAGTACGTACTGAATTTGACCTATCGGCCGATAAAACACTACGTTCTATATAGTTTGAGTGGGTGTAGTATGAATACATTTGGGACAAACTGCATCCGCCATGTTTTATGGTCACGTGACCCGATGCTCTTTGAACTATGACGTATTAACAACAAACTACACGTGAGCGTTGATAAAAACATCATTTTGTCACGAGAAAATCATTTATTGGCACTTACATTAAAACAGACGTCCACATTTAAGTTTTATTTGATTTACGTTGCTCAGCTCCTGTGGCATCATGGGATAGATAAGTGTCCATCCGATCCACACTCATGAATCTCAGTGGAAGTTCTAGACTGTCCGGGTAATTCTCACCTGCTGTTTTTGGCAAACTGAGGTTTCAAACATACTATTCATGACTCATTTTCGCCTACTATATAGTATGGAAGTAGATGATTTCAGACGCAGCGTGTGTGTATTTGAAAGGGATATATATTTGGTCGATTGCTTAAAGGAACATACAGAGAAAGAACAAAAAAGAGGTTTGATAAAACTCTGATTTATAACGTTGTTTTACAGTCAAAAACTTTAAGCTTCACGGCCGGTTCCATGATGACTCGTAACTCTGTGATCCATTGACTTCAATGTCTTCATGTTGTTTCTGTGAGCGTGTAAACTCAGGGTATCTTTCGTGAGGTCGATTAAACTTCAAACGTGTTCTGGAACTGACATACCCCGAGTAAGCAACGTTTGGGTTAACCGACCCAGAGTTCAGGGTTTAGTTAACCCTGCTTTCTGGAACACACCCCTGTTCACCTGTCAATCAAACACCACCATAAAACAAAAGTCAAAATGTCTTTGAATAGGAACAACAGGCAAACACATGCACAGGACTGCTCCAGTTTCCCTGACAACACGCAGAAGCTCATCTTTAGTTCGGGTGTATGTAAACACGTGAGCACTTGTGACTGGACGGGCCTCCGTGCATCCCAAAGTATGCAAAAAGAGTACACTTGGCACTAGTTTATTCTTATTCCTGTAGATTTTCAAAACATGTTTAAGGGTTGAAAGGTTCATCTCAACTAATTTCAAAATAAAACTAGAATTAAAATCTGCAGGCATGATGAGAAGAACACGCAAAGTCTCTGTGTCTCACCTACACCTGTGCTAACACACACCAAACCACACAGACAGACAAATGGACAGAAGGACAAAAGACCGACAGAGACATGTGAAGTCCTTCTGTGTGAACACATGTGTGAATACCACACCAAACACCGGGGAATGTTGAATCCCTGCTGGGAATCTGGGAACGAGCCAAAACATCCCATAACGAAGAACGTATAAACATCTCTCAGCTTCAGCGATACGAAAACACGTTTCCACACTGCCGTGCCCCTGCCAATTTCCGTGACGATAATTTTCATCCGAACGTAAACGGCCATCCTGATCCAACGAAATCCAGACATTCCAGTGCCAATGCCTGATGTGAATCTCGACAGAAACAAGCGTCACGGAACAGACCGTTGTCATTAGATCCTCCGGAGGAATGAATCTCATTATGAGCCAATCAGATGCTGGTCATCTCGGCGTTCATCAGCTGTTCTTCTGTACAATCTGACCTTTACTAAACACTCATGACCACAAATGTGTTGTGCAGCAGTGTAAGCTAAACATTTCTCTATATTATCAATATTTTAATGCCGTTTCTCGTCATGTTGAGTTTTGTTATTTAACTTCATGTAGCCCGGGTTACATTTTTGCACGCGATCTGTCAATTGTAAGCTGTTACTTGTCTTTTAAGACACATGTTTATACCTTTAGGGCTTTCTGTGCATGTTCACTGGAGCCGATGGCGATGAGATCAGGTCCGGCCATACTGCAGAAACTCTTCAGATGAAGTCCCTGCTGTACTGGAACCGTCGACACGGCGTAGTCCTGAAACCACAAAAACATGATGTCTAATTTAAAATACACACAGTAAAAAAACTGAGGAGCACTCCAGATTTCAAAGATGTTTGAGAGGAGAACATGCGAACGTCAGCGGGGAAAGTATGGTTTTATTTACAAACACTGATTCTCTCTGCTTTCACTTTAGCCGCTCGTACAGCTTTGCACGGCCGTCCTGTTCAAAGTTTCCATAAACTATCAGCATGTGAACGATAAGACGCTGGAGGTCTCGGGAGGATCCGGGACAGAGGACCATTTGCTGCTCATTACAAAACCCATGACGTTAAAAAGCATCTGTGACATTAGCGAGGAATGTTCTGCTTCTTAACCGCCTGTAGATTCTCATTCAGAAATCAAAGTCCCAGAATGATGGCCTTCTTTATCTAGATGGTTTTTAGAGGATTTATCTTGATTTTGGCTGAATACTTCTCATCTGGCTAAGAATGTCACGACAGACTCTAAAATCTCCAAAATGAGCTGTCTAGATAGGAAATGGCCTACTAAGTGCGCATACTATGTGAACCTCATAATGTTTCAGTTAATTTCAGATCAACAAACAGATGGACGAATATTTCCAAGCAAGAACGTTAACGGTGTGATTCAGACTCACCTTAAACGTGTCGGCCAGAATCTCTGCTCCTCTCTGATTGGTCCTCTTGGATAAACCCACGAAAAACTCTCTACCTGAACATCAAAACACACGTTAACAATTCACTCGCAAATATTTTTCATAATTTACTCTTTCTTTCTTTGGTTTAAAGTGAAAATAATGCTTTCATCTTCATATTCCTTTAACCGACACTTAATTTAAACAGTCGAGAACAATAGCGTTTTAAGGGGAGATTTTTAAAACCGCTTTAATATTGCCAGTTGATGTATTTTAAAAGCTATTTTAAACCTATGAAGAAATACTTGCCTTGACAAATAATCCATGTAACTTTTCCGTGCATGTTTTTATTTATCTTATAAGAACAAACTATGTTTTCTGAAACTTTTAAAAATTAACAGGAAAAAAAAAGAAAAAAGTAACCGCACCACCATCAAAGACCAAAACATGCTATTCTTGTGCAAAAGTATCTAGAGTGCTTTCAATTTTTCAAAACCATAATCCTGAAGCTTGGCTGAAGCTACACCTACGCTGCGTCTATATAGTAGGCAAAAATGAGCCATGAAACCTCAGTTTGCAAAAAACTTGGCGAGAATTTTTCTGATTATCTACTACTTCCTCTGAGATTCATGAGTGTGGATCGGATGGACACTTATCTATCCCATGATGCCACAGGAGCTGAGCAACGATCAAACTTCAAAAGTAAATCAAATAAATAGAGCGGAAAACTTAAATGTGGACGTCTGTTTTAATGTAAGTGCCAATAAATGAATTTCTCGTGACAAAATGATGTTTTTGTCAACGCTCACGTGTAGTTTGTTGTTAATACGTCATAGTTCAAAGAGCATCGGGTCACGTGACCATAAAACATGGCGGATGCAGTTTGTCCCAAATGTATTCATACTACACCCACTCAAACTATATAGAACGTAGTGTTTTATCGGCCGATAGGTACTTATTCAAATTCAGTAAGTACGGTCACAGTATGCAATTTTGGACGCAGCGCTAGTCACGGCCTCACATCCATGGACCGTTGGCTAAATGTCTGATGCCTAAGGCAGACTTTTCCGGAAGAACTTCAGCATGTTCGACATCAACAGGATTTCCGGGAGACGTGCGTGTGGCGTTATTTAACGGATCTCCTGGAACACGAGGTCGTCTGATCTAAATAGTAAGCTTTCGTGTTTACAACGGTTGCTATAAGAATTCATCACAATCGACTTCATTCTTAAAAGTTTGCGAGGTTCGCGGCATGACCTTATAATCCTTTTGTTGTTGTTAATTCTTGACACGTTCGTGAATGTACACCGGTTTGTAACTACGGGGACATTTCCACGCCTCTAAACATGACGGGGTAAAAAACCTGTCAGTAAATATGGCCTCTTGAGCGGGCCTTTGCCAAAGAAAGCGCCGGTAAGTTCCAGACCTTCAGTGCTTTTCCATTAAGACGGTATCACTTTCACATTTCCGTGGCGACGCGGCACTGGTTATCATGTGACACACCACAGAGCCACAGCTGTATGACTGATGTATTGCTTTGACATCATTTTTCTTTCTACTCAAAATATTCAAAAATCTGTCAATGTCATGAAATATCAAATATTTCGATTGTAAAATATCTGCATGTGAATGTGTTTTGTTGTTTAAACACGTTATAATGATTGCGTCAGCACAATGTTAAATACAGAAGAACAAATAATTTTAGCCGTAGGTCCTACGCACGAGTATATACTGAGCTTTAGTTGAGCTATAAGCTGGCGCAGCCATGTTTGTTTCTGCCGTGGTCTGAGATCTGTCGGATTTTAATCATGTGAAGTCATCCACATCTATCAAAATACACAAATGTAAGTGCCTGGTGAACTGGTAGAAGTATAGAGTTTCTTTCATCGAACCCCATTGACTTCCACAAAACCACTGACACATTTCTCTAAATATCTTCTTTTGTGTTCCACTGAAGATAGAGTCACAGACAGATTTACAAGCACACGAGGTAGAACAAATGATTTTGGGACGTACTGTCCCTTTAAGAAGTCACTGGATTGTATCTCACATATGTCATTGATGAAATAGAATCAGGGAATCTGTCAGCGGAGGAGAGACAGACAGGTTAGTTAAAGTGCAGAATGTTCTGTGAATAACAACCGGTTGACTTAATCTGGCTCTTCTCAGTCATGATTATGCAAGGCCATTGTTCCTTCTGATCTGAGGACAGTGAGAACTCTATATTGTAGTTAAATAAGCACATGACTGCTAAAGTCTTCTTAAAGATTGATCTATAGTCAGTTCTTGAGGTTCTGTTCGTGTAGATTCACAGTGGAATCTGTGTCTTCGCAGTAGCCGTGGAAGGTTTTATAATGGAGATATTTTCATAGCATCAGGAGATGTTTCTGGCCGGGATATGAGCCAGTCTCTCTCTCCAGACTCTATTAGATGTACTCGTTCAGTTTCCAGCACAATAAATGACCCACAGGAATTCAATGAACACACAATGTCTTTTACACATTATCAGGCATTTAAAGGAACGTTTCTAGCGTTTTAAAAGTTTTGAAAGGAACAGATCGACCAAAAATTAAAAATCTGTCGTCATGTGTTTGTAAACCTGTATGGGACTCTTTCTTCAGTGGAACACAAAAGAACTTATTTTGAGAAATGTCTCAGTGGTTTTGTGTTCACATAATAGAAGTCAACGTGGTTCAGTGTTGTTTTATGATCAACATTCTTCGAAATATCTTCTTTTGTGTTCTGAAGTAGAAAGACAATCACACAGGTTTGAGACATTATTTTCTCTTAATATGTGACGACATATCACGCAACATCTTTTCCCAAAAGTGTTCTCAAAGGGAACCCGGTGTATAGAGAGATGTAGGGCTTCATGCGTTGTAATAGCCTTACACTACTAGCATTTGTCGATAGAAACACATCAAATATTTTCTATTCTTAAAAAAACCTAAATGTAATACTAATTTTAACCTGTGGAGGCCGCCTTGTTTTTTTCGATGACGTAATCTGGTTGCACGCAAAATAAAATGGCAGCCTCAAAGTACAAATATTTTTCTAAAGTTTACGAATACAGTTACAGTTACACTGTTTTTTTATTTCACAATAATAAAGTTATTCATATATTAAGCCATACATCGCTCTATACCCAAGCATCCTGCTGAAGGTCGCTAAAGCGTTGCTTGGAATTTGCTCATTTTTGTCATTTCGGGAAAAGATGTAATTGGCTGCTGATGGTAAGATATGCAGGGAAGCATCCTGATTGGCCGTTATGTGTTGTATGTTTGACAAAACCTCTTGGTTCAGCACCTGTGAACAAGACGTCTCCTCCGTCCAGCGTGGCTGTTTCATCCGTCATCTCCACGATATTCAGACTGAGCTCAGTCAACGCTCTCTTCATGGCCTCCGTCTGAAACAGTAACAATAATCACTGTTTTAAGCTTGTGTAGAATATACGTCATTTGTGTAACGAAAAAGGCCTTGAAAACTCTCTCCACAGTTGTGACATCACGGCTGAATTATGTCCAGGCGGTTTTAACACGGGGGACGAGAGCCACAGGCTGCGCGTTGTAAACAGTTTTGTGGTGTTTAGTCGCGTGGACACATGCAACTACTACTCTCACATTACACCTCTGTAGAGAGAGAACGACATGATGTAACATCCCCATCCTGTCCACATGACATCATCAGAGGTCATGATGAGAGAAGCATACGACTGTGAAGAGAAAACAGGAGAAAACAGGAAAAGCGTCTCGTCTGGACACCGCTGACGGTGCGCGGTAATGCAGGTGTGTGTGTGTGTGTGTGTGTGTGTTTTACGAGATGCAGGTCTCGGGGGCTGCGCTCAAAGCTCTGTTTTTTATGGGATGAATCACTGTTTCCACAGCGATATCTGGCTGTGAGGTCACCATAGATTTAGCTTCCCCTCATTGCTGTCGCCAAGCATGAGGTCGTCCAGGTATGTCGTCCCGGCAACCACAACCCCCCAAAACCATCATTACATCAATTTCACAACGGTTTCATATAGGCTATGTTCTGCTGTAATGACTGGAGTTCTTCTTATCTATTACTTACATTTTCCAACCTCTCAGCTTCTGTCCTTCACTTCACACACACTGGTGTTTTATGGGGATATTCCACAGATTGATTTTATATCAGGCTTATGATATATTCTATCCCCTACCCCAAACACCTAAACCTAATAATCACACAAACCTTTTTGCACATTTTTATTTTCAATAAATATAATTCTCTACACCTAAAACATGTCCCCACAAGGTCCAAATCTACAGCCAGAAACAAACAACAACAACAACATCAACACCACCATATGACAACATGATGCTATTTCATCGAATGTTTTTTTAAATGAACAAAGCATGGGCCTCGCTGAGATTGTATGGATAATTCATTGAGCACCACAGGACTATTGTTAGCCGCGTGTGCCGTGATCTTTATAGCCCTACAGGTGCATTTCAACCACACGACAACGTCTGATGCTTCTGTGTAATTTGATGTGTGTATGAGAGCAACTAACATGAGTGATGCTTTCACCGCAGCTGTAGAAATAAATGAGGCGTGAGCTGAAGGAATTCCTCACACGAACACGGCCCACGGAGCGTCCATCATCCATCATAAACACATATTCAAACAAAACCATTCCAAGCTCTTCAGAAAATATCTGCACAGACATCTGATTTATCATTCACCTTCGGTTTTATAATGTATTCTAGGACAACTCAAACTATTTACCGTAATGCTGAACAAGAGATTTTCACTTGGTGGAAGATAACTCCCGCAAAAAAGAACCACGGTAAACATAGTTCATGTGGGCGTTTCTCACGAAATCTTAGTTTAAAGATTTCAAACTTGACATTCTTAAAAACACTTGTATCGACAAATAACAATAAATGACATGTTTAAAGGCATTAGTTTCAAAACTTTTCATAACGGCTCATCGTTCTGCTAAAAACAAGTGAAGACCGGATTCCGGATACATAATAAGACATTAATGATTCATACTCTTTTTATGTTAAATTCTCATGAGAAGGGAAAAAGTCGTCTACACAGCGAGAATATTATGTTTTTACTAGAAACACATAAAGTAATGTGTTAACATTTAAAAGTTACTGGCACTTGTGTTTTTTAACCTCAAATCAAACTTATTGTAAATATCTTTGTGTGTCTTTAAAAACGTTACGGAGGATGAGAATATCAGTCCTGGACCCTTCTTTCTCCATAATTTCTTAATTTTTATTACATGTATATCCTGTCAATCTTTATTTACTCATTTATTGTAATTTTAGAACATCCAATATTTTAATTTGACTCCGTTACAACATACAATATCTTCAGACAAATCGTGACACGTTACAGTTATGAGAATTTCAGCATAAAAAGCAATGAAATGTATAAATTCCCATGTTAAAATTATGTTTTGTACAAGGTAGAGAACACAATTATCTGTTTTATGATTCAATTCTTTACTGCCACAATGTGTCAGTGGTTTCGTGAGAATCACCCAATTATGGTAAATGTAGAAAGACATAATGGTGATCAATCTGCCTAAACAACACTTTTACTGTAGTAAAACCATGCTAAAAACACCCTAGCAACACACTGAATGCCATCCAGAACAACCTAGAAACCATATAGCAATGCCCTAAAAGATACCTTAGTCAACACTTTTAATTTAGAGTCATTGTTGCAATAAAATGCAGTTTAAATTCAATTTATATGTCATTTAAAATACAACTGTGATTTAATGAAGAGTTGCCGTCAGTGTAAATGTCGTAGTTATCTACTGTACAGTACTTCATCTTATATGTATCTGACTGGAGTTACTGTATGAGGATGGAGACATTCCATCTTTTCTTCTATACCAGAATGAAGACGGACCCCCCAGGCAGACATCTCTAATTCTTTGGTGAAGGGCACATTTATCTCCGTCTCTGGGGTCCGGCTCTATAACAGCGACCGGTTTCAGGTTCTGCCGATCCATTAGAGGCCTTTCGGAGCTCACCTGAGGGTCAGCGGTATCACGGATTCGGTGTCTGATGGAGAAGAGCTTTGTTCAACTTCAACAAGTCACAGGAATGAACTTCATACCAAACCATCAGCTCCTGATCTACTGCTGATAGTCTCTCTCTCTCTCTCGTGCTCAACTTTACTGGAATGAATGCATTGTTTAACCTGCCAGACTTTTTCTACCTGAAACACAGACCACTTTAACCGTTAAACTGTTTATCAGAAAATACTTTCTCTTTCCAAACCTACCAAAGCTGCTAAACTAGACTGTATTTTTGGACACAAGCATGCTGACAGCATGAGGACTTTGAAACGATGGTTGACTTATTTAGTTTTTTAATGAATATGACGATCGGTTTGACGTGTAAGGGACAATGTACAGGACAGGCAGCCGGTTGTTATGGCAGAAATAAGCGCCAACAGTATGATCAGGAGCGGAGGGTCTTGTGTCTCACTGAAGGGGCTTATTACATTATCCCGCCTATTACACGGCTACTTGCCACATGAGAACAAAACTGGACATCAAATATGAATCTGAAATATTTGATGAGCTCATTTTTACCGAATGCAGAACCTTCTGCGATGAAAAGCTGTAATTTCGGTTTTAAAGTAAGAAACCACGTTCAAACATCACGAACAGGCAAATTGGTTTAATCATTTGTAAATATAATGTCATATATGTTATTAAAAGACGTATTTATAATTCATTTTTGTGTAATATTAAACTGTACCTGTCAAAATGATTTGCTGCATCCGGGTTACCGTGTGTTATTAGTTTTGAGCGGTTGTTATCTGGGAATAACGAACCTGCGAATGTCACGACTGGCCAATCAGAATCAAGCCGTGTGATAATAGATGTTATGTTATATTGTGATACAAAACAAAAGTACGTCGTGTTGGTTGAGCATCACATGTACATTCATAGAAATCAAGTTTAACGTTAACATCAGCACAGAAAGACTGAGAATTTGTGACAATTTTGTGACAGATCTTTTAAATTTGTATTAATTTACATAAAGAATGTTTTAATCATTGGTCAAATTTTCAATTTGTATTGAATCGTGTATCATTACACGTCTGTTCTTGACTTGCTATGTTTCACAGTTTTAAAGTGTTCTGGATAGTCGAAGATACTGAAAAAACAAATGTGAAGTGCAATGACTCAATAGTGCAGATATGATAATAAAGATACGATGATGCTTAAAGTTTGTAAAAAACTTTTTTAAATGATAAATAAATACAATTAAAAAGTTTCACATTCATTCTGGGAAAATAACTTTTTAAAGTGACAATGAATCAAGTTGAATACATTGTTATGAGGTTTCATTGGATTTGGATGTTTCCAGCTTCATGACTTACTAACAAACAATAAACTTGAGAGAAAATCCTCTGTTACCATGGCTACAAGTACACCATCCAAAAAACAGCAATAAAATATCGCTTTTCCAGAACTCTCGTCAGACAATAAACTTCTAAGTCACGACAACTCTGTGGAATGAGTGAAATGTTTTCACGCAAGCGATATGTTTCTCGTGGCTTAATAATGTTTTGTGTAACGGCTCATTCCGATTGGCCGAGGGTGCAGTTGAGCGCCACGGACGAGGAAAAGGAGCTTGTAGAAACACACAGAGAGACACAGTGAATACAAACACGAGGAAGACAAAACATTCCTCCCAGACACCTCCAGATTCCCCAGAGACGAGCTGCGCTCCTGGACGCAGACCTGTGTGCGTGTTGTGATCAGCCGTAAATATTAAACATGATCTCGTAAGAATGTGCCTTTCACCCCGGAGACTCAACAAACAAGCAGCCTGGGGTGAGATTCGGATCGTGTCCGACGTGTTATGCCAGGAGGGCGAGAGAGACGGTTCATTGAATCTGAGCTGTACATCAGTCTGATGCAGACGGGACAAATCAACTCAAGAAAACACACAGAGAGAGGAAACATAATTCATGAAGTTAAAAATAAACTTTTATGTGTGTTATGAAGTTTATTTCAACAACAAGATCACCCAAAAGAGACACATTTAGTAAACAAACATCTTCAGCAGAGATACAGTATCAGATCCAGCGGTGAGAGAAATGATGGGATGGCTTTAGAGAGCACATGAACTTTATACTGACTCAATCATACACAACTATCACCTGTACAGGTAAACAAGACCACCCAGAAGTGTGTGCGTGTGCGTGAGAGACAGATGAGAGGTGATATCTGAGCTCATGTTATCCTTAAAGAATGACACAAAACTACTAACACACAACAATACCCACACACACACAGTTACATTACACACAAAGACACACAAACACACAGTTACATTACACACAAAGACACACAAACACACAGTTACATTAACACACACACACAAAGTTACATTACACACAAAGACACACAAACACACAGTTACATTAACACACAAACACACAGTTACATTAACACACAAACACACAGTTACATTAAACACACAAACACACAGTTACATTAACACACACACACACACAGTTACATTAACACACAAACACACAGTTACATTAACACACACACACACAGTTACATTAACACACAAACACACAGTTACATTAACACACACACACACACACAGTTACATTACACACAAAGACACACAAACACACAGTTACATTAACACACAAACACACAGTTACATTAACACACAAACACACAGTTACATTAACACACACACACACAGTTACATTACACACAAAGACACACAAACACACAGTTACATTAACACACAAACACACAGTTACATTAACACACAAACACACAGTTACATTAACACACAAACACACAGTTACATTAACACACACACACACACAGTTACATTAACACACAAACACACAGTTACATTAACACACAAACCCACAGTTACATTAACACACAAACACACAGTTACATTAACACACACACACACACACAGTTACATTAACACACAAACACACAGTTACATTAACACACAAACACACAGTTACAATAACACACAAACACACAGTTCCATTAACACACAAACACACAGTTACATTAACACACAAACACACAGTTACATTAACACACAAACACACAGTTACAATAACACACAAACACACAGTTACATTAACACACAAACACACAGTTACAACACCACACAAACACACAGTTACATTAACACACAAACACACAGTTACATTAACACACAAACACACAGTTACATTAACACACAGTTACATTAACACACAAACACACAGTTACATTAACACACAAACACACAGTTACATTAACACACAGTTACATTAACACACAAACACACAGTTACATTAACACACAGTTACATTAACACACAAACACACAGTTACATTAACACACAGTTACATTAACACACAAACACCACACAAACACACAGTTACATTAACACACAAACACACAGTTACATTAACACACAAACACACAGTTACAATAACACACAAACACACAGTTCCATTAACACACAAACACACAGTTACATTAACACACAGTTACATTAACACACAAACACCACACAAACACACAGTTACATTAACACACAAACACACAGTTACATTAACACACACACACACACAGTTACATTAACACACAAACACACAGTTACATTAACACACAAACCCACAGTTACATTAACACACAAACACACAGTTACATTAACACACACACACACACACAGTTACATTAACACACAAACACACAGTTACATTAACACACAAACACACAGTTACAATAACACACAAACACACAGTTCCATTAACACACAAACACACAGTTACATTAACACACAAACACACAGTTACATTAACACACAAACACACAGTTACAATAACACACAAACACACAGTTACATTAACACACAAACACACAGTTACAACACCACACAAACACACAGTTACATTAACACACAAACACACAGTTACATTAACACACAAACACACAGTTACATTAACACACAGTTACATTAACACACAAACACACAGTTACATTAACACACAAACACACAGTTACATTAACACACAGTTACATTAACACACAAACACACAGTTACATTAACACACAGTTACATTAACACACAAACACACAGTTACATTAACACACAGTTACATTAACACACAAACACCACACAAACACACAGTTACATTAACACACAAACACACAGTTACATTAACACACAAACACACAGTTACAATAACACACAAACACACAGTTCCATTAACACACAAACACACAGTTACATTAACACACAGTTACATTAACACACAAACACCACACAAACACACAGTTACATTAACACACAAACACACAGGTACAGTAACACACAAAGACACACGAATACACACACATAGTTTCATTGACACACACACAAACACACACACACACACACTTAAATTGATGCACAAAGACACACAGACACAACCCCGCTAATGTAATCACCATAAATACACAGCACACACCACTGGACAAAACATGACATGTTTGCTTTCCATGTCATGTGAGTGTCATCTTTCATCCAGTGGCAGTCAGGAGAACACAAGTGTCTTTGTGTGGAGGGAGTGAACAGCACCTCCGACACCGGGCCGGGCAGCAACATTTTCCTAAGAATGTCCTGGCTCTCCGCCCGGAGGCTCCCTACCACCACCGCTCCAGCAACCAGAAATATGACAAACTCGTACGGAAAAAGAACATGAGACGAAAAATAAAATGAACAACAGACCAAAGAAAACGTGAGCGAGAGAGTGTTTGTACATTAAAGGGAAAAGTTAACGGAACTGTAGAGTTTCCCATAAATGCTCATGAAGGGCTTTCCCAGAACTCTTTTTCATTTCTTGATTTTTTCGAGAGATTGTAGTTTTATGGAAAAGAAAAGCTACAAGACGAGTGAGAAATTCATGATGACTCAAACGAACGGCACGCCTCCGTTAAGACAAAGAGCTCCATGAATGTCATGTGTTAGCAAAGCACTTGCTTTGGAAAAAAACAAATCCATCTTCACGCCCTGATCGTGAGTGTTTATCTTCAATCTTACGCCCTGTTTCATCACAGTAAGACACATCTTATTTAAGTGATGGTCTGCAGGACACCGGCCTTATATGGTCAGTGTTTCCTCCAGAAGTGAACATGAAGAATCACCACAGCCGCTCTTAAACTCATTCAGTTAAATCTGTCCATGTAAAAAAAATACAGAAGTCAAGCACTGGACTATATGAACTTTTACACAATCCATGAACTGGTAAAAAAGAACTACCATTGACTTAAAGTAAATGTTAAATACTCTGTCATATGTTACACATGTTTGATGGCTGTTACAGATGTGACCCCCGTCATGAGACCTGTCCTACACGGATCAATTCATACTACCACAAACAACAGCTCCATCACGACGCCCCGGGAAGATTTTCCTCCATAACCACATTTAATTCCAAGCAATGACCCAGTTTTACCGGGAGGTCCGTCTATAACCGTGGAGGGGGTGATGGGTGGAGACACTTCTATACGCTCGCTGTGGATGTGAAGAGAGGCCTCTTCATATAGCCAGACACTTCTGTAATGGAAACATGGATTCCAGACCCTTTGGGGAATAACACAACTTTCTGCTAGTGTCCCATTCTCAAACACACCGAAACGCCATCAATCTTGCAGAAAATTCAGCATCTGCACCAGTGACGTGCGCCAGAGCCGACCGAATTCAACTTTAACCTGTCATGACATAAAGAAACAAAAACTCTCACAGGAGACACCTGCGATGAGTCACAATGAAAGGTTTTTATCTGCTCCCGATTGCTGTACACAAAACTATGAGCAAACATAATGAACTATATAAACATATGATTGTCTCCAGCTGAGGCAATCCCAACCAAGAGAAAAGATGCACTACTTATCACATTAATGCTAAACTTACATGACATGACAACAGTTTGAAGTTATAGCTGCACTCAGTTACATTATAACATTACTATTTTCCCCGCTTATAACATTCATCTGTTGTCTGATATCAGTCACAAAATAATACTAAATTAGACCGAAACACTTTCTACAAATGAAATGTCTTAAATCACAACTAATAATCTCTCCCTGTTATTCATAAACATTTACTCAGTAACGTTTAATCAAAGACACTGAGTGCAGCTGTGACACGTCAGAGGAGAACTGGTCCTCCCGGCTGAGTCTGGTTTCTCAAGAGGTTCCTCGCCACAGGGCCGTGTTGACTTGATCACAGGGACACTGCTTTTATTAAACATTATTTATTATTAATTAGAATAATCTTGTTTGCTCTATAAACACAAAGCTGGTTTCTCTTATTTTCTCCTGTAAAGCTGCTTTTGGAACAACACACACTGTGAAAAGTGCTATATAAAATACATTGAATTGAATTGTTTCTGTCTATCTCTCTCAATCTGTCTCCCTGTTACCGTCTCTCTCACTGTATCTGTCTGTCTGTCTTTCCGTCTCACTGCTTCCATTTCTTACTGTTTCTGTCTGTCTCACTCCTTCTGACTGTCTGTCTGTCAGTGTCGGTGTCACTGTTTTTGTTTCTGTTTCTTTTTCTGTCTGTCTGTCTCACTGCTTCTATTCGATACTGTTTCTCACAATCTGTCTCCTTGTTACGTTCTCTCTCACTCCTTCTGACTGTCTGTCTTTCTGTCTCACTGCTTATATTTCTTACTGTTTCTGTATTTGTCTCTCTCACTGCTTCCGTCTGTCTGTCTGTCTCACTCCTTCTAACTGTCTGTCTGTCTCACTTCTTCTATTTCTTACTGTTTCTGTCTTTGTCTCTCTCAATCTGTCTCACTGTCTCTCGCCGCTTTTGGCTGTCTGTCTTACTACTACTGTCTCAATGGTTCTCCTCCTCCTTGTCTCCCTCCCTCTATGTGTCTCTAAAAGAAAGAATTTGTTGCTTTCATTTGTGTCAAGCACACACACACGCATCAGCTCAATCAACATTGGATGTTGATAAAATAAACATACACACACAGTTTATAACCCAATGTGGAGAGCAGTGACCCTTACTCCAGTGCAGGGTCACAGAAACACACACCACCCGTATCCATGGACGGATTATGACTTTGATGTGTCCTGGCCATGTTTCAAAGGCCCCCGGCATCAGATTTTACGAGAACTGTGTTGAAATAATGCTTAAATACACAGGACGCATCTTTGCATCTAAAAATGCACGACACAGCGCTCAGGAATGGTTTGAAAAAGCGCGGTTTACCAATACCAATATAAACGTAGTTCAGCAGAATAGAAAAAAACGTCTTCTGTGTAAAATGCACAAAAAACAACACAAATTGGTTTATTCATATTTCGCAGCACTCGACCCGTAAAAAAGCTTCTGACCTCTCATGTTACGTGGTAATTGGCTTATTCTTGCATATTTACATTTAACTGCATTAAGAGCCGTTAACAGTCCGCGCATCACAAATGAAGCAATATCAATCCCCAAAGTATTTAATGTTTTCTTAATTTAAAATAGCTGTTTTATCTTACCTGACCGGTATCTCGAGACTGCATTCAATGGCCATTAAAGACAGCGAACTGAGATGTCTTTGACACATTTCTGTGGTTTCAAACTCATTTAGTCATTTTGCCTTCTACTGTCTTGTACACGTGACGTCTGCACACTTATATTACACACACTCGTCCTCTAGATGTCCCTCTCAACAGCGCGGCAATTATGATGCATTATGATTATTTATTTGATTTATTCGCTACAGTTAATACTTCACAACTGCAAAAAGAGTCCCCAAATTCCCCAATATTCAGCGCTATTTTATTGAGAAAATAAATAAATTGTGTGAAATGAACACGTTCAATTAGTCAGGGCCCCTGCGGGTCTAGTGTCCTGGGCACGTGCGTTACTCCGTCCCTGCCCGTATCCAACAACACTAAACTACACAGACACTATCACAATTCTGTCCAACATACACAGGTATTTTATTAACAATACTCTAAACAACTGAAAACTTGCTTCTACAGGATCAGATCAGACCAGAGCCGTGTGACCGACACATAAAGTGACCAATCGCAGGTATTTAATAGATGTTCATTACTGGATCCATTTGGAAAGGATGACAGCGCATTAACAAATGATTCCTGCAAACAATAAAACAGCACACCTGTGAAGATAAAGAGGTTTCCTCCAGGATATTCTGAGCTACAAATCTATTTTAAAGATGTCACGGTCCATATCTGTCAGTTGTGGATCACGTTGTGGTACTCTGGGAATCTTTAAACTCAACTTTTTCCGGCAAAGCACTGATATAAAGCTGTGGATGATTTCAGGTTTCAGTCCTGCCATTTTTGTGTTCAAACTGTCAAACTCAAGAAACCTGAAAGCCGGACACATGCATATAACATCTGAGACGTCATAAACTCAGTTATTTCTGTGACTTCAGTGAGGTTTTACACAGACGTTCATTCTGCTCGTGTTTCATGAATGAGAGCCGATGTGACTAAAGCCAGACGATGACGAAAATATAAACACTCGTCCGCTTTAAACAGATTGATGTTTACTTATTGATTAAATACAATGGACTGACATCATAAATATGACACAACTGCATTATGAAACCAACAAAAGCATGACGTGATGTAATCGAAACACAAAACAAACACACAACCAGCTTTAGATCACAGCGACCACAAATGAATCCTGTGTGTTGCGTGTCGATGTCTAGCAGACAACAGACGGACGAATGAGAGTAAATCAGCATCATTACTCATTCATAAAAACACAGGATTGACTTCAGCTGTCCGTTACCATGACAACGGCATCTGCATCCAAATATTGTGGAGCGAAACAAAACATCTGGTGTGATATTCTCCCTTCTTCACAAAACCTCTTTTCATTATCATTAGAATCATTAGAAACGTCTTCACGGCGGTTTTATATCTATATCGTTGCTTTCAGAAAATATTTACAAGTCATAGATGATGTATTAGATATGTGAGGCTTAAGCACCTGTTTGCATTATGACATTCACATGACTGCTAAAAAAGAAGGCCAGTTAAAGACGGAACGTTTTATGACGGCAACATCATAAACCAAATGACACTCAGTCAGACAGGCCTCTTTTACAACCCCGCTCGCTTCTACAGAGACAGAAACGAGGTCAACAACTACAATTCACCTTCACATTTTACTGCAGTATTTGTGTTCCTCCAGAATCGAACCCGTGACCTTTGTGTCGCTCACGTAACGCTTTACCAACTGAGCTTCAATAAACACATCAATCACACATCCTTCAGATGTTTCGCCTACCCAGACAACATCATACAGGTTCTTACAACGCATCCTTTCGGCACCCTACATGGCTAACAGAAGAGGATGCTGCCTGTGATGTCATCTGTGATGTCACCGCTGGGCTTTGAAGGCTCATGACAGGTGATGCACTTGTTTGATGTGTGAGACATAGTCAGCATTCATGAGCGGGACGTCACGCGCCTGTGACCTTTCTATAGTGTTTGACATTGTGGAGAATCACTTTTTATAATGTCCGGTGTGATTTCTGAGAAAATGTTTGATGTTATAAGACTAGTAACCTGGAATTTTGTGTTTCAAACAGAAATGTCACGCCTTACGAGGCAGGTCACAAAACTTTCCAACTGATATGATCCTAATGATCGTTTC
>NC_136780.1:668248-720319 GCF_947034865.1 Barbatula barbatula | reverse complement strand
ACACACAGAAAAAGCACAAACACAGTTAACACACAACAGACACATTATTATGTAGATGTGACGACACACTAACACAGACACACAGTCACAGGTGGAACACTCACACAGTCATGAAGAAGCCGACCATGACCTATCAAAGCATGTTGTGTGCATGCGTGTAGACTGACATTATGAAATATGTGTTACATGTATGAAAGAGAGCTGATACAGTCCGTGTGCTGTAATGCTCTAATAAACACGTGTTTGTCATACCGTGTCCCTGCACGACATTACAAGACAAGAGGTCAAAGGGCATGCATATTTCTGTGTGTGTGTGAGCTACCTGTTTAAATCACACCTCGGCTTACACACTCACGTCTGGACCACACACGCACACACACAGGCCGGGTGCGGTCCTGCACATCAGGAATGTCACAGGAATAATCAAACCGTCCGGATCACACGCTCAGTTTCTTCACACAGACGTGACAGCGGCACAGACTGACAGCGGGTCACTTCCGAACAGGATGACTTCCAGCAGAACCGTCCTGCGTCTGAACACTGTCTAGTCAAAACAAAGAGCCGTACTGTGTGGTTTGAATTAAACGCCAGCGCTGAAGTTCTCAGAGACTGGCGCAGGACACTTCTGACTTTCTTTCTCTCATGAGCGCTCTGCATCCTATAATCTCACTACATCTGATCTGATCGTGGGCGGACAGTGGGGGGGACAATAAACATTAAAGGGGACACAAATAACATAGTCAAAATTCTACTTATAAAGATACTATGTGAATAAAGAGGAAAGCTTTTGCTACTATTATTGTAGCATGGAGAATGCGTCATTATGGCTACTTTCTAAGTTTCACTTCTAAGATTTTTCTTCAATGTTTTTTAAGTTTATTAAATCAATGTTCATGTTTGTGTACCCGAACAGTCAGTAACGGTGACCGATGCTTAAATTCTGTGTTGTACTCATTTGCTGAGTTTCAGTCAACTGAATGTTTAGCTTATCCGCCGTGCACAGACTGCACAAAATAGATGCGAAGAAAATGACCTTTTCCAACTGAATGAAAGCTGAATTAATGAAAGGGGTCTGAAATGACTTTGGCACTATATTTAGCGTTAACATTATGGCAGGTCGCCACAAATAAAACAATGCATGGGAAACGGCGTGTTAGTTGCAGAGTGTGACGCACTATGCAAAAAGCTATTGTAAACAAGCTAACATTTTAATCGCTAACATAGCAGATTCATGGAAAAATTGAATTTTTTGCAACAACTAATTTATTAAAGGGGTGGTGCAACGGTGTGTCATGCATTCTGACTTCTATACAATGTTAAACGTGTTGTCTTCTGATGCTTAACATGGTCAAACTCGACATATGATGAGTATTTCTGTGCTCGATACACTCCCCCAGTATTCGGAAAGTATTTTTCGAACATAAAAAATAGTTAATGGACAATTTCCCCAGAAAAGCACGCGGCATGCCCACACATTAACCAAGAAGAGCGGGAGAAGGCGCACAAGTCACTTTCACTTGCAACGACTCATTTATTAAAGGGGTGGTGCACGCCGAGCGATATGTTCGTGAAGTTCAGCTGTGTTGTTTGTTCTCTGCATTTGGGTGATAAATGTCCCCCACATTTATTTACACTTTCATACTCTTCGTGACTTTCGGCAATCACAATCTTATTTGATTCTCTTTCTTATAAGCAATTTGAGAAGAAACATCTGAGATGTTGATATGAAACACAGCTGAGAATCTTCTGCGCTATGAAAGAGAAACTTTCATGTGTGATAATCTTAATCTTAAACACACTGAGATCTTTCCTTAGAAACTCCTGTCAGTATTATAAACCTATAAAAGAGATAACACCTCCAAAGCTCTCAATCGGGTGTGTTTTTCCCATCATGCTTCAGTGTTATTTCCGGATGAAAAGCGGTAAACTGATTTGATGTTATGGCGTCATCTGTTTGATTAAACACTGCCAGAGTTCTTCAGAAAAACACCTCCAGAACAAACTCATCACCAACAAGATTACAGCAACTTTCACTTAAAAAAAAAAACTTTCTCATACTAAACATGAGCAATGTTCAGAAAACTCCTGTTGCGCGCAACCAAACTTCCTTCACTAAATCAGCTCATCACGAAAACAATTCTCCTAATATAAACGCTGGATTTGGAGATCTTTTGAAACTTATAGAGGGAGCAGCGGACCCAGCGCTAGAAAATTCTGGACGCGGAAAGTAAAACGGTTTTCTTGGCAATGTGTGCGCACATGCTTTGTTCCGCCTCCTCCCCCCACACGCGTAGCATGTTTTCGGAAATAATCGTACAGCTGTATCAGTCTTTTATAAATGTGATCAAACTAAAGACTGTGGATATTTGAAGGGTACGATACTATCTGTAAGTACTCAATATTAACATGAGATATACAGAAACTGTCTGAGTTAGGGCCGCTTTAATTGATCAGCGTCAACTACATTAAGAGAATCACTTCATTTAAAGTGAATAAAATGGCCGAAGTACTGGAGTTCAAGAACCACTGCTGAACTGAGCCGCTGATTTATGTGTATAGTATAGGTGAGATGAACGGGGTAACCCGGCAGTGGGCCAGACCACTGTGAGGCAGGGGAGGGGGATCTCAACTGTTTCTAAACTAAACACTTTTTTTGCGTTTGTATATTTTTTCTACTTACACAATTATTTTAGGTATACATAAATATATTTTTCAGAATAGACAGTGTGATTTTTTATAATTTTTTGGGGGAACAACCCTCGGATGGGGGGGGCGTGTCCCTTCCATCCCCCCGGGATTTACGCCCATGGATCTGAGTCTCATCCAAACAAGACGGAAGCTATGAGGCCATAAGACAAATAACAGAACTCTTGGACACCTCAAACATTTCTTCTAGACATTATCGAGATTAAACGGAGAGCAAATAGTCTCATCTGCGTCTGAGATATTTCTCCTGAGAAACAGAGTCAGAAATGTCATGAGAGTTTGAGAAGAGAAGTCAACAATGTGTCAAACTGAGCTCGGATTTGTCAAGTCTGTTATCAAACGTGATTAATGAACATTTCTCGTTAAATTGACTCAAATCCAGATTCTTTTACCTCTACAATCCACATTTATTTACACTTTCATACTCTTCATGCGTTTCGACGATCACAATCTCATTTGATTCTCTTTCTTATACGCAATTTGAGAAGAAACATCTGAGATGTTGATATGAAACACAGCTGAGAATCTTCTGAGCTATAAAAGAGAAACTTTCATGTGTGATAATCTTAATCTTAAACACACTGAGATCTTTCCTTAGAAACTCCTGTCAGTATTATAAACCTATAAAAGAGATAACACCTCCAAAGCTCTCAATCGGGTGTGTTTTTCCCATCATGCTTCAGTGTTATTTCCGGATGAAAAGCGGTAAACTGATTTGATGTTATGGCGTCATCTGTTTGATTAAACACTGCCAGAGTTCTTCAGAAAAACACCTCCAGAACAAACACATCACCAACAAGATTACAGCAACTTTCACTTCAATAAAAAAAGCGTTCTCGTACTAAACATGATTTGCACAACCAAACTTTCTTCACTAAACCAAAGCTTCCACATCAGCTTAAAACAATTCAAACACCAGCCACTGTAATACCAACAAGAAATGTCCTGAATCTATAGGAATCTTTTCATCTTCACTATTTGAAACACATCACGCATGCCGTCCATGCTTGCATCCGTTTCATTTGACTTGATTTTAAGTGACACACATTTGTGGATAAACAACATCTGAAGACAACAAAAACGGATACGGTAAGTATTTTTCCCATCCAATGAAACGTTTACTAGCCTGTGTTTAATTTGCTTTCCAAACTACACACGATTCAATTTGAGACTCTTCACAAACTCATGTTTGGATCAGGACCCACCATATGAAAACTACCGGTGCACAAAATCACTTCACTATACATCTGAACGACAAAACACTAAATATGTCAAATGTTTTCACTTCTGTTTTTGCATTTTATGTTCTCGCTAAACAACTTCAAAGAAGAGACGTCGAAAGAGAGATAACAGCGGCCCTGCGGTTCACCACCAGATCTCAGAAATGAACCCCGAAAGCCGCTGAAGAGCCCGAAAATCTATGACCTCTGATGACCTGTGACCCCCGTCGTCAAACTTATTTCAAGCACATTCTGATATAGTATTCTGACAGTTTTCTTAATAAACAGCAACGTGACATAAAAATTCACCCTTTGATAGGCTGTCTTGTAAAAACGTATTTTTAGTAACTGGCTCCACCAAAACACGTTCATTTTCCACTGAGGTCAGCCGTCCCCCATCAACCATCAGACTCTATTCTGGTACACAACATCTACTTTATACAATCCAATTCCTTTCCATTGAATAAAGTAACATCCCGCCCTGTCTCACTGGAAATCAAACTGTGTTTAACAGACGTTTGACTGTTAATCAGAACAACAGAATATATGCTGTCATGGGTGGAGAGACATAATAATATCTGATGACATCACGTCCAAATCTTGATTAAAGTCCTGTATTCACATTCACACTCTTCTGATAGTTGATTTACACAGTCTGTCAAGAGAGATCTGTCATACCAGGGTGAGCGGTGACCAGATCAACTTCTCTCTCACACATACAGAGTGACATCTCTCTTTCCCCCAAAGGAACCGAGGAACTCGTTGCACCATGATGTGCTCTTCATTTTGTCCTAAACTCCATTCAAAGAACAGACTGGGATGCCATGACCTTCATAACTCGATCCCAATGTCACTCAGACAGACACAAAAGCTTTTTGATGAATCGATTCCTGAAACTCTGTTGACCTACATTGAGTATTTCATACAAACACTGCAGGCATTAAAGGGAAAGTTCATCCAAAATGAAAATCGTGTCATCATTTACTCGCCCTCTTGTCATTTCAAACCTGTGTGACTTTCTTTCTTCTGCAGAACACCAAAGAAGATATTTTGAAGAACGTTTGTAACCGAACAGCAATGGACCCATTCACTTCTATTTCATGGACACAAAGCCAATGCAAGTGAACAGGGTCTAGACAACAACATTCTTCAAAACATCTTCTGCCGAAGAAAGTCAACAGGGTGAGTAAATGATGACGATATTCTCATTTTTGGGTGAAAATTTGACTTAATGTTTACCTTAATGTATCTTTCCTGTAGCTCATTGTGTTAACAACGCAAGGTTGTGTGTTGGATCCCAGGGGATTGCAGATAACTATGTAAAATGTATAGGATAATGCAATGTAAGTCGCTTTGGATGAAAGCATCTGCCAAATGAATGAATGTAAATGTCACTTCAAGCACCAGATTTCCGAACTGGAACCAGTAACCAAAACCGGGTCACAGAGTTAAACCAACGATATTAAAGGTGTCCTGAACTGGCCGTCTTTATTATTTTAAACTGTTGTCTGAGGTCTACTTATGAAGTTTGCGTGGTTTTTACATTCGAAAACATCAAAATCAATAAGTAACAGGCTATTTTCTACCCGGGTTTCGAGGCCAGCTCAACAAACGCTCTGTTTTATGGGCGTGCCACATTGAATGCTTTAAAGTAAACGCCCACTGCTATGATTGGACAGTTTGCGTAGTAAACTTAGTTGGAGTCTTCTGTGAATTTGGTTAGACACTAATAACTAATTTATTAGTCAGGTCATATCCAGCGATCTCTAACAAACCAATAGTGACGCATAGTACAAATATGTTTTACTCACATAGGATTGCTGTGCCATTCCTGTAAGATCCAATAACGTCTTTAAAAATAAACTTTAACCACACATTCCTAATGTCCATCTGGTTCCGCGCCATTTGTGTTACTTCATTCGCGAATCAGTGGGCGTGGAAATCGGGCGTAGAAATCTGCCTTCCCCCATTCCAGTAGACAGGACTGTGGACTTGCTATGATGTAAATAGCTGCCCAGAGGTGATGCAAACATGGCCGCCGAGTGGCACGATTTCCGTAAACGGTTTGGTTAAACACACAGACCACATCTAAAACATGTGTTGTGAATAATGTGATTTAGATATGATCAATATTCCAAATTCAATTCAAAATATTATTTTATTCCTATAAGAAAATAACTGTCTAACTAGATTTGACGTCACCATGATGGACAGATGCTGTGTGTGGTTGTCAAGGCGTTGCTATGAAGTTGCCTGGGTTTCTGGTCCAAGACCTTCCAAGTCTCTGATATTCTGGGCTAGATGCACAAGAACTGCACAAGTTACAGTTTACCGTTGTAAAACTCTACAGTTCTCTCTAACCCTTCTGTCCAACAGGTGTAGGGCAAACTAATCAGAGTGTTCATGTCAAAGTTCAGTGTTCAAATCACTTCATAAATTTAACCATTGAGAGAATTCTGCAAACAGCATTTATGAACACAGATAACACTCAGTTTTACCCCTAAAACACAGACGGGGTCACTCACAAACTGCTAAAAACACTGAAAAGTCTTTAACCTGAACCACACAAACTGGTCAAATGTGAGGTGACCAGCAGATGTGTCTGATGAAAACAAACGTCTATCATGTACCCGTACATTATATAACATCAACCCACTCAACTCAAAAGAACAATTTCCCATCACTGCACTTCAGAAAGTGCGTCTCATCCACAAAGTAATTCAAAGATTTTTGATTTGCCAAATAACATTACATCGTCCGTCCACAAACATGTTGGTAGTGTGCCGGACTGCCTTGTCAGGGTCCAATAACTGCCCTCGAGCTGAATGAAATGATTCTGTGAAATATACAACATGAATACAGTGATACACACGCTAAACACAGGCGAGAACTCTCTGAAAACGAATGCTACAAGATTCAGTCTACAGAGACACGCGCTATGTTAACTGTAGCCATACTCAGGAGAGTCTTATGTGCATTATGTGGACGGAAACTCAGCTCAACAACACACAAAAAAGCAAAATGAAAGCACAAATAAAAACACTGATAGTTAGACACCTAAACCTTTAAGTGTAGTCTGTTTATAGCATCGCTTTTTACTGCTGCCGGCTTAAAAAGTAACAAATGCTGATTTGTAAAGATGATCTTGAGAGACAAAACGTGTAAACATCATAAACCTTTGTTAATCACGGAGCTTATTTACATATCTATGGGGAAAATGCACAGGCTTTCAGTCGAAGGAACCAGCACGGCGCAGACATCTGGGTTAGCCTGCAGAAACATGTCACTGTACTTGATACTGTCATTCAACCAAATCTGGTCAACAGACATCAATGTGGACACTGTCTGGTCTCAAGCGCGTTAAAAACAACTACAGGATTTATTTACATTTGCACACAGTTTTTTATTGTATTATTTTTTGTGTCAAGGTTTTCCACACAGCCTTTTAAAAGGTTTTCTTACTTTATGTTTCAAGTATTGTATCACAAATAATGAAATAACCAGCTTTATTAAAATACAAGTAGTAACCATTGGAGGTTCACCGTTAGTCTGTGGTTACAGCGGTGAGGTCACAGTTCATTTAAGAACACGATCACCGGTGAAGTGTGAATGTAATGAAGATGTTTCAGTGAATGACAGAGAGTCGTGGACTTGTGTTTATAATGACAAGTGCAGCATTCATGTGCACGGAAAGCAAAGTTTTGTGTTTGGGTCACCGTACCTCCCCGCGTCTGCTCTCGGCTCCGGGTCTGGTGATGAGCGCGGTGTCCCCGCACACGACCGCAGCATCCTCCACGAACACGCAGTCCGGTAGCGTCTCATCCGCGGGCAGCTCGATCACCTTCAGCCCGAGCCGGTGCTTCAGAACCGACACGTACTCCTCGTGTTCCTGCGTGGCTTTCACTGGGTCCACCTCCAGATTACAGGTCCTCAGGGCTTCCGTGGCCAGAGACCGAGGAACCGCTCGAACCACGGCGTGCGTAAAGCTCCCGAATCCGGCCATGTTTCCGTTCCGCGCGCCTTAAATCTCACAGTTTACCGAGTCGATGTGCTCTCAAACAGTCCCAGAACCCTGCGCGTTTTGTTGATTTGTTTGTTTGTGTGTTGTTGTTTTTCCTGGTCGCGCGTCCGCACTTTGACCGCTCGAGCTCTGAAGGGGCGACGGCAGGGCGGCTGTGACGTCACGTGCGCTCCGGACGCGCCGAGCACGCACTTTAATTAAAAAGAAAATCTCAACAGATTTTTAAAGAACATTTTCTAAAACAACTATATCAAATAATCGTGTGTACCATAATAAATATAAACCCTTTTATTTAGGTTACGTTTGTATAAATACGTTTGACATCAAATAACTATTGACAATATGAGCACGCGTTTGATCTGTAAGCACTTTCTCATCTATTGCTTCAGCGTGATATTTTACACTTGTATTACAAAACCATTCATTCCCTTGACTGAAGGACAGTGTCACGCAAGCGTTTGCTAATGTGTGAGTCATTTTTCCGACGACACATTTCTGCTGGCTCGTGTCCCGGCTCCTCCTCCACCTAACCCGAACAAAGAGCGGAGAACCGCCCATGAGAGAACGCACTGTTACCCCCACCGGCCACCTCAACAACATCTCATCACCCGAGAGACACCTGCACGGATGAAGATAGACCTTCACAGGAGATGAACTTTCATTTATTCAATAAAGGAAATAGATAAATAACGTGAAATGTTTTCAGCTCGGGTCTCACACGCAGGAAATCCCAGCGCATGAATTGTGTCCATTTTTAGAAGGAATTCCGTGGCCGGGGTCACACTGTGTGTGTGTGTGTGTGTGTTTGTTTAAAGCTGGAATTCCTCTTCTCTATGGACATTCCTGTGTCTTTCCATCTTTCCGTTGAGCCTGGCTGGAAATCATTCTCCAGACATCCTTCAGTACATTCCTCCACACCCCAGGAACAAAGTTTGTCTTTTCTTGTTCCAGATCCACTCAATTATCCAGACCGGTCTAAACATTCCCGGAGCTCCACATTCCATTCTCTCACCCCCCCCAACCCCTCCTGAGCTCCGTTTTTCCATTCCTCCGGCTTTCCCCTCGGAAAGGAAATATGTGGGTTTAGGTGAGGAGAGCGGCTGCTAGCACACACCTGCCTAACAGACATGAGCTCTATAAAAGATGAATGAAGTCTGAAGAGCTTCAAAGACGTTTCAGACCTGGTTTTCATCAACAAAACACATTTTCACAAAAACACATTATATAAGTACAACAGCAAAAACATTTGTTTGTGTTATAATAATGGACTTTTTTTATCGAGTCATATTGTTCATTATCCCACACGGAGACTGTTTACGGTTGCTAAGCAACTGAACAACTTAGTTTATTAAAGGAATAGATCACCCAAAGTTAAATCATTTCCTTTTTTTACTTAATAAAATCCAGCTCTTACAAATATTTACGGTTACACTTTACATTATGAAGCAACAAAAAAAACTGTGCAATTATACATGTGTTCATTAATGATCAATACGTCATTTACAAATGCATTATAAAGCAGTTATAACTGCATGAATAAAAAGGGAGATTCTAACTAAATACCCTATATTACAAATAACATCAAGATAATAATCAATCTGCTTTTGAGTCAAATAAATGATGAATAAATACATTTATTAAGCCTTTATAACATGTGAGTTAAACATGGCTCAGGTATTTCGTCAGAATCCCTCTTTTTATTCATTGCAGTTATAACTGCTTTATAGTGCATTTGTAAATTACTTTTTTATCATTAATAAACACTATATAAATGCTTTATAAAGGGTACCGTAATGTAAAGTGTTACCATGTTTACTATGGTAGGCATAGCTTCATCCAAAATACTGATCGTGTTAAAATCATAATAAATCAAAATAAATGATGGACATCAGTGCACAAAGATTATTTATGCCATTTTACTTTCTGTTAACGTTACATTAATCCCCAATTCTACGGTGGTAACTCTAATTGTACTCTTGGTGGTCTCTTGGTGGTAAATGTCTGTCTGTAAAGGACACTCGGGCAAAACCCTACTGCCTCCCATTCGAGACCAAAATCACTGAAACAGAATTTCAGCTGTTGTACATGTGTGTGATTTTAAGACACAAAATTGAATCTCATCTGAACAACATTCACTGGTATTTACTGCATAAACCAAATCCAGACTGTAAACTACTGTAATCCCACAGGAGCTTTACAAAAGAGTCCAACACTCTCTCTTACGTTCCGATGAAGAACACGTCATGCCTGAAATATTTCTCTGTTCAACATTCAAGTATGATGCTGTAGAAACACACACGACGGGTGAATCTCATTTCTTAAATCGAGACAAACACAACCAAGTATTTATAGCATTCATTATTTCAAACTTGACATTCAATGACCCTCAAATCAATCAAACATTTCTTTGCATTGTTTGGTTGGGCCCAAATCATACCTAGAGTAAGCAACCTTTCAGATGACCCTAGCAACCATATAGCAATGCCTTAGCAACCACACAGTACAAGCACACAGCCGGCTTATAACTGCTCAGGACACCTAGCATCTACATCACAATGCACTACCAACAACAACCACATCTAAGCAACTGCATAGCAACCCCCCGGCAACCACCAGGATCACATATGCAGGTGAGTCACCTGCACAGGTAAACATCACTTTTGATTCCCTCAGAAAACAAAAATTTGAGCTTTATTTTATGTGAAATTATATTTTAACTGATCGATGATTCAGAAACGGCAGGCATAAGTCCAGAAGAAAGTGAGCGAAATGCTTTCAGCAGCAGTTCATTCACAGAGCAGTGACAGGAAATGACATCACAACGTGAGTTATGGAAAGAAAAGCCAAAGAGCAAAAAGCTGAATGTCCTCTGTGGCTGCATGAGGTTTTTCAGAAGACACATCCTGCTGTAAAATAAACACAGCCTGAGCCATAATGTCGAAATATGGCTGCAGCTCAAGTCTCCTTCAAGAGTGGGGTCGGATCAGGGGGGGTTAAGTCTCTGAGTCATGCGTTCGCAATCGATAGTCACCGCCAACTCACTGTTGTGAGGCGATTCCAAGGAGCTGGAGAAAGCCGATGGAAAATATTATGTTCGCCATAACAAATGAGCGCAAATGAAAGACGCTCTTGTAGCCGTTCCTGCATGTGTAATTCCAGAATAGAAAAATGAGGGGTGACTCTACTGGAATACAATGACAGCACTGTTTCCTAAAACCCCGCGCCCCTCTCGTCAGGAGACATGGAGAACCATACGTCTCCAAACGACATGTGCCGGAACAGATGTCAACATAACCATGAGCTCATGTTCTCATTGGATGCACCCAACGGTCACTCTCTTCAGGGAACACACTACATTTGACCTCATTAGATCGTACTGAACGTAGGCTACAGACACAAAACAATCATGATTTAAAACAGCGAATCCAAAAAGTTTTCAAATACCACAACCTAAGCATTAACTTCATCAATTACTCTTTATTGGTTAACTTTCAAACAACTTACTAACCAAACAACACTCAACCTCGTTGACTTCTATTCTATGAACACAAAACTACTGAGACATTTCTCAAAATAGCTTCTGTTGTGTTCAGCTGAAGAACGAGTCATGTACAGATTTACAACCACATGACAGAGAATAAATGATGACAGAATTTCGATTAAGAGTTATCTATCTAACACTTTAGTTGTCATTTGACTCCATTTGGGAATCACCCTTTATTTCTGCCAGAATGTGAAGCACATGGGAGAATTGGACAGAATAAATTGACTTTAAAATAGCTTATCAAAGTGAAATGTGTATGGCTGGTACATCACAGCAAATGTATCCAGGTCTACAAATATTTATGATGCATGTTGGGGATTTACCAACATAAACTGTAAAACCATGCAAATAATTTATCTAAATAGCCTGAATTTGTAATCTAGTTTTGTCCAAAGTGGCAGCTATGGGGCAAAGTGAGCCAGTGTCTACACCTAGGTATTCTTAAATTTCTCATTTTTAAACCTGTACAACTTTCTTGTTTGTCACAGGCTACTGAGTTTATGGACAGTGTACACCAAAGCACACTTATATTCTCTGATCAAGAAAAGCATTTTACACCTGATATTACTGTATATATTTACAACATAATTCACTAATGGCCTAACATGTTTGGCATTAAAAAGCACGGTATAATGCCAAGTATCTACAAAAACAGACGTGGTGAGAGCGGAAATTCAATTATTTTTAATCAACAAACTATGTTTAGTCTGTTTTTGGAAGGTTACAACTTTGGTGTTTCACGAGATATAACAAGTTATTTCAGAAATGCAAACCAAAAGATATGGCAAACTAAAGATATTGAAATGTAAGTTTATTTGTTTATTTAAGTTAGTATTTGTAAGGGAAAATAATGATTTAATTACTTTTTTTGGAAGGTACATTTTTAAAAACGTGGTTTCACATCTTTCAAATTCAGTTGCATGCTCAGTATATCCCCATATGGTCCAATTTAACCCTGACACGGATCAACTTACCCCTATCATGGGGGCAAACTGAGCCACAGGAGCACTTTTTTATAAGAAGCCATATTTTTAAAACCATATATAGGTGTGTTCTAATAATTTAGATATATATGAAACATCCTGAAAATACTTTCTAATTAACTCTTGAGGACCACATATGTAAAAACTGGCTCATCTTACCCCATCTCACCCATACCTTTTAAGCTAGATACATGTATTGCTTCAATATATACATGATCAGAAGAGAAGGTCTCGTTTAAACGGATCATCTTTATTGTACTGGCACAGTTCAGCACATCACCATCTAGTGTCACAATTTGGTAAAAATGCCACGAGATCATGTAAACACAATGTATACAACTGAGGTCTTCAAACAGCACAAACCCCAGTCATAAGAAACTAATAATGGTGGCATGTTTTGTTTTATATTAAACAAACACAGATAAACAGCGCATGAAGACGCGCGAGAAAAACGCACCTGCGCGATGACAGGTATCCAAAGGTCCTCCCATTTCAGATGCCAAACGACCATCAGGACATCTCGATCTCCACATGACTCTGTTCTGTTTGAGACAGAAGAAATAACTTTTCAATATTCTCAGGATGTTGCACATTCCCTTTCTCTCATAGTCGGTTTGCTTTGCGTCTGTCCAAGCACCCCTATCCTAATCTCTGAAATTCAGTGGACTGCAACTTATTTGAGTCCACTTTTTTAAACATCTTTTAAGGAAAATTGGATGCCTGTTGCGCTTTTCTTTCATTACGCGATAGACAGACAGCATGAATATTACATTAGCTGCTGGAATTTCCTCCATGGAGAGCGCATTTAAGCACCCTTTAAACTGTCAGGAATGTTTTGTGGTTGAATAACTCCGGCAGAAATGTTAACTACTGCCCAGACCAAATATGGTAATATTGTTACGTCTGGAGTCACATCTGGAGTCACTTAAAGCTGAGTAAAGAGAGAGAGAGAGACGAAGCCAGCCAAAAATAGAATGCGTAAAGCGTCAGTCCACAGCGTCCCCAAACACTCGCTGAACTTTACATTTTTAAACTTCTTGACGGCACAGAGCGTCTTTTGCACCTCTAACAGGAATGGACAAGTAATAAAAGTTATGTTGACTGTAGATGGAGACACTTCCTGATGCGTTTGCCAACAGCGCGAATGCGCGCATACTGTGAATTAACTTTAGACAATGTGTGATGCGCTCGGAATGAATGCGCGAAACGCCATTAATGGACCCACGACATACTTGTTTGACGAGTAATAAAGCTAATCCTTCACATGACGTTAACAAAAATAGAGTAGGCTAGTAAAGAGTCCTGTGCCAATGTTGTTGCTTCGGCTAAAAATACCAGAGACATTCTAATGGATTTAATGGTTATAATGTGAAACTATCACGTATTCTACTGTTGGTGGAATATGGCCTAGTTGATGGCACCAATAGAACAACATTAAATCCAACTGGAATAAGACCCAAAACACATCACCTAAGGGAATTTTGTAATGGGTTTTAATGGTAAATAACAGAAATGGTTCACGTGGTGGCATTCATGAGCACCATTTGATGTTATGTTTGTTTATTTAGCAAGGTCAACATTAAAATTGGCAATAAACTCCCAGACAACGCTCCGTTTTACGTTTCAGTTTTTTTAACACCAAAACATTAAAATAGTTGAGCAAATACGGAATAAATCAAACGGTGGAAAGATAAATATTAAAGGTGAAACGGTACAAAACGTGTTCACTCCGAGGGGAAAATTCATTTAGGAGAATAAAGGAAAGTTAGACAGGGTGGTGCTTAGCTAGGATGGAAAACGCGCCAAGAGACATTCCGCGCATTCTTTGGGAACAGTTCAGCGTTGGTGACGTCAGCGCTCCGCTTCGGTATATAAAGAGGAGCGGAGCGCGTCTCAGCATTCGGAGCGAAGCGCCTTCACACGCGCACAAACACAACGCCAAAGCGACGCGACCGTGACGCGTACCACGAGGACTTAAAACGAGGAATTGTGCCTTTGACACACAGTGTAGAAACAACGCGAAGATGTTTACCTGGGCTGTTTTCTTCATCGTTACTGCGCACTTTAGTGCGGTAAGTTACTTTCATTCTTCATATTCAGACTACTGTGATGAGGAAGAACACAGAGTTAATGATATCTCTATATAGAGCACGATCACATGGACTGTGTAGTTTGTAAAGGATTTAATGGTTGGTTGATTGGTATCCTTGCGTCGCGTCTCGCTGCCTCGAGCGTTACGTTCGCATGCCAAATAGGCTACTTCAAAGCGCGTCTTGGAGACCTCTGCTTTTGTCTCGGTTTTTCTAAACCCAAGCTTACGTTTTCTCTCACTCACTCTCACTCTCACTCTCACTCCCACTCTCAATCTACAGTTTGTGAAGCGCTACCGTTAACCACACAGCTATCTAGTGTTTGTTCTTGACAGATTTGTAAACTGTTATACTTGAACTCCTATTGAATATTTTGTTAGTGACAATTCAGTTACTAACCGGTGTTTTTTTTCATTCAGGTTCTCGCCAGCTGCCCAGCTTTGTGCTCGTGCCCGGCGGAGATGCCCAAATGCGCGCCCGGTGTCGGTCTGGTGCCGGAGGGCTGCGGCTGCTGCAGAGTGTGTGCGAGACAGCTGAATGAAGACTGCAGCAGGACAGAGCCGTGCGACCACACCAAGGGGCTGGAGTGCAACTTTGGGGCCAGCCACGGAGCTACTAGAGGCATCTGCCGAGGTCAGTTTCTCATCACCCATTATGAAAGACGGTAAACGGAAAACAATCCTCGAATTAAAACCAAAATGCGCTCTGTGTTTTCTCCACAGCTAAATCGGAAGGCAGACCGTGTGAATACAACAGCAGGATCTATCAGAACGGAGAGAGTTTCCAGCCCAACTGTAAGCACCAGTGCACGTGCATCGACGGGGCGGTGGGATGCATTCCCCTGTGCCCGCAGGAGCTCTCCCTGCCCACGCTGGGCTGTGCCAACCCCAGGCTGGTCAAGGTGCCAGGGCAGTGCTGCGAGGAATGGGTCTGCGACGACGGAAAGCACAGGCAAGCTACAGACAAGCTGTTTGGCGGCCAGCAGACGGTAGACGATTCTGAGAACGATGTTACCAACAGAAACGAGCTCATCTCTATCCTCAGGCCTCTGCCCGGTAAGTCTCCCTCTCTGTCTGCCCGAAGAACATGTTTTGCGCAGATGTGATCGGGTGGAGTTTTAAACAGCGCGCTCTTCCTCCGCAGCGTTCAGAACGGAGCCGGAATCGAGGAGGTTTGAGAAATGCATCGTTCAGACCACACCTTGGTCCCAGTGCTCCAAGACCTGCGGCACGGGCATCTCCACCAGAATAACCAACGACAACAGCCAGTGCAAGCTGATGAAAGAGACCAGGATCTGCGAGGTCCGGCCGTGCAGCCAGTCGCCGTACACCAGCCTCAAGGTAAGAGTGCTCCGGCGCGCACCGCGCACCGCCCACTGACACATTTACATTTAGTCATTTAGCAGACGCTTTTATCCAAACAACTTGTTGCCTATAACAACAACATAGGCAACAAAATGCATAAGTGCATCAAACTAGTCCATTAAAGCCCAGCACAGTAGACAAAGCTAACATGACACCTGAACAAACGCATCAGACTTATCGTTCGTGTTCTCGCTCATTCCACAGAAAGGAAAGAAATGCAACCGCACCAAAAAGTCCACGCAGCCCGTCAAGTTCACCTACGCAGGATGCTCGAGCCTGAAGAAGTACCGACCCAAGTACTGCGGCTCCTGCGCGGACGGCCGCTGCTGCACCCCGCAGCAGACCCGCACCATCCGCGTGAAGTTCCGCTGCGAAGACGGCGACACCTTCAACAAGAACGTCATGATGATCGAGTCGTGCAAGTGCACCTACAACTGTTCCCACGGCAACGACGCCTCCTACCCGTTCTACAGACTCTTCAACGACATCCACAAGTTCAGGGACTGAGCGAGGAATCCCATCCCGTCACCGGGGTGACGTCACCGCAGCCTGGCTGGGTGGGTGGGTTGGAGATGGTGGGCCCGTCCGCCGGCCCCTCCAGAACGGTCTCCTGTTGTATCCAGATTCCCACGGAATTACGGACTTGCGTTACGCGGACTTTGAAGTGCACTGTCGGCTGAGGCCGCGTCGGCGTTCGGAAAGGCTCGCTCCACACTGGAGCAATACCATTAATGGCTTCGTTACGGAGCTTCTTGTAAAGAGACACGACTGTACAATGCGTTTGTCAATGTTCAAATGTCCAGTGTATATTTTGACGTCCAAACAGAAAATCAGACCCAAACTGTAGACTTGTGTCACAACTATGAACATGTTCAACGCCCGCTTGAGTTGTTTTTAGTAACTCTTCAATGTTCGGCAGCTATCGAAATCAAACACGATTAACAATCAAATGAATTAATGTTGTTTTTGTTTATTATTATTAATTTTATTTATCGAAAATGTAGCTCTCTTATTTGAACGTTGTCATACTGGAATAAAGTACAAATAATCTATGATCTAATTTTATATGTAACAAATAAAAAGATTTATTTATGAATGACATACCTCTCAGTTTCTTCTTCTGCAAGAACATTCATGGGTGCTTGTTTATAACTGAGATACTTCTTGGGCCTCCTAGACAAATAAAATGCATAAATCATACAGAAACCTGAAAGGCTCAAATCTGCCCTACAGTCTTCTTCCACACATGTGTTCAATAAACACTGATCTTATCTTTCGTCTAAGACCTTCAGCTCTGCACTAATGCATTAAACTGCCGTCCGTCTTCAGCGTGCTGGAGTGATGGTTCATCTGCGCTGGTTTGGTCCAGGTGAAGGAGATCCAGCTGAGGAATGCGGTGATGGATCACGGCGCAGACGCGCTGATGCTCGACAGATGTTGGAAAGTATTTGGAAAGCGGCTTGTTTGGTTTCAAGACATTCTGCAAAAAGGGATCCAGGAACCGAAACGGTCACATCTTGACGAAGACAAGCAGCCTTCAGAGGATGACAAGCCATCAGACGTTTCCTTGAGATAGACACCGAAGCCAACACAATTCTAAAACTGGAAACAAAAGGACACATAAATAAAACAGATAACAGTGAGGTTATTTTTCAGCCGAGTCGAGAAAGGAAATGTGTGTGACGGATATTTGTTTATCTACAAAGCAGTGAGACTTGAAAAAAGAAAAGGTCACGACCGGTTTCACAGACAAGGCTTAAGGCTAATCTCGGACTAAAATGAACGCGTGACCTGTTTTAACTGAATATAACATGCCCAGAAATATCTCAAGATGCACACCAGCACTGTATTCTTCTAAGGCATTTTTATAAAATTGTCATATCTTTATTCAACAGAGGCGTAGTCTTAGATTAAGCTAAACCGTGTCTGTGAAACCAAGCCAAAAGAAGATATTTTAAAGAACGTTGATCATCAAACAACACTGATATCTGAACTCCGTTGACTTCCATTGTATGAACACAAAACCACTCCAAATATCTTTTGTGTTCCACCGAAGAAAGGTTTACAACCACATTAAAAAGAATAAATGATCACAGAATTTAACACCGGGCCTGAATGTGTCTCTGTTCTGAATGTGAGAATTTTGTACCCATTTTTCAGAGATACTGTAATCTAACAGGAATGAAATGTACCTCTCCAAAAATAACCACAAACTTGCAGATCACGATAACATAAAACAGAGAGACGCACAGACAGACACACAGAGAGAGAAAGACGGTGTGATTCACTCTTAAAGCGTCTGTGATGTTTTATTCGAACAGTAGTTTCATCTGCATCATCAGTCCTCTCCTGAAATCTCTTTGTTTCTCGGTTTCATCTGTCCATCATCCAGACGATGACCCCTAGTGTTCAAACACAGATCTGACATCACGTCCAGTTACACAATCGCAACTAAGACATCACATTCACAATCTACAGAGAATGTAAGTAAAGAGACTTTAAAACTCCTCCAATGTATGTAAGTACCATTCAGAAGAGGAATTATATAAATGACAACCATCTTGAGCAAAGTTAGCAGAGAGACGCACATGATGTAAACGGGTTTGTGAGCAGATCCGCCAATGGGGAATTATTACAGTTCAAGAACACAGATGTGTGATGTAAGCAATGAGCGCATGCAGCAGACAGCGTTACATAAGTGTGGATGATGAAGAACTTCATGAACATCAGTCTGTGTCCAGAGACCGAGGAGGCAAAAGTGTTTATTTATTCAAACTCCGCCAGCCCTCCACAGAGCCTTTACTGAGCGCCTCACGTGGACTCGACACAAAACTGACTTTTGTCCTGGATGCTGATTTAAGATGCAGCTAAGCATCACTGTTTGGCCGTGGGGTTTTGTTGCCTAGCAACGTCATCAGTGATGTGCTTAAAAAATAAGGTCAAGTTGCTCTCAATGTATCGTTCAAATAAAAAACTGACCAGCATCTAATCTGAACAAACAACAGACAAGAGGTCGAAGGTCAACAGCTGGATGATAGATGTGCTCGTGTTAAGTATTTAACCCTATTTAAAACACTTGTCTTGTTTATCTGAAAAACACCATAAAAGAGCCACGATAACGTCTCTGTGATGCTCTGAACACTAGATGCGAGTCCTGCAGGGTACAACCTGCGAGGTTGCCGAGAAAAGTAAAAATAACAACACTTAAGTGTTCAACATTAAGCTATCCTTTATGAAGCATTTATAAATGTGTTCATTAATGATTAAGTCATTTACAAATGAATTATAAAGCAGTTATAACCGCATGAATAAAAAGGGAGATTCTAATGAAATGCCTGCCAAATAGTGAGCAGGAATAAGAAAAACAACACAACACCGTACAGTGTCCAGTCTGACGGACTATATTACAAACAACATCAAGATAATAATCAATCTGCTTTTGAGTCAAATAAATAATGAATAAATACATTTATTAAGCCTTTATAAGATGCGAGTTAAACATGGCTCAGATATTTCGTCAGAATCCCTCTTTTTATTCATGCAGTTATAACTGCTTTATTATGCATTTGTAAATGACTTATTATTAATGAACACATTTATAAATGCTTTATAAAGGATACCCTAATGTAAAGTGTTACAATGTTTTCTTGCAGTTTTTCTATTTGACTATTGAAATAATCAGGCAGATATATCCTTAAGTTACACTCTTGTATACATTATAATCATAAACTTATACTGTTGTGGTCTTTGTAAGGAACTGAGTGCATTATTCAGAATCTGTGTATGAAGCAGAATCATTTTTTGTTTCAATACATGTGCTTAATAAAGACGTGTCCTCATCACGATCAAATGTGTTTTCTCTTGCGATGTTCTCTTTCCGGCTGGGTTATGAAATGTTTAACCACAAAGTGAGATTGTACGTATCACAGTAGAACTCCTTTAATGTCATTCCTGTCTGTGACAGTCGTCTCGCATGTAAAACAATCAGAAGATAAACACACATCTGCATCCAACACACTGAGACATTGCGAACGACTGCGACTGCTGTATTATTAGTATTATTAAGCGAAGCTGAAAATGCTGTGGAGTGTTTGTGTTCTGGGACTTGATATAAACAACGTAAATGTTTATGTAATACGGGCTGTCACAATATCAGATCATTGTAGCTGGAAAAAACACAAGAACGCTGTCATTGCGGTGTCTATTGAACTATATAACATGCTACAACTCAAATTGAACTTTTATTTGCCGTTTTTTTCTCTTTTGGCCTATGAATCACACTCAAATTCTGAATGTAGGGAGGCAGTGTTTGTAGAAAAGGACACAGAAATATTATTCACACGTGTAGTTTAAACACAATAATCAGAGTTATTAAAAGCAGTCTAGTCTCACTTCACGGTTAATGTTTCATTCGGCGAGCGAAACACATATAATAACAAAAAGATCATTTCATTTAGTGTCGTGCAAAAGTGACGCTTTCACATTTTCGGCAGCGCGAGACACAGACAATGTCTCATCCCAAAATGTGATAAGAAAATCAGAACTAAACTTCATCTGTCCTATTAAAAAAGTGAAGTATATATCTCCTCACACAGTGTGCTCTGGCTGTGTACTGAATGTTTTTGTAAATGTAGCAGATCAATACAGTTAACTGGACACATCGTGAGCAGTGTGCTGTAAACACAACCATGGCTTGGAATGAAATGTACATCTGGGAGACGTCTGTTTGATGTCTGCAAGACGTATTTTGTTTTTGTACATTGTTCACCCAAAAATCTACTTTGTGTGATTTCTTTACCCCCCCCACATGACGTTAAACATGTTACGAGAACTTCCGGCGTCTCTGGAGCACAAATGAAGATATTTAAGAGACATCCCAGAGATTTCAAGGCCTCCTCATAAACATCACGGTGTCAGTTGTCGTCGAGGTCCAGAAAAGCACTAGACATGGTTACATTGGTTCATCCGCTCATAGTGACTCAATTGCATTTTGAATGCTTTATGTGTGAAAAACAAACCAAGATAGCAACTTTAATGGATATATTCTTCTCTGTCCTGTCAGTTTATGGCACACGTTCACAAGAGCACTTCTTAGATGAGAGCACTTTCGCGTTATGAGCCCCATGCGGACAAACCTAACACGCATGCGTCAAAGTGCTCTCGTGAACGCGCGCCATACACTGACAAGACAGAGGCGAAAATATCCATTAAAGTCGCTATTTTGGTTTGTTTTCACACAAAGCATTCTCATAACTTCAACTGATCCACTATGAGCGGATTGACCAATTTAACAATGTCTTTAGTACTTTTCTGGACCTTGACAACAACTGACACCGTGATGTCTTTGTAAGATGTATGTGATTCAGAATGTCTGCAAAACTGCCTCCTCTAAGATGTTTCTCAGATGTTTTTCGGATCTTACAGACGTACCTGTGTTATCTGGGAACAAGCTGATACAAACGGCAATAAACAAACCTCACAACAACACAAACAATAGAGACTTAACACACATCTGACATCCCTCTCAAACACCATACGAGACCTGCAAGAACAACGTTTATTCAAGTGATAAATACATAAAGCACACAAATGAGCCTCTGTGTTCCTCAGATGTGATGTTATCCTCGTTCTGCAATGACACTTTGTGCTTTAACACGTGTTATATAACACTACATCTGCATGGATGTCCGAACTAAACTCAGGGTCAGTAAGAGAAATGAAATCGTATTTAACATTATAAATCACAATACATTATAAATGTAAGAGTTCAGGTGAGGATGTGCTGGAGAGTTTGTGTTATGTCACAGCCTCTCATATATCTTATCACAGGTCACATAAACAGCCTGTGTTATCACCGTAACAACAAGTATTCTTATTGTCATTATCTGAAGGCGATATCAAGAATATGTAGATTATCAGACTCTGTGTTCAGTCCCATAAACAGTTTGATAACTAACATGGCCGCTGACGTCACTCACGCTATCACCAGTATTAACCTCATGAGAACTTTCACTGGGAACATCTGAAAGAACGTGACCCTCGCTAGCATAAACTTGAGCATTTTCTACATTCACACCTTCAACATGGATATCTGCAGGAAAGCAACAGTTGCTAGCAGAAACATTAGCGTTCTTTAGATTAGCCTGACTTGAACCCTCAACATGGATATCTCTAGCAGTGCAACTGTCACTAGCACAACTATTAGCATTTTCTGCATTAGCCTGACTTGAACCCTCAACATGGATATCTGCAATAAAGCAACTGTTGCTAGCATAAACATTAACGTTTTTTAGATTAGCCTGACTTGAACCCTCAACATGGTTATCGGTAGCAATGCAAATGTCACTAGCACAACTATTAGCATTTTCTGCATTAGCCTGACTTGAACCCTCAACATTAATATCTTCAGGAGTGCAACTGTTGCTAGCATAAACATTAGCATTTTCAGCACCTTCGCAAACATCAGCCTGACATGAGCCGTGAACATCTGTAGCAAAGAAACTGTCGCTATTATAAACATCAACAATTTCTATGTTCACCTGACTGTCACCATTAACCTGGATATCTGCAGAAATGCAACTGTTGTTAGCATAAACATTAGCGTTCTTTAGATTAGCCTGACCTGAACCCTCAACATGGATATCTGTAGGAGCACAACTGTCTCTAGCATTAACATTAGCATTTTCTGCATTCATCTGACACGCAGCATCAAACTGCACATCTGTAGGAATCCAACTGTCACTAGCACAACTATTAGCATTTTCTGCATTAGCCGGACTTGAACCCTCAACATGGATATCTTCAAGAGTGCAACTGTCACCAGCATAAACATTAGCATCTTCTATGTTCATCTGAGACGCACCTTCAACCTGCATATCTGTAGCAATGCAACTGTCGCTAGCGCAAATTTGAGCATTTTCTGCATTAGCCTGACTTGAACCCTCAACATGGATATCTGTAGCAATGCAACTGTCGCTAGCACAACTATTAGCATTTTCTGCATTAGCCGGACTTGAACCCTCAACATGGATATCTTCAAGAGTGCAACTGTCACCAGCATAAACATTAGCATCTTCTATGTTCATCTGAGACGCACCTTCAACCTGCATATCTGTAGCAATGCAACTGTCGCTAGCGCAAATTTGAGCATTTTCTGCATTAGCCTGACTTGAACCCTCAACATGGATATCTGTAGCAAAGCAACTGTCGCTAGCACAACTATTAGCATTTTCTGCATTAGCCGGACTTGAACCCTCAACATGGATATCTTCAAGAGTGCAACTGTCACCAGCATAAACATTAGCATCTTCTATGTTCATCTGAGACGCACCTTCAACCTGCATATCTGTAGCAATGCAACTGTCGCTAGCGCAAATTTTAGCATTTTCTGCATTAGCCTGACTTGAACCCTCAACATGGATATCTGCAATAAAGCAACTGTTGCTAGCATAAACATTAGCATTTTCTGCACCTTCGCAAACATCAGCCTGACTTGAGCTGTGAACATCTGTAGCAAAGTAACTGTCACTATTATAAACATCAACAATTTCTATGTTCACCTGACTGTCACCATTAACCTGGATATCTGCAGAAATGCAACTGTTGTTAGCATAAACATTAGCATTTTCTGCACCTTCGCAAACATCAGCCTGATTTGAGCCTTGAACGTCTGTAGCAAAGTAACTGACGCTATTATAAACATTAGGACTGTGTACATCTACACTATCAGCGTTAGCATCTTTACTGTGCACAACTGCAGGAACATGACCTTCACAAGAATATATATTAGCATTCTCCCCACCCATGTTATCGCTGATATCAGCATGGCTATCAGTTTCAGAATGGATATCTTGAGGAATGAGATGTTGACTAGCAAAACCAACATTTTCTGTATCTAGGCCATCATGGGTTTCTTCCCTTGTACCATCTGCACAAAGGTGACCGTCGCTAGCATAAATGTCGGCGTTGTTCTCCTTGTTTCTGACATCGATACTTAAGCTGCTCATCGTCTCAGTTTGACCACCAACATCTCCAAGAGTCTGAGACACGATCGACCTTTCTTCAGCTCTGCTGTTGATGCTCGGAGAAGAGCCCATGTGCCCGTCGAGACAAGCTTGAGTCTTCTCTTCATCACGACGTCCAGCGCCTCGATGTGATTCAGGTGCTGTTTTCTCTGTTACATCTTCATCATCTCCATCGCTTTCATCATCATCACTACGTATCTCCCCGTCCTCCAGCTCATCGGCCTCCGAGATGATTTTTGCTTTCTTTTGCACATGTGAAGAAGATTTAGAAACCGGCTCTTCTGATTTTCTGGAGACCTTTTCTGAAGCTGCACTAAAGTGCTCTAGAAGAACAAGAGAATTAATGTTAAACTTTAGAAAACAAATTAACAGTCCCGTCAGAGAGATAGACAGAGAGACAGACAGAGAGAGAGACAGAGAGAGAGACAGAGAGAGAGACAGAGAGAGAGACAGAGACAGAGAGAGAGAGAGAGACAGAGAGAGAGACAGAGACAGAGAGAGAGACAGAGACAGAGAGAGAGACAGAGAGAGAGACAGAGACAGAGAGAGAGACAGAGAGAGAGAGACAGAGACAGAGAGAGAGACAGAGACAGAGAGACAGAGACAGAGAGACAGAGAGACAGAGAGACAGAGAGAGAGAGAGAGAGAGACAGAGAGACAGAGAGAGAGACAGAGACAGAGAGAGAGAGAGAGAGAGAGACAGAGAGACAGAGAGAGAGACAGAGACAGAGAGAGAGACAGAGACAGAGAGACAGAGACAGAGAGAGAGACAGAGACAGAGAGACAGAGACAGAGAGACAGAGAGACAGAGAGACAGAGAGAGAGAGAGAGAGACAGAGAGACAGAGAGAGAGAGAGAGAGAGAGAGAGAGGACCCCTGCCGGCTGGCTTTGTGCTTCTGTTGTGCTTCTCACACTCGTCTCACTCAATCTTTCACAAATGCTGCAGTTACGCAACGTCCAGAATAAACAGCACATGTGTTGTGGATACAAGCGTGTTGTGTAAATGTGTGCAGACAATCTCACTACTTCTGCAGAAAAGCCTTGATACAGAGTGTGTATGTTTGTGTGACTGTGTGCGTATGGCCTTGTCTAGGAATGTGAGTGTGTGTGTGTGTAAGTGCGTTTGCGTGCGAGAGTGCGTTTGCGTGCGAGAGTGCGTTTGCGTGCGAGAGTGCGTTTGCGTGCGAGAGTGCGTTTGCGTGCGAGAGTGCGTTTGCGTGCGAGAGTGCGTTTGCGTGCGAGAGTGCGTTTGCGTGCGAGAGTGCGTTTGCGTGCGAGAGTGCGTTTGCGTGCGAGAGTGCGTTTGCGTGCGAGAGTGCGTTTGCGTGCGAGAGTGCGTTTGCGTGCGAGAGTGCGTTTGCGTGCGAGAGTGCGTTTGCGTGCGTTTGCGTGCGAGAGTGCGTTTGCGTGCGAGAGTGCGTTTGCGTGCGAGAGTGCGTTTGCGTGCGAGAGTGCGTTTGCGTGCGAGAGTGCGTTTGCGTGCGAGAGTGCGTTTGCGTGCGAGAGTGCGTTTGCGTGCGAGAGTGCGTTTGCGTGCGAGAGTGCGTTTGCGTGCGAGAGTGTGTTTGTGTGCAGGTGTGCGTGCGTGATAGTGTTCAGCATCAGTGTGTGTTTCTTACCCTTCGTTCGGGTGACATACTCATGGGTGTGTTGTTTCAGAACCACAAAGATTTCTGGGTATTCCACAACGGTCTTGTGCATCAGGTTCTCTCGCAGAGTTTTCTGTGGCTCCAGCTCAAGATACCTGTCAGACAGCACACAAACATCAAAACTGCTCTCATCACGTTATAGCGAAGCTGATGTATTTACAGTTTTTCCCTTTGAAACAGGAGTCATTATTACAACCAATCACATTAAAATGTTTATTGTAGAAGGTGAAACAGTTTTCACACAATGAAGATGAAGCTGTATTATTTCATAATTAACAACAGTGTTTACATTCTCCAGTAGCTCTGGACTTCTAGAACATTCCCATGACATCATGCTTGGAGGTGCAAGAGGAAGCGGTCATGTCCTGGCTGGACGCTAAATCTCGCTCGCCCTCACGGCTGGAAACTCACTTAACCTGAGTCACTAACAGCTTTAACAAACGCCGATCTCAAGATCTGCGTGACATCATTGAATCTCTGAGCGCTGCAGTCATGAGTCGCCGCGGAGTGTCATAAATCTGGTCTTTACGGGGATTTTAAAGCGGTCAATACTTCACCGCGCTCACCGTTTGGACATTTGCCCGTCTAGCTCATTTTGGCTGCTTTCACAGCAGCGGGCATCTTAAATAAACATCAAACCAGCAACCTGCGTCAACTCAGAAGCAAATCCCCACTCGGCCAAATCTGTGAGGTTAAAAAACACAGAGGAAAACCAGCCGGACCGAGCCAAACCACACGGGAAACGCAGGAATTCTGCAACTCGACACGGAAGAAATAAACAAACTGGACTGAAACCCTCAACAAAACTCTCTGGACACAAACTCCAGGATGAGTTTAGAAAAGTCGTGAACGTTTATTTAAGGCAGAAATGAGATTTGAGAGTCATTTAAACACAAAACTATCGGCTCCCGACTGAATGTAAATCACAGCCAGCGGTTTTAACGCTGACAGTCTTATTGGCCCTTCAGCCGTGTGTGTGTTGACCACAGTTATGTCCCGGAGCGTTCTGGAAAACGGCCTCCATCCAAATCTGAATCTAGTTGAGTTAGCAGACAGCTTCTGTCTCTCAGACTCTGAATAATACAAACATCGATCAGGTAGATCTCTGTCAAAGACGCTCATGTTGAGCAGCTATCAGCTTCCTACAGGTCTACAGAAAATGGGCCCCTGGACAGCAAAACCGTTCTTATGGGTCACTTTTTGGATCAATAAGCTTTCCATTGATGTGTGGTTTGTTAGGATAGGACGATACTTGGCCGAGAACGATTTAAAACTCTGGAATCTGACGGTGCAAAAATCTAAATATTGAGAAATAAAGTTTATATACATTTTACGAAAGGAAATTTACAAAATATCTATTGAACATGATCTTTACTTAATATCCTAATGATTTTTGCCGTTAAAGAAAATTCATTAATTATGACTCATACAATGGGTCTCATTCACTAATAATTACAGTTTATAAGCACATTTGAACTTCTCACGAAAACTTTCAGCATAATTAACCTCGTCATGATGTTAGTGAATGTCTAAATGAGCGGCCGCGTGCACGAGTTTAATCATTTGCATAAAACACTAACACGCCCAGACCATCTCCATATTAGGGCTTTCTGCAAAACATTTCCTTTGTCGCCTGTCATCACTTCAGTGAAAGCTACACCACACAACCCCATGTGACGCTGTCTACAGACACGCTCCAGCCAGATCTTTGAGTAATTCAAAGTACGTGGTCCTCAAAATCAGTTCGTACACATTAAAACACTTTTTATACAGACAAACAGATTACAGAACGCTGTTTTTTATGATGTTCTCTGATGGTTTTAAAGAACGCTGCGGTCGACGAGTGATGGATGAGGCGCTGCGGTCAGGACGCGTCTGTCCTGCGGTTACACTGCCAGCACAGAGATGTTTCCAAACATTAGGGAAATATTAATACGATCGAATGATGCTCAGCTTTGAAGCATGTGCATAAAATAATCTGTCCGTCTCCAATTTACAACAGTAAGATTATAATCATGATTTATGAGTCGAGTTGTCGGGATGACTTCACTGTCAGTTTGACATCATCTGACGATAAGTCTGAAAGTATCCTGCCATGTATGTTTCAAACACAGATGGCAATACAGAGACAAAAGTCACAGATTTAAGGAGACCGCTGATGTAAGAGGAGTTCACAAATAAAAACAGACAATAGTAAACAACAGGACCCACCGGGCTGATGGGAGCGTCTCTAATGGACTTTACCACACGTTGAAAACACGGAGGGCAAGAGAAAAACCAACGGAGAAAGAAATCAAAAAATGCTACGACTGCTCAAGAGTTCGAACTGCGTAACTCCGGGAATTTATGAGAAATTATGTCATTCCCATAAAGCATTTGAGTGTTGATTTCATACAGCAGTAAATAACTCCGGTTGAGAACAAGAGAGGAAATGATTCACCTCTGACGACACCTTCAGCCAATCAGAAGCCTCCGAAAGCTTCTTATACATTTCTAGATGCTTGATTCCCAACACACAATAAAACGAACCCACATGTGATGACAGCACGCTGAAACACGTCACATGATCAGATTACACCGGTGAAACACAGGATTACTAAGGTAAATTATGCCTTTGCATCTGAACAGAGACTGATTTATACATCACACTTTTTTTTATTTAAATGCAAAGCATTTTGAGGATTATATAGTGTAAATTTTATAAGCTGTTTCTCTGAAAGTGTTCAAGAGAGTTTGAATTACATCACAGATGGTCAGACAGACATGAGACAGACAGAAAGACATCAGTCAGACAGACATGAGACAGACAGAAAGACATCAGTCGAGACAGACAGAAAGACAAAGATGAGGCAGACAGAAAGACAGACAGACATCCATCCATCAGGTAGGCAGACAGACATCAGACAGAGAAGACGTTACCTGAGAGATGGTTGTGTCTGCTCTGACTTCATAAAGATTTTGATATCCTCCTGAGGGCTCTGGACATAAACCTTTAATCTGAAAAACACATCACATGACCACATCAACACCAACGATTTCACATAACCTCTGTACAGATCCACATCTTATGAGGAATCCCTGACTGACCCTGCTGCAATGCATTCTGGGATTTCATTCTGAGATGCTGCTTTAAAATTTGACTAAAACAAATAAACCATAGAGAACAATTGGCACCCACGGCAGCTTGAAGAAAGAACTAGAAACACGACCACATCCACACATGCCTAACACAAAGGTTCTTGCTCTGGATCTTCTCAGGAGCTTGAAGAAGAGCATTTCAAAGGAACTGTGAAACATGTTCTAACAGATGATCCCTGAAATCAAAACCATCCATCGACATGTTACCTAACCATCAATGAATCATTTATACCTCCATCTATCTGATGAAAGATGCTCTTCTAATATTTTGGAAAGATCATTTCTTTTTTTTTGTCTCATGTTCTGGCATATACAGTAAAGTGATCTGATGTCCAGTGTTCCTGAATGATCTACACACTCCATCACTAACGTCGAGAAAGTAAGTTAAACGGCACCCATGCTTATGATCAATTCATCTGAATGACTTTTGTAATATCGACAATAATGTCTCTATTAGATCACAATCATGAAAACTGGATTACATCTGCATGTTTATGGACTTTTGGATCGTATTATTTCACCACATCTCGTCATGTTTAATAAATGACTTCATTTGAGAAATAAAACATTTCTAAACCAACACTGAATCCTCATCTGATGAAATATCTGTAGAATCATAATGTTCCAAACTATAAAACTGTATGTCTGAAGAACACAATTGAGATCGTGAGGAGTAAACGCTCCTCAAACTCTATTCTAGTGTTGATTTAGTGGAGGTTTGACCGGGATCATTTCTTCATTCACACTTGAGCTGGATTTAAACGTTATAATCAAAAGGTGTTTACACACATACACAAGCATTCCGTACAGACAACAATCCACCAAACCCTGCCAAACATTCAACGCTCCGTCTTTCCAATAGCAAAGTCATCCCTGCATCGTCCATTGGAGAAGTTTAACGGTCGTCTGAAAATAATAAACTGATGAAGAAAGGTTGACATATAGTCATGATATCAGACGCAGGTGACACGGCGGTATAGACAGAGAGAAGATCTTCTCTCAATCTCTGCTCATTCAGACGACACACAACAATGTGACCTCCAGGAAATGATGTCATCACTAACCAACCACTGCACATCATTGACAAACACGCTCGCTCGCGTCGCACTTTACTGCGCAAATAAAACTATCCTTAACCAGCAGTTTAAAAATGTTTGATATAAACACAATTGATTATTTGGTTGTGCGTTAATGTGCTGTATAGGGTTCATGATTTATCAATTAATTCATATCCACCAAATAATTCAAACTCAGGCTGCTCAAACTCTTGCCAGCAGAGCTTCTTAGCTTACAAGTTGGGTCAATACGTGTCAAACAAACTAAATTTCTGAAAGTTTTCAAGAGGAATACACCAAGTCCTCAAATTATGTAGAAAGCCTAAATGCGTAACAAATGAACATTCACAGAGTAATCTACTTGGGGGATTTCACTTCAAATCTGGAGCCAAATTACAGCGGGTGAAAAAAGGACTTACAGTAAGACAACCAGCAAGCAAAGAAACCCAGATCTGACTTTTGACCACTGAAATAAGAACAGTCTGACATCAGCCATATCTCTGGGATAGTGGCATTTAGGGCCTTACAAATGGGGATACTAAAAGACAAGTTTATTTTAAACCAAAATCAAAAAGCTTATTAAGGTATCTCCAACACCTCTTGACTCACAGGCATGCAAACTTTGGAAAAAGAACATAAAAAGTGCTCTTTTCTCACATTTGAACCGTCGCCATTAGCATGAAACGCAACAAAGATTGCAAAAGTCAACTGATTCTATAAATACATCTACCAATCTCTGGGTAAAAATTATATAATGATGCTGTCATCTTAGTAAAGTCATTTTTTCATCCGCTGTAATTTGGTATTTTCACCTCTTCATCTTCTACACAACACTGGATTACTCATTAAACATTCATACACAGCATCTAATCATTTGGCGTTCTTCTTCATTAAGGTGTTTCTTTCTCCAGAAAAATGGAACTATACTTTTTTCAGCCAACTTCTGCTTGATTTGACACGACATGACCCAGTTACAAGTATCAACATCTGTCAACAATCTGACTGGTGCGCTCTGTTGTGACTCTAGTATCGACTCGTGTGCATTTTTCTTCGGTCTGATCTTGTTTCAATGACGGTGGTCCGGGTTCAGCAGGTGAACTCATACAGTCAGGTCAGACTGTACGCATGTTTAACTGACATGATGAGTTCATACATACTTCTGACGTCTGACTGGATCTGATTCTGATGGATGAATGAAGTCTCGAAGAATCTGATGGACTTCCCTGTTATCAGGAAACCTGAGTTTATCATAAAAACACAATTATACACACACAGGTTATTGAAAACATATACAGGTGTTAATAAAGCTGTTTTCTGAAAAACTAATATAGTCAATGAATAGGAGTTTACAGTAAGTTTACTGCAACAATTTACAAATAACACAGATCGTGATCATTTGATTTGTGCACCATTGAACAACACAAGGAGTAAATTAAAGATCTGTAAAGGTGATATATAACGATATATAATGATATATAACATCTTGAGTTCCACCCACAAACATTCACTATTGGTTTTACTATTGTAAAAGTGCTGAAATCGTGCTTTTTGTTTGTTTATTGGTTCAACAACGTAAAACATTCTAACCCTAACCGCTGAACATCCCGTGCGATCTTCCTGCGGACTGACTAACCATTCTAGTTCCAGCTCAGGCAATCCCATCACCAACCAAGAGCAAAGACGGACTACTTGTCACATTATTGTTAAACTTACAATACTTAGTATTTAATGCTAAACTTACATGACATGACAACAGTTTGAAGTTATAGCTGCACTCAGTTACATTATAACATTAAAATTTTTCCCGCTTATAACATTCATCTGTTGTCTGATATCAGTCACAAAATAATACTAAATTAGACCGAAACACTTTCTACAAATGAAATGTCTTAAATAACAACTAATAATCTCTCCCTGTTATTCATAAACATTTACTCAGTAACGTTTAATCAAAGACACTGAGTGCAGCTGTGACACGTCAGAGGAGAACTGGTCCTCCCGGCTGAGTCTGGTTTCTCAAGAGGTTCCTCGCCACAGGGCCGTGTTGACTTGATCACAGGGACACTGCTTTTATTAAACTTTATTTATTATTAATTAGAATAATCTTGTTTGCTCTATAAACACAATGCACTGTGTTTGACCTTTGCTGTGTTTTATAGTTTCTCTTACTTTCACCTGTAAAGCTGCTTTTGGAACAACACACACTGTGAAAAGTGCTATATAAAATACATTGAATAAAATGTAAATTTTGCCATATACTGATATAATGTAACTAATGATATAAGCTCAAAATTTACTCGAGCAAAATATAAACATGAAAATAAATATTACACAATAAATCGCACCTCAGAACATTTGTTTTACAACAAACACCATGGTTAAACCGCAGTAAAATCAAGGTTAATTAGTAGTTAAAGTGGTTTACTATGGTAAAGCATTTTCTTTATTTAACGCGAAGTAAAACCCAAGGTTAATTTTCACACATAACGTGACAGATGAGCACTCTACCTCTCTGAATAAACAGCTTCGCTCTGAGGAAAATGGATCTTCAGATGCCAATGTAAGAGTCCATCCCTGGCAAAAAAAAAAACAGTCATGTCATGTTTTAGTTTCACCATCATCTCATACTGTAATAAACATCATAAACTCAATACAGATTACAGAAGTTTTAATGTTTCAGCTTCTGTATAAGGAACATCATCCAGTTGGGCACGAGGAGGACGCGTCTGTCAGGTATTTATCACACTCACGGACAAGCATTTAAAAACATGAAAACACCTAAACAGAAAAACTGTTATAACCGTCTGCAGTCTGTGAATAAACCTGACGCTGTGTCAATCTGATGACAAACTTCAGCTGACAGTAATGACGCTCTAAGAGAAGTCAGATGATCCGGTGACGATATTACAGCGAGACGTGATGCTTATAGGAGTTGGTGGACAGAGGCCGTCTGTTCATTCAGGTCTGTTTGGAAATACAGACGAGTCAGATGTGAAGATGGTTTGCAGTTTGTTGGATATTTACTGGAACAACATTCACGCTTCACAGTGTTGCTGTGTGTTTGGATGGGTGCGTTTGGGCACTAATGCCACTCGTCACGCATTCAATGACGATAATTCAGTTAATTTTACCGTTGGCCCAAACCTTGAAAATAAGTGAATCTAGAGCACAAACATTAAAACAACTCGCCGTTCCAAAGAACACGAAACAAGACTTCAAGCAGACAACCTCCACCCTGAAACCGCTCTTCAGATTCATCCGCAAAGCCTTCTGACGCAATCCCATCATCACCAGCGGCTCTTGACAGGGCGTGTAGGCCTGACTCAGTCCAATCTGGCTCTCTTACCGCAATCCTGGCACGGTTTAACCTCATGGGATGAATGGAAATAAAATATCAGAACCCTAAGTCCGTGGGAGCCCATCCCTCTGGAACCGGGTCAAAACGAATGCCAACCTCACGAAATCTCAGCCTGCAAATGATCCAATTCAGCTTGAAGCAAGAGACAACGCCCCTTTACCGTGGTTAAAAACACAGTTTGAAAATAAACGCAGCAACAGCCGTGTAATAAAGCCAGATTTAACTCTTTCCCCACCGATGTCGTTTAAAAAGCTGTCAAAGCATGACCGATTTGATCAGATTCATATATGGTTGTGAATATGCACATTTTGATCCAAAAGAAAGAACGAGACGGCTGTCTAGGTGCAGGACGAGGTTTAAAGACATTCCAGCGCTCTGCCGCCCTCCAGGCAAAGGAATTTATGAGGTTGTACGGGCTTGGCGGGCAAGACCGAAGAAAGGCGTGGCTAGGAAGGGCTGGAGATTCCAGGTGCGAGATCACCGTCGAGGAATGGATACTTTGCCTTGACGAGAGAGACGCTGGCAGGTGAGGACGACACGCATGTTTTAAACAAGAAAATGAGGAATCGTTATAAGCACAGAAGACGACCGGTTGAGGTCTAATGCCTGGCTCACACCAAACGCAAATTAAACGATTTGCGTGAGTAAATGATGGATGCACGCATGGATGCAAACTCGCAGCAGGCGATGCGAATGACGTGAATTGGGTGGTGCGATGTTTTTCGCGTCACCCACGTTAAAAATAACGAACTTTTCTGCAAGTAGTAAATGAGCGTGGAACGCGATGTTCGCGTTTGCTGTGAACACGGCATAACAAACCTCAATTACCATAAAACTGTGGGTGACTTTAGCTACAGCCACTAACAGGAATGAGGAACCAGATCTTTCCATTCATGATGCACAATCCAAAGCACAGGGAGTCCTGCGCTCTGCATCTGATAACTTAAATCAAAGTCACAAATATCTCTAACTGACCTGACTGAAGATCTCCGTGCCGTGTCAAACGTCACACATCATCACGCAAAATGAAATGAGCAAAACAGACCCACAAAACGCAACTAGCATACAAAACTCACATCACGTGAGCTCACGATCAGAAGAAAAAAAAAGGTGTTAAAGATCCTGATGCCTCAGACAATGTCACATGACCAACGCCATTCAAGTGATATCAAACAAACCTATAAAACCAAACCCAATGCATGTTACCATCAGAAAATGTGAAGATTCTCATTTAGAGGCTTGAATTAAAAAAAAAATGCTTTCAAAGATGACGAGAGCTGGCTTTCAGTCTCAGGTCATGTACAGTGCGTCCCGTTCCGCAATGAATTCAGCATCGTACAGGACTTCCCAAAGGTAACGACACGTAAACGTTCAAACACTCCGAAATGTCTGGCCCGTTCTCAAGATAACAGTGCAAAATGAGGTCTGCGTTACATCTGTGACGACTTTCATCCGCAAAACACAATATGCCAATATGAGGTGAAGACGTGCGTAAATGTTTGTGCAAACAACTTGAGGCCCAGAGCCGGTCGCACTTGCTGTGCGCAAGTTAAAACGTCGCCTTGATGTAAATGGTCACAGCATTACAACTTACACACGACTAACTGTTTCTGCATTGCATCATTTTAAATCGGTTGAATATTTGCTGACGGCTTTGATCAGGAACGCTCGGAATAAAATGAGATTTTGGTTTACACGACAGTTTTCAATACAGACGCACGAGACGAGAACAGAACAAAACTTTTTTTTTGAAGAATAGGCGAAGTGGCTTGTTAATGAAAAGCACTGACGGTAAACAAACAGCACGGCTTCACAGCCATTAAGACTCATTCACGGACGATAAAACATCATTCAGAACATGTGTGCAACTAGTACACAGCGCGTGAACAAACAGCGGCTACAACGCGACTGAAGACGTGAACTTTGGCGTGCTGCGTCGTGATTGGTCGAGCACAGATTTAACGGCAAGACATGGAAACAGAAAGACACACTGTTGGCTTCCTATAACACAAGCATGTCTGTCGCGGACTCACATCTGCTTCTCATATTGTGTACTTGGTACATTCTGAAACCTGTTCCTGTCACATATACAAACACGGCCGCTCTGTCTGAGTGAATTATTATATTTAACATTTACAGTCGGATCGCATCTTCATTCACTGCCCAGAGTAAACCTTTGTTTTTCATGTTCTGCCAGTATAAATATTGCTGTTGTGTATTGTGTTTGCAATAGTCTACGGTCTGGCTGTATGCCATTTCACTAAATCCACATACATTTAAACTCGCTGATGCTCTGACCCGTACCTGCAAGCTTTTCAGCCAATCATCACTGCCCATTCGGTCTCTATGAGGTGATGTCATAAAAGGTGGCGTGGTCAGAAGAACATCTCTGGTCTGACTCTTAACTGAAATTAATGACTATTATTCAATTATAAAAAAGAACAGCGAGTAATTACAAGCGTTCCTGAGGTATATCTGGTTGTTCCTCACACACAGCTGATAAAAAACACACTTAACATCATGACTGAGGAGCCACAGAAAGTGTCAGGGCGGGACCGCTGAACTTTGAACCTCTCTCGTCATCAAATGGATGTAGTGAATGCACTTATCAACAGCGCCACCATGTGGATTCATCGAACAGTATTTCTATATTGAAAGTTGTGCAGATGTTGCGAACCTGAAAAAAACAATTCAATTGAGATGAATATTCATAGATGCTTTAGAAAAACAGCGTAGCCTTACGCTTTTCTGAAGATAGTCCTGTTCTCTCGGTGTCTGCTGAACAATTTGGGCAGAATCTTCAGGGTGACTTTGGCAGCTCGTGCCTTCCGGATTAACCATATGCCCTTGAGAGAGAGAGAGAGAGAGAAACATGCTCTTAACATGTGACCCCATCACAGGAAAATACTTCGTAACAGATTTTGATGATTGAAAGCAATTATTTAAAGCATATGTCTAAACACACTTTCATAAAAGATATCAGGATTATTCGTTTTGATTTAATTTACATCAAATCCTCACCTTGTGGAAACAACATGAATCTTTGTGTTTTTATAGATCGGACAGACCACCATGCATTGGTCCTAAAGTGATAGTTCACCCAAAAATGAAAATCGGCCTCTTGTCATTTCAAAGCTTTATGCCTTTTCTTTCTTCCTCAGAACACCAAATAAGATATTTAGAAGAAAGTTTGTAACTGAATAGCACTGGACCCCATTTACTTCTATTGTATGGACACAAATCCATTGCAAAGAATGCGGTCCAGCAACATTCTTCAAAATATCTTCTTTTGTGTTCTGCGGAAGCAAGTAATATTAAAGAATATCACTTTAAAGGGGGAATGGTTAGAAAAATGGCATTTGCAGTGCTATGAAGTGAACGTGAACACATCACACCTCTCTCGGGTGTCGATGAGAAGCGTGCATGACTGCGTCTCTGTTAGAACTTTGTCTCAGTCGATCCGTGTCCTCCAGAAATCTGTAATCTACAGAAGAAGCAGAACCATCGGACAACATTTATTAGCAAACCTAATGCCCTTCACTCATTCATATGAGGAGGATAAGTAGTCGGAGGAATCAGGCACTGGACAGCCGCAGGTACTCACCGCTGAGCAGATTCATTTCATCAAACTGAGAGAGAGAGATAAATGTCGTCTTATCTCGAAAGCCACTGCATCCCGAACACATCTTGTGTTGTTTCACACAGGACAAACTAGAAACAGGGACATTTGAACACAAGTCAGAAAGGTGTGTGTGTCTATAGTGTGTAAGTGTGTGTGTGTTTGTCTGTCTCTAGTGTCTCTGTTTGTCTGTAAGTGTGTGTGTTTGTTTGTTTGTCTGTCTCTAGTGTGTGTGTCTCTAGTGTCTCTGTTTGTCTGTAGTGTGTAAGTGTGTGTGTGTGTGTTTGTTTGTCTGTCTCTAGTGTGTGTGTCTCTAGTGTCTCTGTTTGTCTGTAGTGTGTAAGTGTGTGTGTGTGTGTTTGTTTGTCTGTCTCTAGTGTGTGTGTCTCTAGTGACTCTGTTTGTCTGTAGTGTGTAAGTGTGTGTGTGTTTGTTTGTCTGTCTCTAGTGTGTGTGTCTCTAGTGTCTCTGTTTGTCTGTAGTGTGTAAGTGTGTGTGTGTGTGTTTGTTTGTCTGTCTCTAGTGTGTGTGTCTCTAGTGACTCTGTTTGTCTGTAGTGTGTAAGTGTGTGTGTGTTTGTGTAGTGTGTGTGTGTGCTTGTCTTTAGTGTGTGTGTGCTTGTCTTAAGTGTGTGTTTGTGTGTGTGCTTGTCTTTAGTGTGTGTTTGTGTGTGTGCTTGTCTTAAGTGTGTGTTTATGTGTGTGCTTGTCTTAAGTGTGTGTTTGTTTGTCTGTCTCTAGTGTGTGTGTCTCTAGTGTCTCTGTTTGTCTGTAGTGTGTAAGTGTGTGTGTGTGTGTTTGTTTGTCTGTCTCTAGTGTGTGTGTCTCTAGTGACTCTGTTTGTCTGTAGTGTGTAAGTGTGTGTGTGTTTGTTTGTCTGTCTCTAGTGTGTGTGTCTCTAGTGTCTCTGTTTGTCTGTAGTGTGTAAGTGTGTGTGTGTGTGTTTGTTTGTCTGTCTCTAGTGTGTGTGTCTCTAGTGACTCTGTTTGTCTGTAGTGTGTAAGTGTGTGTGTGTTTGTGTAGTGTGTGTGTGTGCTTGTCTTTAGTGTGTGTGTGCTTGTCTTAAGTGTGTGTTTGTGTGTGTGCTTGTCTTTAGTGTGTGTTTGTGTGTGTGCTTGTCTTAAGTGTGTGTTTGTGTGTGTGCTTGTCTTTAGTGTGTGTGTGCTTGTCTTAAGTGTGTGTTTGTGTGTGTGCTTGTCTTTAGTGTGTGTTTGTGTGTGTGCTTGTCTTTAGTGTGTGTTTGTGTGTGTGCTTGTCTTAAGTGTGTGTTTGTGTGTGTGCTTGTCTTAAGTGTGTGTTTGTGTGTGTGCTTGTCTTTAGTGTGTGTGTGCTTGTCTTTAGTGTGTGTTTGTGTGTGTGCTTGTCTTTAGTGTGTGTTTGTGTGCGTGCTTGTCTTTAGTGTGTGTTTGTGTGTGTGCTTGTCTTTAGTGTGTGTTTGTGTGTGTGCTTGTCTTTAGTGTGTGTTTGTGTGTGTGCTTGTCTTTAGTGTGTGTGTGCTTGTCTTTAGTGTGTGTGTGCTTGTCTTAAGTGTGTGTTTGTGTGTGTGCTTGTCTTTAGTGTGTGTTTGTGTGTGTGCTTGTCTTTAGTGTGTGTTTGTGTGTGTGCTTGTCTTAAGTGTGTGTTTGTTTGTCTGTCTCTAGTGTGTGTCTGTAGTGTGTGTGTTTGTCTTTAGTGTGTGTTTGTGTGTGTGCTTGTCTTTAGTGTGTGTGTGTGCTTGTCTTTAGTGTGTGTTTGTGTGTGTGCTTGTCTTTAGTGTGTGTTTGTGTGTGTGCTTGTCTTTAGTGTGTGTGTGTGTTTGTGTGTGTGCTTGTCTTTAGTGTGTGTTTGTGTGTGTGCTTGTCTTTAGTGTGTGTTTGTGTGTGTGTTTGTCTTAAGTGTGTGTTTGTTTGTCTGTCTCTAGTGTGTGTCTGTAGTGTGTGTGTTTGTCTTTAGTGTGTGTTTGTGTGTGTGCTTGTCTTAAGTGTGTGTTTGTGTGTGTGCTTGTCTTTAGTGTGTGTTTGTGTGTGTGTTTGTCTTAAGTGTGTGTTTGTTTGTCTGTCTCTAGTGTGTGTCTGTAGTGTGTGTGTTTGTCTTTAGTGTGTGTTTGTGTGTGTGCTTGTCTTAAGTGTGTGTTTGTGTGTGTGCTTGTCTTTAGTGTGTGTTTGTGTGTGTGCTTGTCTTTAGTCTGTGTTTGTGTGTGTGTTTGTCTTAAGTGTGTGTCTGTAGTGTGTGTGTTTGTCTTTAGTGTGTGTTTGTGTGTGATGTGGCACCTGCATGTGTGTTTCATACAGTTGGGGCATCTGTATTTGGCCTCTTCAGTTCCACACACGTCACATCTGAACAACATCAGGACACACAAACACGTGAAAGACAGAAGGCATCAGATGGTAATACCACAGACACTCTCCGTCATGTTATTTTTATGGTATACGTCTGGTGTTATAATCTTTTAAAACAGTTTTAACTGAACAAAAAGCGAACATTTGAGCAGACTCTACCAGCAGCACCATTACGTCTATTACAGACAGTGTAAATCGTTAGGTTTTCAGTGTTAACATGAAGTTTTATGTGTTTTTATTAAAGTATCTGACCTTGATAGAGACATCTTGCGTTTCACACCTCTGCGCTCATCTTCCGCTGTATCGTTATTATCCATGACAGAAATCATAGTCGCAAACATCAACAGGAAAACATTGAACGCTCCGCACACGTGTGTAACTCGCTGCCGTATTCCGCTCTCGCTTTACGACAGTTTGCGACAGTCGAGTTACGCGCTCGGCATTCCCACTGAAATCTGAAATTGAAATCGCGACGGCTAGAATTTTACACGGTTTTTATATAAACCGCTTATTTTATATGTAGTTTATCTGTATCGCTCTCATAACAAAACATTTGAACATAAAAGTATTACAATAGAAACGTATTGCGGCTGTAACGTTGAGCACTCGTCTGGTCTGATCGTCCAGTTGAAGAATATTTAAAGTACTTTTTTATTTTAAAACATCAAGTATATAACTGGGTTATGTGTTAACTTGCATAATGCCAGATTTATATGTGGGACACAAATGGTAGAATAACACTATTTACAGTATTATTAACTGTACATGTGGATCCTGTTATTACTATATAAAGTACTTTTATTGATTATTCGGACTAATATATATATATATTCTATGACATTAGTTGTTCTGTGTTGTCTGCACAGCCTTACATTAAAGTTGATTGTAAAATCTCTTGACTTATGTTTTTAATGGCAAGACTATGTAGCAACTAGAAGAACTTCACTTCTTTATGAAAGTTTAAAATAAACTTGAATTACTTTTACTTGCAATTAGGAGACGAGGAAAACAATTGTATGTAGCGACTATGAAGGGAATAAAAAAATGACGACATGGGGATTAAAACACCTTTTATTTAATGTCAAAATATTTCATATTTACATTTTTTGTCTTGTGTTTTGTTTGTTGGCACATTTATCTTTCCTGTAATCATAAGTTAACTAGCGTCACTTCCTCTGCGTGTTCACATGATCCAATCACAGCTGCCAGAAGACAACACAACACAAAATCAACCATTCGTGTTTATATACAAATACAGTTTTGGCATAAATAAAAATGTGAAATTAATGATAAGTGACCAGATCGATCTCTGAGAGATATCATAATTTATTGGGGTACAGTATTTCTGAAAAGTTAACATAAATAACCAATATAAATGTCAAAATATACACAAGAGAAAGAAATAAAATGATTGCAGAATACTGTCTGCAGCACCATGGAGAAGTCGCCCGACCCGCACAAGACTGTGTTGTTTTACAATCGCATGTATGTAAATACACACGCATGCTTATTTCTGCACACACGCTGATATTTCTATTTGTTTCAACCGTGATAATTGGTGACAAACTGAAATTCCTGCCAGTTGTCGAATTGGTTTTCACGTGAGATCCTCGCGATGCATCTCCGTGAGCGGGCGCTCTCTTTAATGAAGTATATTAAGCCGACGTATAACATAACTTATAAAACACTGTTCATATAAATTAGGTTTGTTCTGAGCAAACGCAAAAGTACTTATGAAGCGAGAACAAACAAACACAGCAAGGCCTAAAACATACTGTAGATGTCAACGCACAGAATTCACCGATTGACCTCAGGACACGAGTGACCTTCACATGTCTGTGTCATTAAAACCGCACGTGTTTCAGGTAGGTAGAGAAATGCACACATTTACACTGACTCGCTCAGCAAGATTTTCTTCAAACTGTTGACAGTAGTTGACCTGAGACACAAAACCAACGGCATTTCGTGACAATGCTTGGTTTGCTTGGACGCAAAAGCGGGTAATGAAGCTTGTGTGTTACACAGAGTATGGTCCCGGCCTCAACACACCCGAACACAAGCACCTGCACACGAAGGAGGTAGAGCACCATCTAAAACAAGAGGTACAAGTCCAGATTGGGCTTTTCAACAGAAAAACCTTGTTTGACACAGTAAGCATCGATATCTTGAGATCTCAATCCACAAGGTATTGCACGTTTAGGATTGCTTGTGTGTGAAAGGCACCCGAGATTTTCCTCTGAACCGTAACGCACAACTGAATGAATAACACACGGCATCCGTCTCTCAAAACTTGTTTGTCTCTCAAAGACATTTCCGTCAGCGTTTGTGGGAGAACACCCCGCAGTCGCCCAGTTCACCAATGATCTGATATAGCATTTGAAACACGAGTCATTCGGTGATTTCACAGAAAGCAAACAGGGCCGATCTCCAGGTGCCGCCGCCCCTCTGATGGATGAGAGGAGTCCAGACCTCGTACGCTCACGATGGGAAGCTGGTACGTGTTCTGGGTCTGAAACACGAAGCGGGACTGATGCCAGCTGCTGTCGCAGATCTGTGAAGAGAAACGCATGAAGAAATCGTTGAATCGGCACTTCTTCAATTGGGATTCAGATCCTTCATTCGTGTTCTCTCACCTCACAGGTATCCAGAGGCCCGTGATGTTCCTCGAACACGTGACCGTTCCAGCCCTGGAAGCGCAGAGGAGGAGGTGTCTCCGTGACGACGGTCACCTGGTGGTTGTAGCAGTGAAGGGAGATGGTCTGGGTGGCGTTGACGCTCAACAGGTGCAGGAACTTCATCTGGACTTTTCCAACATCAAACGTGGTCTGCAAACAAACCAGATGAAAGTGAAGCGCTACAGGACACGACTGAGCTCGTGTAGACACCATCAACGCGTCTCACACACCTTGTCTGTAGTAAGAGGGTGCAGGCAGGTCTGTCCACCTGCCGTGAAGTTACAGAACACCTGGATGGCATCCGACGTGCAGCCCACGTTTGGATCGATCCAGAACATTCCTGACCAACACAGATGCAGATGATTTGTGCATTCTTTGGCTGTACTGACATGTCTGCTTTGAAATAATGCATGGTGATGCAAGTTCTATCGAAGCAGATGATGGCTGAAGAAGCGCTCACCGTCACTCATCTTGCTCCCGCAGTCCAGCAGGTCTTTGCAGACGCGTGCAGGGTTTTCTCGTGTGCCCGCTGGAGTTTTCATACTGGTAACGATGCCGTTCAGATACCGCAGGGTTCTGAAGATCTCTGCGTTCTGCTGGAGAGGAGACGCCGCGTCTGTGTTCTGATAACTCTGAAGAGAAAAACATCGGCATGTTAGCTTAGCAATCGCACAAACACACACACACACACATGCCTGTGAATCTTGTTTGCTTTGGAACGCAAAAAAAGCAAGAGAGAGAGAGAGAGATTCTGACTGCATGCAAGCGAGTACATTATAGAAAATCTGAAGTTCATTTTCTGCATAAATAAATAGAAATGAAATGTGTGTCTCATAGAATCCTGTCTACCTCCAGATGCAGGAAAGCATCAGACTCCATCAGACCCTGAATGGCAGTGTTCACATTGATGCGTCTCTGCGGGACAAGAGAAAAAATTCTTGCATCACAAACAATTCGTTGTGTTGATAGTTCAAGATCACAATAAAACACAATACAGTCACAGGAGGTCTTACCGATGGACCGGGTAAACCTGGAGGTCCCTGTCAAATAAAAGTGTTTGGATTATTATAAAAATGATGTTTATTCCATTTTAAACTGTATGTAGTCCTATTCAATAGTCATATTGAAGTCTCTGGGAGTATCATCTCTTAGATCGTTCACGTCTATGTCTCAAACGCTATCAGAAATGATGATAGAAATATTGTCACTGTGATAACATACCTGCGGACCTGTACTGCCCTGTGGTCCCTGAGGTCCCTGTTAAAACAAAAGCAAACATTTACATTCACACCTTCAGTATTATTATAACCAGGGAACATCTCTGGAGTAAACAGAGACAATGATGACAGCTCACAGATCAGCTCCTGAAGTTAAAGACTGAATGTTGGTGTGAGTCTGTATAAGTCAAGTGTAATTCAGCAGATTTGAAGTGATAAACAAGCGACCGTGATCCAAAATCATCAGAGATTTCTGTGGAAGTTATTCCCAGAGTTTCTGGTTTTAAAGGAGTGATTCATCGAAACAGTTTAATCCTGTACTTCATTTGATATCCTCGTGTCATTCTGACCTCATATTTCCTTCATTTTGTTCCTCTGTGAAGCACAAATGAACTTTGAGAAGAAAGACCGGCCATCTCTTTCTAATGAGTAAATGATTAACAACTCCAAAGGTGACAAAAGTGTTATGTAGTAGTTGTATGGTAAACTTCATATTTTTTTACATTAAAGATAAAAAACACCTTTGTGCCAATACCAGTTTGTGTCATTGATGCTGTATAAAAATATATTTCCATATTACATGACTGTTTGCAAACAGACAACCACCTGCAGTGAACAAGTCAACGATGACTTAATCCCACGTCACAAAACTCTTTGCTGGAACAAGGGAATAGTGAACAAGTGAGCGAATTCAGACGCCGATTATGTGAGTTAATATCGTCACTATTCTTCACTCTGGCTGTGTCCCAATTCGGGGGCTGCGTTCTTTTTTAAGGCTGCATTTTAAGCCCGGTTGCGTCCCAGCAGCGCGACTGAAGGCTGGTAGGGCTGTTCCTGATTCAAAAGTGGCTTCAAATGCAGCCTTATTTCAACGAGTCCATCGCAGCTTTGCCTATTGACATTTTTAAATAATCATTCAAAACTTTAGTTAAATAAAAGTTTGTAATTCACAAAAACGGCCCATTTCAGTGTTTTAATATTATATGTGATGTGATTATTGATGCATTAATGTGTTTTAAATGTCTAAGGTTGGTTAATTTAATATACTGTTGGCCTGTTTAAATCTACATTAACGTGTCATATTTTCAAAAATAAAATAAAAAAAATTCTGGCTCCGTATTTGTTTAAAAAGTCAGAAACGTGTCTGCTGTGTCCTGCTGGAACGTCTCATTTCAAGTTCGGTTCTTGGACTTTTTTCAGGCTGCGTGCTTTGAAGAACAAGTCCTCGTTTTTAAGTCCGTGACCTTAGAAGGTTGCAGTCCCCGAAATTGGGACACATTTTATATTTCAGCTGTCTTGAAGCAATGAACATGGGGGTTTGTCATCTCTAAATGAAGCAGAACTGAACAGATGAGGTGTGTCAGTCGTGGCCCCCTCAGGTGGGAGTGTGTACTGCACCCTACAGAGAGCCGATTCAGTGTGTGTGAATGTTTATCTTTACTGACTCTCATACTGCTCACGTGAGGATGTTATGTCCCTGAACGGAATCGTTCAAGTGCTCATTCGGTGTTATATAAAGTTTATTTTTACACACTGAGACCGCCGTGTATCCTGAGCTGAGGAACGTGTGTGCGCTGATGATGATGATAATCTGATTCCAGACTAAACAGCCCTGAGAATATCAGACGACAGATCTTACCATCTCACCCCGGCTTCCTTTTAGGCCTCGCGGACCCTGAGAAAAATCAAACATAAACTGAGCAAAATTCTAACAAATATCGTAACAATCACACGTTTTTACAAGCACAGCTTGAAATCTGCTGAAGAGATAACTCACAGGCTTTCCGATCGGACCGATCATTCCTGACGGACCGACAGGACCTGAGAAACCCTGAGAGAGACGAGAGACAACAGAAGATGGAGTGAGATGTGAAGAGGCCAGACGAGAAAATAAAACATCAGTAGAGACTCACAGGAACACCAGCGGGTCCTTTGGGTCCATGAACACCAGCCAGACCCACATTTCCACCTGGACCCTTAAACAACAACACAAAAAGTTTTTGAAACTGAACCCTCCGAGTCCTGAGTTCTGTCTGACACTATTAATGTCGGCATGAAATGAAAGTCTTTTTCTCCGTATCGTGACATAAAGCCGAGTGAAAGGGCGGGACTTGATTTCATCCACCGACAACTGATTGGATCGCTAAAAGGTGAAAGATCTGAACGTCAGTTTGCGATCTTTCAGTCATTGGAGCCCCGCCCTCGCGCCATTCCTCGTGACCAGAAGTCGTGTCCAAAGGGGGAGGAGCTTACCATTTTTAATTAAAGATTACAAGTGTATATAATGATGTGCACGGATAAATCATTTATTACAAATACTTCACGGCCGTGTGAATTACCACAATTAGAATGATCATTTTTTATGATTTTAAAGGTAGAAAACAAATGGAAATCAAATCAGCAAATGGTTCAAATTCGGGAATATTTATCATATTATTCTGTCATTTATTCTCCTCGTGTGCCTGTAAATGTGCTTGTGTGTCTTTCATCAGCGGAACTCAAAAGAAGATATTTAGTCATTTAGCAGATGCTTTTATCCAAAGCCACTACACAGAGAGTTCAGGGAGAAATAAGCGATATGTCACACAGGAGCAATAGTAAAATCTTTTGGAAGTCAATGGGGTTCAGTGCTGTGTTGACATGAAATGAACTTTTAACTAAACAGTTCAGTTTGATGTTTAATGTCTGTGGCAGTTGTTGTCACCTGGGGTCCTGGGAATCCCTGGAGTCCCACCACGCCGACACCACCCACCTCACCCTGCAGATAATAAAACACATGACTGAGAGAAGACTGGGTCAGAATCCACCATCAAGACTCCTGATCCACTGACGCTCATGCACACACACTGACATTTCAACCTTTCTGCATTTCCGAGATTTTGTGGTGAACTGTCCCTTTAACTATAGTATTCGTAGTAAAAGTATGGTTGCACAACGAACGAAACAAAACAGTGTTTTTACTATAGTAAACCATAGTAAATCACTCACTGGCTGTCCTTTGGCTCCTTGCTCTCCTTTCATGCCCTGGTCACCCATCGCCCCCTCCATGCCTTTGATGCCCGCTGCTCCTCTGTCACCGGGTAAACCCCTCTCACCCTGCACATGACACAACAGTCAGCATGAGAAACATGAAGCAAAGACTAAACTGTGTCACGTGTTTGATTGAGCAAATAGTGTACAGTCATCATCTCAGAAAGTAATACACTTCTGTCCATGTGAAAAAGTGTTTTTGACCTTTAACCCCGCAGGCCCTCTCTCTCCCACGACACCGGGAAGTCCAAGCTCTCCCCGAGGACCAGGAAGCCCCGCCCTCCCCTCTGGACCGGTATCACCGCGCTGACCCTGAAAACACAAAACAAACCAAAAGAGTTTCTGTTTACTGTGTTGGCCAATGTGTATGTGTGTGTGTGTGTTCTTGATTTCCCCCTCACCGTACGCCCTTTTGATCCAGGGACACCTGGTAACCCCGGAAGACCAGAAAGCCCGTCAGATCCTGGGTACCCCGGCGTCCCTCTCAGTCCCGGCAAACCCACAGGACCCTGAAAAATTTGAGAGAAAATGATGAGTCACATGATTTGTGTTTATCGAGAGACTGCAAATGAAGAGGGTTTTAAACCACATCACAATAGAAGAGACAAAAAAAGAAGCGTTCATTTTGTCCACTCACCTCCAGACCAGGCGCTCCAGGAGGACCTCGTGATCCTTTCTTACCAGCAAGCCCCTAAACACACACACACACACACAAACCCACCGCTGACATCATTTCATATCCTCACAAACACCAGCAATTCAATTCTGAATGAAAAGAAACATTTCTCCATTAGGTGATAAATAATCATCTGTAATCCCTGAGTTTAGTTTGACATCGGTGGAATTCACAGCCATAATATTTTCTCATTCATGTGAATCACAGCAGATAACACTGGATTAAAGACACCGTGGGTGGCCAAAGTCTCTTCAAACTGTTCATGGAGAAACTGCCCGCGGGTGTTAGGTCTTTATTCAGGGTGAATATGAAAGATGGATATAAAAACAAGCACGAGGGAATAGAGAACCCTTTCCATTAAACACACAATGACGTTTTTAGATGATGGTCATTGAGCGAAATAGTATAGAAGCAAACTACGTTCAGCATCATAGATACTGTATATATACTTAGACACAATACGACAAGACAAACGAAAGTGTGGTATCATTTAAAAACCTGTAATATAGACATTAAAGCAAACACAAAACACACACACCTGAATTCCTTTCTCGCCCTTGTGTCCTTCTTGACCAGGTAACCCTGGAGATCCCTAAAAAACAAATCCTCCATAAAGTCATTCTGTACGCGGCTCTAACACAACACAACGTGTTTCTGCTTGTTTAAACCGTTTGATAAAAACACAAACTCAATGTTACTGGAGCCGTTCGTGTCAGTATATTTTTATTTCATAAACATGGATTTATTCAGCAGACACTCATGTTTCAAGTTTCTTTTGTGGACAGAGTCCAGGATCCACAGCTCAAGAATGAGGTGAAAATAATGAGAATATCTTCATGAGAAAAGCACGGCAACACAACTCCAACACATAACAACAGACTGGTGACTGATGCACCCCAATATTAAAGCTTCACACAAAACTCAGATGCCGCCAGAGAAAGGTCCAATATATTTCATTGAATCATTAAATGTACAGTAATTCAACAAATGTCAAATCATTGATATGTTGAAACTAGGGATGTAATGATTCAAGCCGGTTGACATGTTATTTGAACTGCAATACGTGTTTTGAACAGCAGGGGTCGCTGTGTTTACTGCTTGGAAACGTGGATATGCTGATATTTCTTAAATGCAAGAAAATCCAAGAATCTAGACTTACAGGAGATCCCTGCTGACCGATCGATCCTCGCACCCCTGTGACCCCTGCGTGACCCTGAAACACACACAGATGTGAGCATCACTGCAGGCAACTTTCACGATTCACATCAGTTTCATCAACTCTTATTCTTTTCACATATAAATGGTTTCTTGGACGCTGGCCCGAAGTTAACTTCCTGTCTGTGTTGGGTTATATTATAACAATTTATTTGACATCTGATTCATATTAATATGTATATCAATTGTATAACATTAATTGGAAACCCCAAATTTTTGCGGAGGTCTACCGGATATTAAGTAGAGGCCACATAATGTTTATGTTAATACCTCGTCTATATTCTGTAGAGAAAACACATGAAGTACACTCAACAGAGAACATGTAAGTGAATGTCAGGGCTGTTCTATTCGCTGGTTGCACGAGATGGTGCCGGTGAGCTTTTGGGACGCAGAGTCGACAGACTTATTTTCCATTTGCATATTACTTTATGCAAAAAGATGTCCAAATATGGGTGTTTTTTAGACCAGAAATAAAGAAAGTAATATATCTGCCATGTGACAGATCCTCTTTACATTTACTAAGACAACTTGATAGTGTAACACGACCAGAAATTTGGTGCAACAAGTCCATTGTGTGCAGTCCCTGAAGAGTTACAGTGCTGTTGCTAGGGTGTTGCTAAGTGTCCAGCAGTGGTTTTGCTATGTGATATTAAGAACAGTGGTTAATATTGCAAATAATGATAATATTGTAAATAATTCAGGGTCCGTATCTTAAATGTGCCGGTGCTTTTCACCCATTTAAAGGATGGTGCTACAATGGTTGGTAGGCTATTTCTAGATGGTTGCTAAGGCGTTGCTAGGGTGTTGTTAGGGCACCGCTAACCTGATATCCAGTGTCTCCTGGTTCCCCACGTTCACCTTTCTCTCCTGGAGCTCCCTGTACACACACAAACACACACAGATGCTGTTTTGTTTCTAAGGTTAAGTGCTGTAGATAATGCTGGGTTTATTTTAGAGATCCAGAGGTTGGACAGCAACAGAAAATAAAGTAAGAATTAAGACCTACTGGTTCACCTAAGGGCCCAGGAGGTCCGGCGGTCTTACTGTCTTCACCGGGATAACCCTTAGAAAAAAACACATATTTTACACACCAGCCTTAACAAATATGTTTGATCAAAGTCCAGCGTCTTCCATGTAAATGTATAAGTCAAACACAGCGTTTACATGGAGATTTATGATAAAGGGATTTCAGAATGTAACCTTTTCTCCCTTTGGTCCCGGGGGTCCTGCAGGACCGGGCTTGCCAGCATGACCCTACAATCAGAGAAAAGACAGAAACACTGTATTAACAATGAGACTTGATTTGAGTTTAAAGAGAGATCACAGATATATTTGACTGTCAGCATCTCTCTGTCTGTCTGTGCACGCTGTGTTTCACAGTGAAGAAGTGTGAAGCAGACACAAAGCATTCGTGACGTTTAATGAATGAACACGATTGTAAAGCAAAATTCCTCACCAGAAACATGTGAAACAATGAGCAATGAGAAGTTATTCTGAAAATACATCATTCTTGCATTCTTTAACTCTGACTTGTGTGTGTGTGTGTGTGTGTGTCTGTGGTGTGCAATTCTCTTGTGCGTTTGTGTGTGTGTTTGCGTTGGTTTGGTGCGTGCATTTGTGTGTGCGTTTTTGTGTGTCTGAGTGTGTCCAATTGTGTGTGTGTGTGTGTGTGTGTGCGTTTGTGTGAGTGTGAATTTTGAATGCGTGTCTTGTGACACTGACAGATATTGTAACTCACTGTGTAGCCTTCCAGTCCCAGTTCTCCTTGAGGTCCCATAACTCCAGGTCGACCCTGGAAATAAATGAATGAAACAGACACAAACTTCAGCTATGCTCCTACTTCAACAAATAACCTGCTACAAATAAACACAACATCCTGAAATCCTTAAACAGACGTTTGACAAATGACCCTACACTGCTAAAACACCAAGAGCTTCCTGGAAAAACATCTTTCGACTTTTCCTTGAGTAGCCTATGCTTACATCTGAAATGTCATCTGTGACTTTAAATCCCCACGAAAAACATGACGCCAAAATAAAATACTTGCTGACATTTTCTCACTATACCAAAACCAACGTAAAGCTTCTGAATAACCGTGTAAGAACTGCAGATCTGCTACAGCTCAGAATCTCCGAATGACATTCATGTAAATCCCATCAGAACGCTTTCATTCGGTTACAAATCTATCTACTATCAGTAAAAGCAGTCCGAGTCTGAAGGAAAGAGGATTTCTAGAAGTGATCTATTATCTGTGTTGTGTCAATGGAGCCGCTATACTGGGGAAAGCGAGACTACATCATAAACACATACAAGCAGAATTTCTCTTTTCCTATCATTTCTTTCTTTCATTCAGAAGTATTTTCTGGCACTGCTGTGTGACAGTGATGAGTTTCTGCCTATGACAGTTATAACGCTTGAAATGTGAGCGGTCAAATCTGAGATCTCGACATCAGAAGATGTTAGAAAGAATGAGCAGGTGATCTTAAAACAGAAAGCACACTAACTGCAGGTCCTCTGGTTCCACGAGCACCTTTGAGACCTCGCTCTCCCATCTGTCCCATCTCACCCGATGAGCCCGTTTCTCCATGTTGACCCGATGAGCCTTTCTCACCCTAGAAGAGAGAGAGATGTTTAAAATCATCAGCTCCAACGCGATCTGTTGTTTAATGTCTAGCAAAAATACCACTATAGTGACATAGTGGAGTATAAACTATTCATGCTTTGATATGAGATATGCCCACCCTTATATCACATCCAGAAAAGAATATCAAGTCAAATAAATCCTCATTAAGAGGAAGGAAACTCAGACAGGACTATAGGTGGAATGAAGGCATTATTTGGAATAGTTTTGCTAGAATTGAAAGCGATGACCACAGGTGCCCGCTACCTTTTTTCCCGGACGGCCGCGGTTTCCAGACAGACCCGTTTTTCCTTCAGGTCCCTGGTGAAGAAATATCTGCTTTAAGTTCACGTCCTCTACATCAGGGCACATGTCGGATGATCTTAAAACTCGTGACACAAACACATCAAACCCGCCACCTGTTACTTACTGGAAAGCCTTTTTTACCAGCATCTCCAAGAGGTCCTGGGGGTCCGGAGATCCCCACCTCACCCCTTTCTCCACCTTCTCCCATTGGTCCACGGTCACCAGAGTCGCCCTGAGACACAAGAACATGAAAAGAGTATTAAAAAGCTGAGCGCTATAATGTGAAGCATTTAAGAAAAACCTTTTAAAATGTATAATATCTGTTTATACTTTATATCTGTTGATTCAGCAGGGATACAACTCAGTTATTAATTTAGCTGGTTCGTGAAATCATTGATTCTCCATCATTACCCGTGACGGCACATAAATAAAACGTCCCAATAAAATGTGATGGAGCTTTCATTTCTGTCTAATCCCACCTTCAGCCCGTCTTTCCCCTGATGTCCGTCCTCTCCGGCTGGTCCCGGAAGACCCTGAAACAAACATCTAGAATCAGGCAATTAACACGACCACGGTGCAAAGCATGATGGGATTGATCCCATGTACCCATATGGGTATTAATGACTCACTCTGATGCCCAGTTGACCCGGTTCACCTTCTTCTCCAACCGGCCCAACTTCACCCTACAGACACACAGAATGAGAGAGACGTCGTGACCTCCGGCAGACACCCTGAAATCAACCCTCTCAGAATCTAGAATCTCACCTTTACTCCAGGTTCACCCACAGGCCCTTGCTCTCCTTCAGGTCCTGGAGGTCCCTGAGTATGTACCGAAGCAGAAAAGAATGAAAAGGAAGAAAACAGATCTTAAACAATAAAACTGTGGTTTATAAAGAAGTGAATTATTGTGTGATTGACTGTTCTGAAATGTAATGTGTAATGTGTTCATCGGCACTCATTTGTCAATTCTAAATCAATCTGAAGTTTTCATAATATAGTAAACTTCAGTAATACCTCGTGGCCTTGCTCTCCATCTGGTCCAGGATCCCCTGGAGGACCTCTGGAACCCTAAATAATCAAAAGCATTGAAATAAAGACTATTTCAAAACACACACATGAAATGAAAGTTCCTTATTCATGACACACAGAAAATGTTTAGAAATCTCTTGCGTAAATTCTCACACGAAACTGAAAGAATCCTTTTATATAATAACTGTCTCATGAACTCTTTACACAGGAGATC
>NC_136780.1:610748-663248 GCF_947034865.1 Barbatula barbatula | reverse complement strand
GTGTTGTATTCTGAGTAAGTGAGTGAGGGAATGTGTGTTGTATTCTGAGTAAGTGAGTGAGTGAATGTGTGTTGTATTCTGAGTAAGTGAGTGAGTGAATGTGTGTTGTATTCTGAGTAAGTGAGTGAGGGAATGTGTGTTGTATTCTGAGTAAGTGAGTGAGTGAATGTGTGTTGTATTCTGAGTAAGTGAGTGAGTGAATGTGTGTTGTATTCTGAGTAAGTGAGTGAGTGAATGTGTGTTGTATTCTGAGTAAGTGAGTGAGGGAATGAATGTGTGTTGTATTCTGAGTAAGTGAGTGAGTGAATGTGTGTTGTATTCTGAGTAAGTAAGTGAGTGAGTGAATGTGTGTTGTATTCTGAGTAAGTGAGTGACGGAATGAATGTGTGTTGTATTCTGAGTAAGTGAGTGAGTGAATGTGTGTTGTATTCTGAGTAAGTGAGTGAGTGAATGTGTGTTGTATTCTGAGTAAGTGAGTGAGTGAATGTGTGTTGTATTCTGAGTAAGTGAGTGAGTGAATGTGTGTTGTATTCTGATTAAGTCAGTGAGTTAATGTGTGTTGTATTCTGAGTAAGTGAGTGAGGGAATGTGTGTTGTATTCTGAGTAAGTGAGTGACGGAATGAATGTGTGTTGTATTCTGAGTAAGTGAGTGAGTGAATGTGTGTTGTATTCTGAGTAAGTGAGTGAGGGAATGTGTGTTGTATTCTGATTAAGTCAGTGAGTTAATGTGTGTTGTATTCTGAGTAAGTGAGTTAGGGAATGAATGTGTGTTGTATTCTGAGTAAGTGAGTGAGTGAATGTGTGTTGTATTCTGAGTAAGTGAGTGAGGGAATGAATGTGTGTTGTATTCTGAGTAAGTCAGTGAGTCAATGTGTGTTGTATTCTGAGTAAGTGAGTGAGGGAATGTGTGTTGTATTCTGATTAAGTCAGTGAGTTAATGTGTGTTGTATTCTGAGTAAGTGAGTGAGGGAATGAATGTGTGTTGTATTCTGAGTAAGTGAGTGAGGGAATGTGTGTTGTATTCTGAGTAAGTCAGTGAGTGAATGTGTGTTGTATTCTGAGTAAGTGAGTGAGGGAATGAATGTGTGTTGTATTCTGAGTAAGTGAGTGAGTGAATGTGTGTTGTATTCTGAGTAAGTGAGTGAGTGAATGTGTGTTGTATTCTGAGTAAGTGAGTGAGGGAATGAATGTGTGTTGTATTCTGAGTAAGTGAGTGAGTGAATGTGTGTTGTATTCTGAGTAAGTGAGTGAGGGAATGTGTGTTGTATTCTGAGTAAGTGAGTGAGTGAATGTGTGTTGTATTCTGAGTAAGTGAGTGAGTGAATGTGTGTTGTATTCTGAGTAAGTGAGTGAGGGAATGAATGTGTGTTGTATTCTGAGTAAGTGAGTGAGTGAGTGTGTGTTGTATTCTGAGTAAGTGAGTGAGTGAACGTGTGTTGTATTCTGAGTAAGTGAGTGAGTGAATGTGTGTTGTATTCTGAGTAAGTGAGTGAGGGAATGTGTGTTGTATTCTGAGTAAGTGAGTGAGTGAATGTGTGTTGTATTCTGAGTAAGTGAGTGAGTGAATGTGTGTTGTATTCTGAGTAAGTGAGTGAGTGAATGTGTGTTGTATTCTGAGTAAGTGAGTGAGGGAATGAATGTGTGTTGTATTCTGAGTAAGTGAGTGAGTGAGTGTGTGTTGTATTCTGAGTAAGTGAGTGAGTGAACGTGTGTTGTATTCTGAGTAAGTGAGTGAGTGAATGTGTGTTGTATTCTGAGTAAGTGAGTGAGGGAATGTGTGTTGTATTCTGAGTAAGTGAGTGAGTGAATGTGTGTTGTATTCTGAGTAAGTGAGTGAGGGAATGTGTGTTGTATTCTGAGTAAGTGAGTGAGTGAATGTGTGTTGTATTCTGAGTAAGTGAGTGAGGGAATGAATGTGTGTTGTATTCTGAGTAAGTGAGTGAGTGAATGTGTGTTGTATTCTGAGTAAGTGAGTGAGTGAGTGAGGTGAGTGAGTGAGTGAGTGAGTGAGTGAGTGAGTGAGGTGAGTGAGTGAGGTGAGTAAGTGAACTGGCACAACCCATTTAGCCTCAGTTTGCGCAATTTGCCAGAGCAAAACAAGAGGATCAACGTGTTCATTTCATATCAATTTCATTAATACACGTCGGTTTACATTCAGGTCTAGTCGGGTTTAAAAAATATATATGATGGGTCGGATTCGGGTCTAACGTTATCGGGTCTGTCTGGGGTCGGGCTTTAAAATAAAAACGTTATAGGGTCTGTCTCGGGTTCGGGTAAAAAGCGATTCGGGTCATTTCAGGTCGGGTAAAGATCTTTGGACCCGAGAAGACCTCTACTCTGCAGTAATGTGTCACTGTAAAAAACTACTTGTAAGTCGCTTTGGATAAAAGCATCTGCCATATGAATAAATGTAAATGTAAAATGTAAATGTAAGTACAGTGTGTGTGTGTGTGTGTACAGTAAGTGTGTACCTTTATGCCCTCAGGACCTGCTTCACCTAGAGGTCCGTCAGCACCTCTTGGGCCCTGTAATACAGAAACATACCCGTATCAAAGCTCCTCGTCCTGATGTCACGAGAGTATGATCTCAAAATAACACACAGAGAAAGGCCTTTCAGGATCACAGCTCCATCTCATAAACACTCCTGCAGTTCAATCATAGCTGAAAGAGACACACGTCAGACCAAACACAAACATCATCGCTTCATGTTTCTCATGTGTTCTGTCAGATAATGAGCCAAATCTGTCTGTCAGGTTTCCACCAATCAGAGCAATGTTCTGACTGTAGCTTCAGTGACAACATTCACACAACACAGAAACAGACGGGTCACTTTCTTACCCTGCGTCCTTTCAGTCCGGGAACACCTGCAGCTCCACGTGACCCTTGAGGACCCTCGAGAAACACACACAAACACACGCACACAAAACAACAAACTTAGAGTCAAACGAGAGAAATACCACAAATTTACAACCTCACAGGAATTCAGAGGTAGTTTTGAGGTTTGTTTCTGATAATTATACATGTTTGTATTATTCATCTTTGAATGAAACTGCAGTAACTCATAGAGCAAAGGATTATGGGTAAACTTACTGGTGAGCCTTGTGGGCCAAAGTCGCCAGGACCCCCTGGAAGACCTGGATAACCCTTACACAGAAAACAAGACAGAAAACACAGAGTTAACAAAGAAAATGTACACAGGTGTAAGGTGTTTGTGAACGTTATTCATTACCATTGAGCCTTTCTCTCCCGGAGGACCCAAAGCACCAGGAAGACCCCGCTCTCCCTAAACACACACACACACACATGTTAAAACTGCCCTCTGATAGTGACCAAACTGCTTTTAGTTTTCTTCTGACCTTTTCTCCAGGTTGTCCGATCACTCCTGATGTTCCAGTCAGCCCAGCTGCACCCTAAACAACACAGATGATAAATGAGGGTCAAAAGATGAGCAATAGAAAAGAGACAATACAAGAACTTATATATGTGTGTGTGCGTGCGTGTGTACAGTATGTGTGTGTGTGTGTACAGTATGTGTGTGTGCGTGCGTGCGTGTGTACAGTATGTGTGTGTGCGTGCGTGCGTGTGTACAGTATGTGTGTGTGTGTGTACAGTATGTGTGTGTACAGTATGTGTGTGTGTGTGTGTGTGTACAGTATGTGTGTGTGTGTGTGTGTGTGTGTGTACAGTATGTGTGTGTGTACAGTATGTGTGCATGTGTGTACAGTAAGTGTGCATGTGTGTACAGTAAGTGTGCATGTGTGTACAGTATGTGTGTGTGTACAGTAAGTGTGCATGTGTGTACAGTAAGTGTGCATGTGTGTACAGTATGTGTGTGTGTACAGTAAGTGTGCATGTGTGTACAGTATGTGTGTGTGTACAGTAAGTGTGCATGTGTGTACAGTATGTGTGTGTGTGTGTGTGTGTGTGTGTGTGTGTGTGTGTGTGTGTGTGTGTGTGTGTGTGTGTGTGTGTGTGTGCGTGTGTGTACAGTATGTATGTGTGTACAGTATGTGTGTGTGGGTGTAAAGTAAGTGTGCATGGGTGTACAGTATGTGTGTGTGTACAGTAAGTGTGCATGTGTGTACAGTATGTATGTGTGTACAGTAAGTGTGCATGTGTGTACAGTATGTGTGTGTGTACACTATGTGTGTGTGTACAGTAAGTGTGCATGTGTGTACAGTATGTGTGTGTGTACAGTAAGTGTGCATGTGTGTACAGTATGTGTGTGTGTACAGTAAGTGTGCATGTGTGTACAGTATGTGTGGGTGTAAAGTAAGTGTGCATGGGTGTACAGTATGTGTGTGTGTGTGTACAGTATGTGTGTGTGGGTGTACAGTAAGTGTGCATGGGTGTACTGTATGTGTGTGTACAGTATGTGTGTGTGTGTGTGTACAGTATGTGTGTGTGGGTGTACAGTAAGTGTGCATGTGTGTACAGTATGTGTGTGTGTACAGTATGTGTGTGTGTACAGTATGTGTGTGTGGGTGTTCAGTAAGTGTGCATGGGTGTACAGTATGTGTGTGTGTACAGTATGTGTGTGTGTACAGTATGTGTGTGTGGGTGTACAGTAAGTGTACATGGGTGTACAGTATGTGTGTGTGTACAGTATGTGTGTGTGTGTGTACAGTATGTGTGTGTGGGTGTACAGTAAGTGTGCATGTGTGTACAGTATGTGTGTGTGTACAGTATGTGTGTGTGTACAGTATGTGTGTGTGGGTGTTCAGTAAGTGTGCATGGGTGTACAGTATGTGTGTGTGTACAGTATGTGTGTGTGTGTACAGTATGTGTGTGTGGGTGTACAGTAAGTGTGCATGTGTGTACTGTACAGTATGTGTGGGTGTACAGTAAGTGTGAATGTGTGTACAGTATGTGTGGCTGTAAAGTAAGTGTGCATGTGTGTACAGTAAGTGTGTTTGTACAGTAAGTGTGCATGTGTGTGCAGTAAGTGTGCATGTGTGTACAGTATGTGTGTGTGTGTGTACAGTATGTGTGGGTGTACAGTAAGTGTGCATGTGTGTACAGTATGTGTGGGTGTAAAGTAAGTGGGTGTACAGTAAGTGTGGGTGTAAAGTAAGTGGGTGTACAGTAAGTGTGCATGTGTGTACTGTACAGTATGTGTGGGTGTACAGTAAGTGTGAATGTGTGTACAGTATGTGTGGGTGTAAAGTAAGTGTGCATGTGTGTACAGTAAGTGTGTTTGTAAAGTAAGTGTGCATGTGTGTACAGTAAGTGTGCATGTGTGTACATGCACAGTAAGTGTGCATGTGTGTACAGTATGTGTGTGTGTGGGTGTACAGTATGTGTGTGTGTACAGTATGTGTGTGTGGGTGTACAGTAAGTGTGCATGTGTGTACAGTATGTGTGTGTGTACAGTAAGTGTGCATGTGTGTACAGTAAGTGTGTTTGTACAGTAAGTGTGCATGTGTGTACAGTATGTGTGTGTGTACACTATGTGTGTGTGTACAGTAAGTGTGCATGTGTGTACAGTATGTATGTGTGTACAGTAAGTGTGCATGTGTGTACAGTATGTGTGTGTGTACAGTAAGTGTACATGTGTGTACAGTATGTGTGGGTGTAAAGTAAGTGTGTGTGTGTACAGTATGTGTGTGTGTACAGTATGTGGGTGTGTACAGTAAGTGTGTGTGTGTACAGTATGTGGGTGTGTACAGTAAGTGTGCATGTGTGTACAGTAAGTGTGCATGTGTGTACAGTATGTGTGTGTGTGGGTGTACAGTATGTGTGTGTGTACAGTATGTGTGTGTGGGTGTACAGTAAGTGTGCATGTGTGTACAGTATGTGTGTGTGTACAGTAAGTGTGCATGTGTGTACAGTAAGTGTGTTTTTTTACAGTAAGTGTGCATGTGTGTACAGTAAGTGTGCATGTGTGTACAGTATGTATGTGTGTACAGTAAGTGTGCATGTGTGTACAGTAAGTGTGTTTGTAAAGTAAGTGTGCATGTGTGGACAGTAAGTGTGCATGTGTGTACATGCACAGTAAGTGTGCATGTGTGTACAGTATGTGTGTGTGTGGGTGTACAGTATGTGTGTGTGTACAGTATGTGTGTGTGGGTGTACAGTAAGTGTGCATGTGTGTTCAGTATGTGTGTGTGTGTGTGTGTGTGTGTGTGTACAGTAAGTGTGCATGTGTGTACAGTATGTATGTGTGTACAGTATGTGTGTGTGGGTGTACAGTAAGTGTGCATGGGTGTACAGTATGTATGTGTGTACAGTATGTGTGTGTACAGTATGTGTGTGTGTACAGTATGTGTGTGTGTATGTGTACAGTATGTGTGTGTGTACAGTAAGTGTGCGTGTGTACAGTATGTATGTGTGTACAGTATGTGTGCATGGGTGTACAGTATGTATGTGTGTACAGTATGTGTGCATGTGTGTACAGTATGTGTGTGTACAGTATGTGTGTGTGTGTGTGTGTACAGTATGTATGTGTGTGTGTGTGTGTGTGTGTGTGTGTGTACAGTATGTGTGTGTGTACAGTATGTGTGTGTGTGTACAGTATGTGTGTGTGTACAGTAAGTGTACATGTGTGTACAGTAAGTGTGTGTGTACAGTAAGTGTGCATGTGTGTACAGTAAGTGTGGATGTGTGTACAGTATGTGTGTGTGTGTGTGTGTGTACAGTAGGTGTGCATGTGTGTACAGTATGTGTGTGTGTACAGTAAGTGTGCATGTGTGTACAGTATGTGTGTGTACAGTAAGTGTGCATGTGTGTACAGTATGTGTGTGTGTACAGTATGTGTGTGTGTGTGTGTGTGTACAGTATGTGTGTGTGTGTACAGTATGTGTGTGTGTACAGTAAGTGTGTGTGTGTACAGTATGTGTGTGTGTGTGTACAGTAAGTGTGTGTGTGTACAGTATGTGGGTGTGTACAGTAAGTGTGCATGTGTGTACAGTATGTGTCTGCATATGTATGTGTGTGTGTGTGTGTGTGTGTGTGTGTGTGTGTGTGTGTGTGTGTGTGTGTGTGCGCGGGTGTTCAGTATGTGTATGTGTGTGTGCACGTGTGTACAGTATGTGTGTGTGTGTGTGTTCGTGCGTGCGTGTGTGTGTGCACGTGTGTTTTTGAATAAATATGAATAAACGCAGAAATAACTTTTAAAGGGTTGACAGAATCATGTGATATAATATCCATCAAAAGTTTTTGTCCAGATATTTCAATGTAAGTGTTCAGAAGTCAAAACCATAAATAAGAGATTTAAGAGTTTAAGTTCTCTGTCAACAAACTTTGAGACTGAACAAATGGCAAAACCGTCTCCTCTTATGTAATCTCACATGTGTCTCTTTATGTGCTTCAAAAGAAAACTCAAAAATGTCTTATGCTGTGCTCACATTATCAATTGAACACCAAGAGCTGTGATCAGAGATCATATTATTTGTGTTCAAAGTATTTTTTCATCATGGGGACGTTTTAGATCCCATAGCGCTATATATATATATATATATGCCCGATTCATCTGAGAACAGAGAGTGAAATAATAGCAGGACAGGAGGAACAAATCCTCAAGTTCAGCCTTCTGAAGAAACAAGAAAAGATGTTTTTGAAAGCATTCCAGACAAATGTACACAGATGTTTTACTGGAGAGAGATCAAGTTTACAGTATCTCCCAGTGCATGATGGGATCGAGGAGCTTTTACACATTTTCCCAGAAGAGCCCATGAGCTGCCAGAAACAGAATTTCACATCATTCAAATCTCTGAGAACAAAAACTGTACATTCACCACAGCTCTCATTTATCTCTCCTTAACCTCCAGTTGTTGATATTTGTTTGCTTTGGTTTGTGGTTTAGATGCATCAGAGGTTTCATTCATTCATAAAAACAAACGGCCCAGCAAAGTTTAACAAACTAATCTCATGACTTTTCTGAAGATTCACACAAAGACAATTTTGTATTTTGTATTATATATTTGTTCAATTAAAGCAAAGACATTAGTTTTCCAGAGTTGGACATCATTTTTGGCCCCTACACTGTGTGGAGATGCTTTGAAGAAGCCATAAAGCAACAGAAAAGATTACAGCTCAGCCTTTTCCCTTCATCTGCTCTCATCTTGTTCATTTGGAAAGTGATGTCATGGCATTCATTAAAGAGCTCTTGCTGAACAGACGAGGGGCTGACGGACCCCTGCACTCTAATCCTCCACACATGTTACACCACACGCACATGCCAACGAGAACGCAAATATTATGACTGTGTTCAGGACGACATCGCTGTGCGTCTCCTGATATATATATAATTTCTCTTAAATGTGCTTTTTCTTCCCGTCTGAAGATCAAACAGGACGACAAGATTAACGCTTTTCCAAATGCAAACTCAGCATGTGTCCAAAACAAATTCTCTCATCACAACATTCTCATGAAATGAGTTTTAGAGCTATTTTAACCTTCAGTTCCTCACAACACAGCCATGATAAACATTTATGCATTTGGCAGACACTTTTATCCAAAGCGACTTACATTGCATTGTATTATACATTTGTTTCTGACTATGTGGAATCTCCTGGGATCAAAACCTTGGCGTTGCTAGCAGCATGATCTGACCACTGAGCATCTGGAAGGTTTTCCCAGGATCACAGGAAAGCTATATACAATCCCAGGATCACAGGAAAACAAACACCGAAACTTAACACGATGATCAGAAAATAAAAACACAAATTCTCACAATTCCTAATGAGAGTGAATAATCTTCCAAGTCTATCGCAAATGGGCCAAAGCGCTCGGTGTGGCATCTATATGTATGAATAGAATGACAGAAAGAAAAGGGTAAAGGGTGGTTGCTAGGGTGTTTCTGTGTGGTTGTCTATGATGTTCTGTGTTGTGAGTGGTTGCTATACAGTTTGTTTGTTAGACAGACAGACAGACTTCTACTTACAGGAGGGCCAATTTTCCCAATATTCCCGAGATCTCCGGTTTCCCCCTGAGACAAAGACCAGAAACTGTTTAACATAAAATCCCAGAAACATCTGTAAACAAAACATGATTTAATATATCTGTGTGTTTTATCTTTGAGAAGAAAAACAACTGATGCATTAATGGAGTCTTTTATGGGTTTTTGGTTTCGTGTTTGGCACACAGATGATATTGAAGGTGTGTGATCTCTTCACCTTCAGACCTTCAGGTCCAGGTTCTCCAATCAAACCTTTCCGACCGTGTCTGCCCTGTAGAGAAGAGAGACACGCTTACACCAGTTTCACTGTCAAAACCTGACATCTTAAATCTTTCCAGTAACCTCGTATTGCATGTGTGTCAAACACGGCACAGAAAACAGAGTTTAATCAAAGTCAATTCTGAAAAGAAACCAAGAACGTCACTCACAGTGAGACCAGGACTTCCAGGCGGACCGGGGGGACCTTCATCTCCCTTAAGAAACACACGGAAGCGCTTTAGTAAACATTCAGACATCATTACACACCAGAGAAAAAAGTACATCTGTCAATGATGAAACACAACCTACTGTATTCTATACAGTTCTATTCACCATTTCTGTTTGGATCATTCCATGTCTAGAAACACAAAGTCAGAAAAGCAAAATTCAGCTTTACCTCTGTTCCTTTTGGCCCTGGTGGTCCTTGGGGCCCCCTGACTCCTTGAATACCCTAAAGATCATTCAGGTGTTGTTGAACACAAGCACAGATAGCTCAACATTTTCAAAGGTTTAAAATAAAGCAGATTTTCTGTACCTTTGGTCCCGGGGGGCCGTTAGGTCCTGGTGCACCGATGTCTCCTGGAAACCCCTAACAAACACAGACAACAAATGTCAAAAATACCTGAAAATACACTGTGACCTCACATTGACCTCATCAGGTGATAAATGGCTGTCAGTTCAGCCACACCCACCTGTCACTAGACCACGCCCACTCAGTATAAATAAGGGTCAGTGAGGGATACTGATGGAGGTTACACACGTGAAGAACATTGCATGCTTTTTATTTTTAAGTGACTACGCCACAAAAGTGGTCTTCAACAGAAACGGCAAACCCATCAATGAAATAAGGACAGAACTGCTGTAGAATTTGAAAGTAAGAACGATTTGTGACATCAAATGAAAGGAAATTCTTTAAATAACGTAACCGTTAGAAGCAGAAATATGTATTAAGATATTGTTGACTTGATGTTAGTATCTAATTTTCCAGACATGGTAGTATATTTGATTTGTTTTCAATATTAAAAAATATTAACTTCAACAAACAGGAACACAGCGTGTAATAACACAGAAGCGCCACTAGAGGGCTGATATCAAACTACTGTGACGTCATCAGAGACCCTCACAGTGGACCAGACGCTCTCATCCATTTGCTGCACAGATGCTTCTGTGTTTAAACTGACGAGCCACAGTTACATTTCATCATTAACAAAAGACAAATCAAGATTATCAAAAGCAAAACTAACACAGACCTCGAGGAAGAGGAACACATCACTGAAAAGAACACAATTTACACTGCGTTTACACGGAGCTATTTATTCAACACAATAAACAGAGTATGTGTGATTAATGCATCATGGTAGAAAACTACAGAACAGCTCAATGAAAAAAAGGTTTTGAGTTACGACATCTGATAGACACATGTACCCAAATCCTGCAGACGGTAAACTTTATACATCCTCAACAGACATGTCCATGAATCTGGTGTCAAACAATCAGACCTTTGAGCCTATTTACACGCCAAGAGATTTCAGTGGATTTGTGTCTGATGGTGTTAAAACAAAAAACATGCATGAAACAAGTCAGAAAGTCCCATCTTGAATTGTGACGTGACGTTTCTCTTACCTCAGGTCCCGGTGGCCCCGGAGGTCCCTGTGGTCCCCGTTCCCCCACTTTCCCCTTTCAGAAAGAGAACATCAATAATGAATTTCACGCAACCAAACGTTCAGACCAAGTCCTAAAAAAACACAAGTCTCAGATTTCCAGCAGCAGGTTTCTGGACAATACTTTCTTGTTTAGGGTTAGTCAGCCGATAGAAGCGGTGGGCGGTTAATTTTATTTAGCTTTATTTCCCCCCCGCCAAACGGAGGTGCAGTTTTTCCTGACGTGCACTTGACCCAAAATAAATACAATCCGTCGGAAGTATCAAAACAAGCCGCGACGCCAGATATAACCATTAAAAACCAGAACGTCAGAGATTAAACCAAACTAAATCTAATATCGCCGCCAACAAACATACGGATTAACATTTTAATATAACAGAGCAACATAAATATAACAGAGAATAGATCCAAGTCAGCTGAGAAGAAACTAAAGTCTGTAAAGATCATGAACAAGACGTATGGTCTTACAGGTGGACCAGGTTTCCCACGAGGTCCTGGTGGTCCGGTATTCCCAACCGTTCCCTACAACAACACCAAATAAAAAAATGAGCGCGTTTATACAGAAATATTTCATTCAGGCTTTGCTTGAAACTTGCCTTGTCACCATGGTAACCAGTTTCTCCAGGCTCCCCTCTGAACCCAGGTTCTGCCTAAATCATTCAGTAACACAGAGATTACAGAATAAAGTTATAACACACCGCCGTCATGAGATCACCGCTAGTCAGACCTCTGCTAAATATACAAGTTCACAGGGCCGCTAGAGGCTATTTACATGTGAGAGAAACAAAGAAACAAATTAAATACGTAGTGAGACGCACTCCAAACAAAAAAACACGAGGAAGTCATTAACCGACATATTACAACATGATTATTTTTTATTTCAAGTAGTTTCACATTGAATGGATCTTTATCGTGATATACTGTATTCTGCACAACAACCCTGTACTGACTTTAAAACATATGCACATTACAGCACAGGAATTAAAAGGATATTTCACAGGCAAAGAATATAACTTTCTTCTTGAAGAATTGAGTTATAATACCAACATCTTTTTTCTATCAAGCGGGAGATGGGAGTGAATGGGGGGCGATTATTTGAAGCTCCAAAAAGTGCATCCATCAATCAAAGAACAGCTCGACACGGCTCTGTGGTCTTAATAAAGGTCTTCTGAGTGAATCCATGCGTTTGTTTAAGCGAAACAACCACATTGAGAGCGCTATTAATGTTGATGTCTAACTTCCGTTCTCCCTACGCTGTGCGTGAACCTGAAGCTGTTTTTTTCCAGCAAATAACGTTGACGAAAGCTCCCGAACAGAGGAGACGCCATTCTATTGGAACAAAACGAAAAAGGCTGCGATCATCACTGGAACTTAAGCCTGCCGGAAAAACAAAGGATAACGAAAGTTAGACATCGACATTAATAGCGGAGTCGTGGAGCCGAGTCGAACCGTTCTTTGATGGATGGACTTTTTGGGGCTTCAAAAAATTGCCCCCATTCACTCCCATTCTACCAGTTGGCAGAAAAAAGATGGTGGTGTCATAACTGACATAACATTATTCTTCAAGAAGAAAGTCACATTCAGTGAGGATGCCTGGAGGGTGAGTAAAACAGTTTTTTTTTTATTTGCCTCTGAAATATCCCTTTTAAGTTTACATGTTCACTACAATAATAGAAATATTTAAATCACCTTATCACCTTTCATTCCAGGTGGCCCCACCCCTCCCGTCAAGCCCTGCCAATCAGAGAACAAGTACAGCGGGAGGGTCTTCAATGTCCGGCCAATGAGATTAAGACAAAACAGATGGAGTGGTAATGCGAGCGGATGTTACCTGAAGTCCCACAGTTCCTGGAAATCCATGAGGTCCCTCAGGCCCGGCGTCACCCTGTGAGAGACAAAGACATCAGCATCAGATTCCTTCAAAATCAAAGAGCATCATTCCTGAAACATCCATAAAATCACACTTCTGTGTTTTCTACCACAGAATCAAAAGTGACTCATGAGCGTTTGAAGAACAGGACGAAGCAGCACATCGACTGACAGAAGACACGACTCAACAGCCACATCGTTTCTCCTTCACTGTACTGAATCATTCTGAACAGATTTTGTGGTGTGATGGACATTGAATGACAGATCCACCCGTCCACCACATCATGACGTGAGCCGCTATGAATGCTTCCCTTCGTACAAGCAACACGTTCCAAAGTGACAGGAAACTTCAAATCCACAGACTTTGATTTAAGCTTCACACGCGAGGTCTCTGAAATGAATCCTGACAATGTAATCCGGTCTCACTTTACACACGCCGGCAACCTTTACTCCTGACATCAGCCGGAGCTCTCTTATCTTCTGAAGGAACATTTGATCTTTTACAGGCACATTCTTAAAAACAATCCCATGAAAACAAAATCACCAAAATCACCACGGAACAGTTCATACTGTACAGCAAAATACACATGTGTTTCTGCACCAAATATACTGTGATGGATGGAACATTTACCAACAGTGGGGATTTACAAAAATACAAATTCTTAAATGATATACATTGAATTCCTAAAGGTATAGTAGAAATGGCTGATAAATAAAGCTGATTCGTTTTGAAATATTTTCATTTTAGGATGTAAAGTCCCCGTAAAGCGGAATTTGCAATCGTTTTTACTTCCCTAGGCTTGTGTTTTTCACTGTGAATTGGTTGGATGTATAAAAACAGCCATTGTATTTTGAAATGGAACCAGCAGAGCCGTTGAGATAGAGTCACGACAACCGAAGTTCAACATTTCGTGTATGACATGATTTATGGACCCTTCAGATGTTGCGGCGATGAAATCTTCCCACCGGTTAATCGATGTGTAGAAACGCCGGTGGTACCGGGGGTGAGGGGTTTGCTGTGGGGTCTGGTCGAAGATGCGGCCCTGCACGAGACGCATTTCACTTCGGAATGTCGATTGCATGAATTAATGGTGGGTTCAATATCTTTCTTAATAGAAAAACAAACAAAACTATAAAAAAGTACAACAACGTTTGCTTATATTAAACACAGACCTTATAAAATAAATAATCACAGCACACATCAAGCTAAAAATAAACAAGAAACGAAAATAAAAAACATGTACGTTAGATAAGTTAACAAAAAGAGTAATCACGGCCTACATTGTGTAAGATATAAATCTTTCTGAAGGAAATACGAAATGAAAATCGTTTATGTTAAATAAATGGCAAAGCACAGGCAAATTATATAACATATCATTATTATAGCATTCTTGTGACGAGGGTTCACTTTTCACAGGAGAAGGGCGTTAAACGCAAGCGATGCCATAGTAACAAACAACAATACCTGTTTGTGATAGCGAGTAAAAATATCCTGCACGAGAGAACAAACTGTGCATTTTCAGATGTTTTCGTTCACGCATACTCCACTGTCGTTTCTGTGAAGGAGGCACATTTGCATCTGACTCTTTCCACACAGTAGGCCCTCATTCTACTACGCTGTGCAAAGAAGTATCACAAACGTGAAAACAGTATGACTTACATAGCTTTGAGTAAACTGATTCTACAAAAAAAAACTAAAGTACTTAAATCAATTCAAGATTTTTACTCTTGCTGCGGGGCCCCCTACAGTGCGGGGCCTAGTGCGGTCGCAACAGTTGCATTGCCCAAAAGACGGCCATGAAGGTACGCCACAATCGGTTAGTTTTGCTGCAGCTTCATGCAATAGTAACTTCCGGGAACTAGTGAGTCTCCATGAGCCGCTATTGCTGTGAAAAAAACTGTTCCATTGGAGTCAATGGAGTTGACGCAACTCTCTCTTTCAAGGGCTTTGGGAACCGGCAGCATATTGACTGTTGAAGGGGAGGAGCAGCAGATTCGGTAGCCATCCTTAAAACTAAAAAATCTCTTCCGTCAGCACCTGATCGAATAGTTCTGACTTCTATTTCTCTTACTCTTTCTATCCTTTATAAAAATAAAATCCTTTGCTTTGTATACTGTGGTCATTTATTTGACATTTATGCACTGGGCAGACGCTTTTATCCAAAGCGTTGGGCTATATGAGACCAGTTTTTGCTGCATTTATGCTCTTTGTTGTCCTCATGTTGTTCCAATTGCTTTTCGTTTGCCTCCTTTCTAAGTTTCTTTGGATAAAAGTGTCTGCTAAATGACTAAATGTACATGTAAACGAGCAGATGACTCACACATTTGCCATTTATTTATGAAACGTTTTTTAGACATTTTAATTTCGCAGCACCTTTGGATAAATTGTCAAACTAGCGTATGCCTTCATCTCACTACCATCAAGTGTTCTAGAATTATATTTCAATGAACGTAAGCCCATCTAAAGTCTGTATCATGGTATGTTTCTTTTTAAAGTGCTTGTTTATGTCCACCACCCACTCTTAACCACTCTTTCTCCAGTAGTCTTTATTGTCAAGATATAAAAACAAAGCTTCAGAGAACATCCACTAAGCTATTGAGCCTATAGAGGAGGATTGTAAAGACTTAATCTATCTGCAAAAAAACACATCTTATACACACACGTCATAAAAACACATTTCCCCGGGAGATGTGATAAAAAAGGTCAAAGAGGAAAAAGATAGTAAACATGTGCTGTATTGCATTCATCTGCTGATCTGAGGCCTGGAAAAAAACAACAAACCTAAGAACTTGATGTGAACTGTAGTAATGTCGTAATGATGAGCAGTGATTGAACGATCGACTTGCAGGGATGTTACACAAACTTAGACCGTAAACGAACAAGCTCACGGTTAACAGGCCGTTTTACTGCACTAAACCGATTTCCACGCCTCTAAAAGTCAACTAACGCTGAAAAACTGATCCCAGGAACATCATCAGGAGAAAGCGTCTGATATCTCTGTCACTCGTCCTCTCACACGTGTGTTTAAACAGACGAGTCCTCACCGCAGAACCATCTACATCACTCTGGACAACATCAGACGAGGCCCCGCCCACCAGAAGTGACCGCAATCGCTCGTGAGATATTCATCTCATAAGTGATTCATTTTCTTATGTCTCTCTCTCTCTCTTAATACATTTTTGTAATTATTTCTATCCCTCTCTTTCAGTCTTTATTTCTCTCTCTCTTTCCTACAATATTTTAAATCTTTTAATGAGTTGTTTTTATTCAATTGCTCAGTTTTATATTAGCTTACGTGCATACATGACCATTCATACTTTTAGAAAAGTAAATATGGTCATATGGTGTGTGATGACTGTAAGGTAGTGTTTATTAATACTTTTTTATAGATGTTATTTATCAGAAAGCACGGAAAGATCTTGCAAAGTTTGAATTGATTTGGTGTTTTAAACATGTGTTAATGATGAATGAATTGATATTATTCAGGAGTAAAGGTCTGCTGGTTTTTAATGCTTGATGCTTGACTCAACTAATGGATGTTACGTTTCTTGCGTCTCTTTATAATCGCAGTTTTTTTATCTTCTTCAAAGAAAATATTTCGCCAAAACAAAGTTCATCTCCAGTACTGAAGCGTTGTGATGTTATTAATATTTTGTTGGTAGGAGCCACTGGTGTGACTCAAGTGAAAGTGAAAAGTGACCTATTTGTCAGTTATGGAGAACCATACCTGAAATGTGACCTCTGCATTTAACCCGTCCAGTGAGTAGTGAACACACGCACAGCAAGTGGTGAACACACGTACACCCGGAGCAGTGGGCAGCTATCACTGCAGCGCCCGGGGAGCATGTAGGGGTAAAGTGCCTTGCTCAAGGGCACCTCAGTCGTTTCCTTCCGGCCCTGAGGATCCAACTGGCAACTTTCTGGTCACGAGTCCAACTCTCTAACCATTAGGCCACGACTGCCCCATACTCAACTCAACTCTGTACAGTAGCAGAAGAGTAAAGGACAATAACACACTGATGACGTCCTGACACCGTTACCGCTCAACTCTTCAAAATAAACGTGCTTAAAAGGCGACCCCACAGAAGAACCACTTTTGTTCCAAAGGTTCTTTAAAGAACCATCTTTCTTTTTATAATCTTAGGAACCTTTTTTCGCCACAAAGAACCTTTCGTGTGAGTGTAGTCAAACAAAGTAAGACTTTCAGAAACATCATCAGACACAAAACAAATCATCTGAACCACTAGATCAAAGCACACATGATGCTTCTGCTTTGTGTGTAAGGAATGATATATACACGTTATGTAAGTGTAGGACTCACTCTGAGACCCGGGAAACCACCGCTGCCGGATCCCCCAACAGGGCCCTAAAAAACAGACAAAACAACAGAATTCAGCTACAAAACAATATCATTCTTCATCGTGATCTGTCTTTTTAGCATCTGGTTGTTTAACAGGGTTTAACGGATGACAGCAGAGATTGTGTACCTCATTTCCGTCCGGTCCAGGCGGTCCTCTCTCACCCGCATCACCCACAACACCCTGTAAAAATACAGATGAGTTTCCAGCATCTTTCCACATCACTCAATGTTCTGCTGAACGCTGGCGGCCCGAGGCCAAACTGTTCCATGATGCAACACACCAGACACGCGTCTGCCGATCCTTTGAGTGATAATCTGACGCTGTGCTCGTCTGATGATACGCCGTTATTAATTCAAACATTGATCAAAGTTTGGAAAAATTCCAAGTTAAAGCCACAATATATACATTTGGACAGCTAGATGGTGCACTTTTAGAAACAACTACATGACGTTGTGTAGGAAAGTGGAATTATGGGACATATGGTTTTCACCATCCAGAGGCGTATGGAGATCACCCATCATGTTCACGGACGAGGTCATGAATGAGTTTTTATTTGATGTCATTGTAATAAATTATCTTACAAGAAACGTGGAATGTAAAGCTACGTTACCCTGTGAATGATATTGGACTTTAACGATTGATTTGGTAGCGTAATGCTACACAGTTTAACGTGTTTAAAACAGTCATACAGTCGTCGTTTGAAAAGTAAACTACGTTTATGCTTGTTTGTGTTTCCTTTAGTCACCAAAGAGTAATCGTGATCAATAATAACAGAACAACGGATGCTGTATAAGCACTTCTGCCGTAGTTTCTACAGCCGGAAACTGAGGGTCGTGAGGAGCAGCGGATATTAAGTCACTGATATGAGACAAACACAAGAGAGACAAGAGACGGGACTTTAGTTTAAATAGGAATTTCTCTGGATCTGCACATTCTTGGGAACATTCGGGATCATGTAAGTACACAACTCCATGAAATATATCACACCGTGCAAGGGATTTGGGGATATTTCACAGCAAAATTATTCCATATTGTGGCTTTAAATGACTTTTAATTGTGTAATAACAAAAAGAGAGACAAAGCTTTACAAAAATCTAAACACATATCCTAAAGTGAACGTTACATTTCTGTCGTCATTAATTCGTTTTTAAGGTGGCTGTAAGTCTGTACGTGACTCTCCTTTCTATAGAGGAACAAAAAGAAGATATTTAGAGAAATGTCTCTGTGGTTTTGTGAAGTCAATGGGGTTCAGTGTTGTTTGATGATCGACATTCTTCAAAATATCTTCTTTTGTGTTCGGCAGAAGAAAGAAACTCATTTTAGTCACAGTAATCCCTTTCAGTTAGTGATTGATTTATATACTGTATGAATATTTTATGAGACATTTTTTCCACTCTGTCTCGCATTGAACAAAGAAAGCCGAGTTTGTTTTAATGTGATGGTGCAGCACATGCGGTCGTTCATGCACTGATGCAGCGCTGGGAGTGGATGTGCATGTTGTGTCGTTTAGACCCCGGCGGCCTCTGAATGTTTTCCAACAAGCTTTCATCCGCTCAACGTCTCTGTGATGAATCACTCGCGCCTGCAGACAGCAGGCATTGTGCCCAGACCTCTGTTGTGATTTTAACAGGCTTCTACATTTAAGACTTTTCTGCAGGGAATAGAAGACACTTTCTAGCACTACATCACAGTCTTACAATCTGCAAAACAGCTACTGAGATGCATTGGAGCATTATTTAATTTCAACACAAAAACCACAGATGAGATCTCTTCAAAAGCTCAATGTTTCTCGTAGACATTGCAAGTAGAGCAACTTTGGTCTCATGTGTATCTCAGATGTTTCTCTTGAGAAAAAGAGTCACATCACAAATGTAGTTTTAGAGTTTTAGAAGAGATGTCAACGATGTGTCTGCAATCAAAAGTCTCATCGCATTTTTTGTTGATACACAACTGAGAACTCCGTCAAATCGTCTGAGCTCTGAAAGAAACTTTACCCACATGTACATCAGACAGAGAAACAGACCTCCTGATGTCTCCAGGAATTAAAGAATGTGTTGTGATGTTTTTTTTAAACACATCTTTCTTCTGTGATTCCTCGGGATAGTGCAGCTGGCGGCCAGATGATAATCTTTTTCCGCGCACAAGTAACTTCATGATTCGGCCGTCACAGATACGCATCGCTTATTTGCATAATGACTAAAAACGAACGCTTGAAACAGAAGGGAGAGATGTTACCTGTCTTCCTTTAGGTCCCTTGATTCCCGCAGGACCTGGAATTCCCTGAAGCACAGATTCAGAAGAGCACAGTTACTTAAGCAACTCACATCCGTCCTTCTGCCCCGGAGGACATTATCAATCTCAACTCTGTTCTGTCTTTCAAGTTGATATTTAGGATGTTTAACCGTTTGTCATTCACTGTCAAATATGTCCATCAGTCTCAACGTTTGGCCCGGACGTATGCTGCACGTCTGCCTACGAGACTTCCGCTGTATGTTCATCTACCGTAAACTCATTTTCAGTTCATACACACATGTGTTCAGTGTTAAACTTACTCTCTCGCCCTCCGGTCCGGGTGGTCCTGCAACTCCTGGTGGTCCGATGAAGCCCTGACATAAGACACACACACACGTGTCAAACCTTAACCTCACATTTAAAGTTTCTTCATGTTATTTCAGCAACTGCATCTGATGATTCAAATAACATTTACATATTTACACATTTTGATTATTCACAGAGAGAGAGAGAGATGAATTGATTAATGCTTTGTTTGTCGTAGGGGGCGGAGCCTCAAGCGTCACATTCTTCTGTGTTGTTAAGTGAGATCAAATGTAGTCAATGATGAAAGAAGTCTCTCTCTCTCTCTCTCTCTCTCTCTGTCTCTCTCTCTCTCTCTCTGTCTCTCTCTCTCTCTCTCTCTCTCTCTCTCTGTCTCTCTGTCTCTGTCTCTCTCTCTCTGTCTCTCTGTCTCTCTCTCTCTCTCTCTCTCTCTCTCTCTCTCTCTCTCTCTCTCTCTCTCTCTCTCTCTCTGTCTCTCTGTCTCTCTCTGTCTCTCTGTCTCTCTGTCTCTCTGTCTCTCTGTCTCTCTCTGTCTCTCTCTCTGTCTCTCTCTCTCTGTCTCTCTGTCTCTCTCTCTCTCTCTGTCTCTCTGTCTCTCTGTCGTCTCGTCATTTGTACCGGAAAACTAGACAAAATCACAGATTAAGAAAGTAATTTTTGATCTCCGAATCGCTGCTGAAAAAGAAAACTAACACCCAAACAATTTTGTGGCTAAATGCTTGATGTTTGTTCTGTATGTGAAAAACTTTTGAATTATATTCAAAGTAGCAGCACACGTCAATTTTTCATCCTGTTATTTTAAATCTTGACTGGTGATGAGTTGCTGTAACTTTAAACTTTTGTTATAAGCAAAGTTGTAATTGCTTATTTTCACAAGTTACAGTAAAACACATGTTGCCATGACTCATTCATCACATCAGTTTAAGGCCTAGCCACACATACGCAGGTATTTTTATAAACAGAGTTTCTCATCCTACGTTATCCAAAATGTCTTCGTCCACATTAAAACACGTTATAAAGCGCTGTCAACATGCGATTTTAAAAATATCCGTATTCATGTGGACAAGGGTCTGAGTGTACGTGGTGTAGTAAACGGAAAAGTTTTTCCTTCTTTTATAAAAAAGTTTCACATACACACGACACCGTTGTCAAAACCATGACAAGACGCTGTATTGCACATGCCAGACCAGTGGCACTTTTAATACCCTTTTTTGTTTTTAAAGTCCCCTGTGAACTGGAAGTTGCGATCGTTTTTACTTCCGTATTTTGAAGCGTTTCCAAGTCAAATGGAATTTCCTTCGAGAAAAATAGAAGGCGTGGCTTTCGTCTTTCTCTGCGATTTGATTGGATGGATAAAAACAAATGTTGCATTATGAAATGGAGCAGGCTGACCCGGAAAGTTTAGGAGAGAATGACCCACATTGATAAACTATTCACGCAGCAATATTTCATCAAAAATAGGCATTGTAATTTCTTTTTTCATTGTAAAAGTTTACTCCGAGACAATAACACAGACGTTTTCAAAAACGAGCCGTTTTCAAGTATTTCAGCCAAAACGCATTAAAACATTTCCGTGTAAACAGCCTCTCAAACAAGTAAAAGAAAATAAGTGAACCCATTTGAACCGGTTAATGTTGTACATAAGAATTTGTAATATTCTGATCTGAAAAACTGCAGGTTTATTAAGATACATTCCAAGTGTTTCTCACTAATCTAACGTCTTCAAATCCTTACAGGATCAGTCTCAGATCAGTGTCGATGTGAAACGCGGATGTCTGTCTGATCTGCTCGAGATATGAAGACTGCGCTGTCACAGCATTTCAACAGAAAAACAAGAGATGATGATGTACGTACATTAACACCTTTAGGTCCCGGGTTTCCCTCAGGTCCAGCCAAACCCTACGTGAGAAAAAAGAAACGGAAAATCAGTATTTGAGCCGGTAAGATATATGGAGGATTTAAGGATAAATATTCCCTGGTTAAAAATAACACATTCAATTCTATGTGGTGTATTTTTCTGTTGTTGTGGTTTTAGTGGATATCGGTCACTGCACCTGCCTGCCAGGGTAACCTGTCGCCCCAGCTACGCCCGGCAGTCCCGGCACACCCTAAAACCAAGAGAAAGAGACATGTGAATGACGGATGAGAAGATTTGCCAGCGGGTGAATAGAGACCCTTTTGTTCCCTGTGGCATCTCTCTCTCTCTCTCTTTAAGATCCAAGGGGCAGACGGGTGTGTCGGGTGACCCTGGCTGAAGTCCAGACGACTGCTACTGGACGCGGGGCGAGATGGACTCCAGCGAGGATCGTCTTTGCATCAGGTGACTGGATATAAAGACTGCGCTTTGTGACTGAATGAAACTTTCATCATATTGAGTTGCAGAACCTTCCGGCGACGATTATTGAGGAGGTACAAAGGTACAACTCATGCAGTTTAATGCCATGTCAAACATTGAGAGAAAGAGAGAGAATTGTATCCTGAACCAACAAGTGAAATGTGAAGAAAATAAACTTGTTTTAGATTCAGTTTCCCGTAAAACTGGCTGAATGAAGTTTCAATTTAGATCCCGATCAGACATCGTACAAAAAAGTGCTTGATGATATTCGTCAGCTTAACTACATTAACACGTTAAAGCCACAAATAATGTTATATTATCAAAGCTAAAGATTTAAAAATTCAACTTTTCTCATTTGCACGAAATAAGAACTTTTAAATAAGTTAAATAAGAGCTTTTATTCTATCAACTAGCTTAAACTTCGTAAATACACTTTTAATTTTTTTCTCCTTTAAAGAGTTCAATGTAGACTCTTTGTTATCAGACTGTTGTGCATGTAAACCTGCTTCAGTAAGGAAGTGTGGACGGTTGCCAGGGTGTTGCTTTACAGTTGCTAAGGAGTTTGTGTTCGTCGGGGGATTCTGGGTGGTTGCCCACTGGCACAAATCTCATTGATGTTCTGCTGTCTAAATATAGCTCTCTTCTCTCCCTCAATGTACTGTACAAGATGTTTTTCACGTTTTACTGCTTGGAAGTTACGGGCCAAAGATTAAGATTGTTTTTTGTGCGTATGGCACTATTAACCAAACTTCACAACACACAAGCACTAAACGTTCACAATAACTGTTTGTTTTTAGTGTTCACCTGTTCTCCGGGCAGACCCGCTGGTCCTGGATAGCCTTTGGGTCCCTGCAGGTGAAAACAAAAGAAAAGCACTATGACTATAGACCAACAATATGTAGAGAGAAAACAAGCGGTGAGAGAGAGAGAGAGAGAGAGAGAGATAGACTAGATGTGTAGTCGCGCAGTACATTTTGTGGATTTTGTTTCCTAAAGTTCAAGCGGCGACGCAGACGAACAGCGTTTAGGAATTTTCTGAGACCTGTCAGAAGCCTTTAAAGTTTTCACTGTCTGACAGCCCCAGCGAGACCTCGTGAAAGAAAGACAAGTCACGACAGTGAGACAGGGAGGGTACGACGAACAGCTCACCTCCAAACATTTTCACCTGAAATCTGTAAAGTTTTCATTGAATCTACAAATCTGTCAGCAGTCTGAATGTAAAGGTTTGATATAAGGTTTGGGGTCGGTGGTACTGATGCCTGTTTGCCAGCGGGTGGCGCTGTGCGTTGGACTGAGAGGAGAGAAATTCAGTGCATTGCAACTTCGTGGTTTGGAAAATTCCAGGTCTGAGAGGTCAGAGGTCACAGTGATTTATGCCTGCCCTGATCTGGGCCTTCTGCCTGAGGTCGGTAAAGTGCACAGTGCACACGCTCAATACTAATGACCTATAAACGCACCATTTGAAGTGCACTGCACTCGGGATTATCTAAAGTGAACGTGGAAGGCCAAACAGCTTTGTTTCAGAGAACATTCAATCTGGCTTGATCTAAAACAGAACACACGGTTTTCACCGTCTAATTCAAAACGGATGGATAAGATCTACTCAGCAATACATCACAAAACAATCTGAACGTTTATATTCACTCAATAGAACGGGGCTAGTAAGCTGATGTTGCTGAAAAGATGTGCGGTCGGATTTGCAAAACAAAGAAAATTCTTCTTAACTGGCATGTTTAATCCTTAATTATAATTTAAGAAAAAAGGTAGAAAAAAAGGTAGTTTATTCCCAAAAAAAACACTTTTAAGACAGTTCTTAAAGATTTTCTCAAAAAATTTAGAAGAATCCGAATTCTGCCGTAAATTTCATCTTAAAATGAAGACAGCCTCGCGCTTGTCTTAAATCTCAAAAGGTAAGATGTTAAATACATGTATTTGGTTGTTTCACATGTGACGTGTATTGTATTGTTTTGGGCCAGATTTGACATTAACTTGCAATTAAAGAATATTTATTTTGATATAATAATGATAAGGTCTAGCTCGCTTTAGCTTTCATCATGAAACACAGACCGCTTTTTACATAATTTTAGAACAAAGTGACTCGAAGTAGTAACACACAAAAAAAGGGAATTTTTAACGCTTGCTAACATATTAGCTAACATGCGGTCGTCAATGCAGTTTAACACATAACATGCTAATATACAGTATATAGGCTATATGAGAATGCAATGAGCTTCTTATGCACATAAAGTTTATTGTATAGATAAACATATACAGTTACCATACGAGCAAGCGAGTGTAATCATATCATTTAAAAGATATTCTTAAGAAAACGTTTTAAGAAATGTTTTTACGAACATTCTTACGAAGGTGCTCGTCTCAAGAATTTATCTCAAGAACAATCGTATATTTTGTTAAAAGATCTGTTCCGTGAATCCGGCCCCTGATCCTCAATCTCAGACCACGATTCACCCACTCAAAGCAACAGTTGTGTTTTTATCACTTTCCAGGTTAATTTGACACCTGACGGTTCTAAAACCAGCTCACTGCCTCTGAATCCAATAAAACATCAGCGCTGTCCAAACAGGATCTATTTCCAACGCAAACTCACTTTCACTCACAAACACTCTTAACTGGACTCTTGGGACGGTGCCAAGCAGAAATCCAATTTCACCGGGCCGCTCTGAACCAAACGCTGACCCACAACAAGCCCCGGTCATCAATCCTCAGGCATCACTGCCATTCCCAACTAAACCAAAATATAAAACACACCGATTATTTCCTACGGCAATCCCTCCATGTTTTCATCAAAACATAAACTTGAGACATTCTCATGCACCACGTTTCATGCTTTCTTGCAAGTGATTTATCATGTTTAAAAACAAAAATTGATTAAATGAATCCTTAAAAATGAAAAAAAAAACTTTTTATAAGATGCAGGCATGGATAATGCATGTTTATACTGACAACAGGAGAAAGAATTACACTTAACTTAAGGTCTGAAAACTGCAAAAACATCTGACGATTTGCAAATCTGACCAGACAAGAATTCCAGAAAGTAGCATCTGTTCCCATAAAATTATGCCGTTTATTTTTTATAAGCATTCAATTTTAACACTCAAAGTCTTTATTATGATTTATGTATTAGACACGATAGCAGTAAAACTAGAATTTATCTTAACATATAGATGTATTCTCTTAAAGGAGCAGTTGACCAAAACAATCGTCCCAATTCACTCGACCATTGTAATTTGGGCGGAATGTGGACCATTGTTGGGTGAAGCGATCCCTTTAAAAATGTGTAAAAAGCAAAACCATATAAAGCAGGATGAACTGTGACCCTTATATCCTCTGCACCGCTGTTCCTCGACAAAATATACTCTCATCCAAAAACATAGAAATCATGAGAACTAAACTAGTTGAGAATGTATTTTTTGCAGCGGGCACTCCTCAAATGTCTCATCCTTCGTCTCTAAACTGTGTTTGAGTTACACGATCTACCTCTTGCACAAACTGAGCTCTTTTGAAGATGCAACATCAGCGACACCCCACACAGGACCTTTTCTCTAATCATGACCTTTGACCCCTCCTCAGGTTCTAACAGGAAGTGTGTCGGCTCCTGGGCTTCAGGAAGTGAGAATTACACTGAGTCTTTATACACATCCATAACCCAATCCAGACGCCGCTGAGAGGACGGCAGCGAAACGCAGCGACCATCACACAGTTTTACAGGAGAGACTTAGTCAACGTACCTTCACACCTTGGTCACCCTTAGGACCCTGTGGACCTGGACGTCCTCTTTCACCCTGAAACACAAAACGGGAGAAACGGGACATTGACCTACGTCGCCTGAGGGTCAAAAATAAAGCAACTGGATTCACTTTGTCTTTTACTAATGACAGACACTCTTCAACGACAGTGAAGAAGAAAGCTGAGATCCAGAAAATATCAAAAGCTGTGTGCAACCTTTCTAAAGATACATTTCATAACTTTATAGAATTGTGCCCGTTCATCTGAGAACAGGACATGAAAGGAGAATATGAGATGTGTATGATGGACCTGATCTCCTGCAGGAGCCTGACCCGGGGACAGTCCTGGATCTCCTTTTGCTCCCTGTAAAATAAAGAAATCACTTCAAATATCACATTCACTTTAATGTCATATATTCCTTGACACAGCCAGTGGGCAGGAAAACCTCACGCGAATGCCAACAGTTTCAGATGACATGTCAAGTTTATGATAGATTCTGTTTCATCTCTCCTGTTGACTGATAAATGCTTCTTCTGACAAATACAGACAAGTGTGAACGGCCGGGATTGACGGAGATCTGGAGATGTTTTAGATGTTTTCACACGCCCATTCAAACCCACACAACAGTTCAGAAACACTTGCTGTTGAACTCAATATTCAGAAACAGAACCCATCAGTTTGATCATTTATTCATTCAACCAACTTGTGTTTCTTCATAGATTCTGTGTGCGTTTTCTTCATTCTTAACTCAATTTCAGCATCTCAGTCGATTTAAACTCAAGTCGATGGGACAATTTGGTATCCTACATCGACCTAAGCTGCATGTCTTTGTGAAGAAGCCCACGCTGACACGGGTAGAAATATCAGTATTCCCATTCACGTCTTGTTTGAATTACATAATAAATACCCAAACTGCCCGTTGCAAAGACTTCCCAAAACGCACTTTGAAAGTATTCACAAAAATGTTATATATATATATATGTTCACACATTTATACATTTGGATATTATTACTTGTACGCAAAAATAAGAAGGTACTGGCATAACACCGATCTCAAAACAAAAGTTTAACATCACAGTTAGTAAAAAGGAGTCGTCCAAAACTTCAGAAGTGTTCATTTGATGTTTTGTGTCTGTTATGACTAATTCTGTCCTCAAGAAACAAGTTCCAGACGTAGTCACCCGTCATCGCTTCCTCCAACCTTCCCTGTGCTGCAGACATTTCTATTCATTTAAAAAATACGTGAAAATCTGTACAGTTTTTGTTACCGATACATCGTAACTAATGATACGAGCTACACTAAAACATTCAGGCTACACGAAAATAATTATTCCCACAATTTCCAATTTGTCACGGACAGCTGCAAATGTGCATATAATCAATAAGTAATAAGTTTGAATAATGAATGTGAACTGTTCCTTGAAGAAGTGAAAGAGATGACACAGATGTGTCTCAGAAGAGCTTCATGAGTCATGTTCGGGCTGTGCTGGTGTTTCGGAGAGTTTTCACGATCTGAACGGAAACTGATGAACGCAGATGATGACCCCGTCACCCACTCCAGTCAAACATATGAAGAGGAGCAACTTTCTCCTTGATGAGAAAAACACATCTGACCTCGACACTCAAGTACATGAGAACAATTATTCTTTGTCCATTTTCAAAGATCAAATCTTTTAGCAATAATACCAAAATGAATAAAAGATACAAAAGGCCAATAATTCAAGGGGTCAAAGAAATAAAAAACTGGCATAAAAGTTCCTCCTTGTGTCTCTAATATTCAATAACAAGAGTTCTCTATATGCACCCATGAAATTCTCTCAAGACCAAATGATATCCTTTTTATTATAAGATAGTAAAACCCGAATTACACCTCCTGTATCCGACACACAATGCCACGATGATGCTTTTGACTCCCAGGATCTGAGCCGGTGTTTGAATGCAGTTCACAGGTCTCATGACCTTCTGAATGATGAAAGCTGGAAAGATTTCCTCTCATCATTTACAGAAGCAGAGAAATCAGTTTAACACTTCCCCTCACGTGATGGTGGAAACCATCAAACCAAACAACCTCCCATCACTGTAAACCACTAAAGCAACACCAAATCCTTCAGAACCCAGACGCTGTCTGCTCATTCAGTCTGTTCACACCAGCGTTTTCACAACTCTTCACAAACAAACTTAGAGCTTGTCACATCAGTTCACTACACATTCAATATGTCTTTGTTTCATAACACTAGCACAGGTGGTCAACTAATTTCGCTTATAAAACACAAGACCTAAACACACTCACGACAGATCGCATAATACAGTTCTGACCGTAACAAGACAAGAATGATACTCATTATTGTTTATAATTCACTGCAGTATATAGTCCATGTTTACATTAAAGTGCAATATCCTCTCTACGCTTTCACCTCTTGTATAGACGGTAATGAAAGACTACAGAAACACTTGTGTAAGAGCTGAGTTACATCTAAACCTTTGATTTCTGTCTTATTATGTTTTTGTTTTAAACTGAAGTATGTAGATGTGTGCAGATATGTCTGTAGTACACAGAGTTGATGAGAAAAAGATTTCATAGAATTGGAAAGAAGTGCTCAATGAATGTATGATGATAAATGATCCACAGTGATCCTACATACAAAGACACACACACACATCTTATATGTACACAAATAATGGAGTTACGTTAACATGTTGATGTTTGTCTTGTGTTTATATTGCAACTTATGTATGCACATGTTATACAGGAACTCATCAAAGTGTTTTAATATGAATGTTTTCATGTTTTGTTAAAGGCGCAGTGTCACGGACTGTCACAGAAGGCGTGGTGGAAGAACCCAATTGCAGGCAGCGTTGGTGAAGGGGTTAACAAGACTTTTAATGAAACAAAACAAACACCCACAATGGGGGAAAACACTACTCAAACTAAATACAAAAACTGAAACCAAACACTTCCCACATGGGGGGCAAAAATAAACTACTAGGAATCTTAAACATGAGTATAGATACAACACAACGGGAACTCTGAACATGACCAAGGGAACAAGTACAAGCCAGGAAACATGTACAACGAACGAGCACAAGACAATAGACATGAGGGCATCTTATAGGAAAACTAACAAAGGAGATAACAATGGGCAGGTGTGGGTACTGAAACACTCAGGGAAGGTTAACGAGACAGAAGGGCGGGAAACACTGACGAGACACGAGAAAGCACATGGCAAGTCAGAATCAAAACAAAGCCATGTCTTTCTCACACAAAACCTAAGGCCATGCCATGACTCTGCTGTAAGACCAAGAATAAACATGACATGATAGCGGAATCATGACACGCAGTCTTTGATTTACAGCGGCCACTAGCGTTGTATTATAGATTTGCAACGGATCTCTCAGTCCAAACACGACGGTGGCCACCACAGTACAAAAACATGTCGTCAGCTGCGACAGTGCGTCTTCTCATGTTGATGCAGGGAAGAGATCATGCGGGCGTTAGAGAGACTGTAGAAAGAGCGATACATTACATAAAAGGTTTGTGGATTTTAAGTAAAAAAGAGTTAAAGTCGGGCGGAGCTTGGACCTGCGTTAATATTATAAAGAGTATCCAGCAGGACCCGCGGTACTGAGGCTTTCAGCGGAGATACTCAAAGATATCTATGGAGATATAAATATATTATTCTTATTCTAAGATATCACAAACATAACGGATCATTACGTAAGGTCTTCTTTACACCTTTGGATATTTTATTGCATTGATTTCAATAGATCCTTCACCGTATTGTTCCTTAAACATGCTCTTTTTCCTATAATCAATGTTATAATATTATATACATATAAATAATATGTAATAACATGTTCGTGTCTGTTTGTGTGCCTATGTATGTGTGTGTGTGTGTGTTTGCATGCGTGTGTGTGTTAATCTGGAGACAGGTGTGTTTCTGTAAGGTAATGGAACAAAGACAGTCAGTATTTCCAGCAATGGAAAAAACACTCAAACAAACCCTGTCTTACTCTTGTGTGTGCGTGTGACGCCCGTGGGCCTGATTTCTATGATTAACAACATGATTATAGTCTTTAGAGAGACATTATAGAAGGCAGCGGGTTTTGATGGACATCTCTCTCTCTCTCTCTCTCTCCATATGTTCAGGGGTGGTGAATTGTTTCTCCACCGACACTACAGAAAATGATGTTAGGCTATAAAATCTGTCATGTGTTGATCATAACAACGTTCTGATCATGAATCGATATTTCCAGAGTGAGAACAGATCTTTAGAAACCCACCCACCCAAACTTCAACTCTTCTGTATTGTTTCCTTCTCTCTGTAAGGTCTTTCTTTCATACTTATGAACATCTGTCATTACATCCCAGTCTTTCCAAACAAATGATGCACGTTACAATCCACAACCCAATTGCGACCAGGACATCTGAGCCGAACAGTGAAACAGTCATTCTCTATATAAGCAGTAGTGAGTGTGTATCTTGTAAAGTCCCCGTTGAGAGGAAGTCAATGATGATTTTTTTATCAGGTGAAAGTGACTGCGCCGCAATCTTTACATGCGTCTGTGTTCTCACTGCTCATGCACTTATATAGTTGTAATGATGAAGCCACTTTTACTTTCATTCAACCTTTCAGTAGTTCAAACGTCAGTCACACACACACAGTGCTTTCCGATCATACAGCAAAAACCACCAGCGGACACAGCATGACAAATGTTTACACGTAAGCTTTGAAAGTTGGCGAGTTCGGACAGGAAGAAACATTCTGAATGAGCGTCTAGTGAACGGAGGAAGCAGTCGCGTAACATCAATCTATCTGTCGTCCGTGTGATGGAACACAACTACACCTCAGCATGAGACAGAGACTAAAACATTGGAAAAGCTGTAAACCATGAAGTCACCTTGGGGCCAGGTAGACCAGGCAGACCCGGGTTCCCATGAGGACCAGGAGGACCCTGGAGACGAAGCGAGAGAAGAGATAAAAAGATTAGTTTTTAGATATAGTACGTATAAGTTATGCAGTTGAAACTGTGATAAATATTCATGTCTAACCTCACAACATCATAATGAATAAATCTTCATGCATGAATACATCATTCAGAAACTACATCATTCAGAAACCATCTGCAGTGCTTCTGCATTCATATTTGCATGTAATATGGCAAAGTTCCGTGCAAAATATGGCGTCAATGTAAAATAATATTTAGGCTTTTTACAACACGTCTGATGTTATTGTCTCTACTATACTGTACACGTGTGTTTGATTGATCATGCTTTAGTGTTTTCTGGACTGTGAAATTATGACGCGTTTCATCGTACCCGTGGTCCTCTCTTTCCAGAGGGTCCGGGTAAACCTGCGGGACCAGGAAGACCCTGCGGAGAAAAGGAGACGGAGGGAAACATTAGTGAAAATGTAGTGAAAAATGTAATCCACCTCCGTCAGAAAAACTCACATTCACCACATTACCAAAACACACAGATATTATAAAGACGCGTGGAGTTAGACAGCTGCTGAACGGCATGATGGGATACACTACTGTATATAGAGATACACATCACACTGTTTTGTGAATTATAAACAAGACTATCAACAGGAACCATTTTTAAGATCTCTCTCTTTCTCAGCTAGGAGAAACGTCTGAATTTCCATTTGCTCTCAATTTAATCTCATTGACGTCTAGGAGAAATACATGAAGACATTGAAGAGATCTCACCTGTGATTTTTCTATTTAAGGGGATAAGATTTTGACCTTTGGTGAACGTGATATTTGAGAAATGACACACGGTCAGATTACTGCTAACTTTCATAGTTAAGTTGAAAAAAGTAAAAACGTTTTCAGTTAAAGACTAGACGCTCGCAAATAGCACCTTATTGTGTACCTTAAGTGTAACCGCTGACGAAAGGTTCTTCAGAATAGAAAGAGAAGGCTCTTTAAAGAATCTTTAGTCTGAAGGGTTCTATGTGGAACCAAAAATAGATCTTCTGTGGCATCGCTGGCATGTGAGGAACGTTGTAAGCATTTTTATTTTTAAGAGTGCAGTGTCGACAAATGTTCAAATGATAATGGGTTCTATTTCTATTTGTCACATCGCATCTGGTGTAAACAGCGTGTTATAAAATGCGTCTCATTTATTAACAAGTACAAGACAAAATGTGATAGTTTGTAATAAAACAAAAACGAACCAAAAACACATGAATAAACAACTGTACTATAACACTTTCACTATAATAGAACCATCATTGATTCTGTAAGAGATGACACATGAATATCTGATGAAATGTGTCTGTCTGATCATGTTTGACTTTAAAGTTTTGTTCTTTCAATAAATGAAGTGATGCAGTTCTTCAAATGTGAACCCACACAGACATATTTACGTAAAGAAATCTCAAAGCATACATCATCTCATGTGCACACGGTGACATACTCAATACAAACAAATGCTGAAAACTGAACCAAAAAATAGATATAGAAAGTTTGCGTCTCAGAATCTGCACACATTCAAACATCCGGATATTGTCGCCAACCCAACCCTGATCATCATCATATCACGACTGTTCGGTGTTTCTACACAACCATAAAATCCTCCGTGTTTTGAAGAGAATTAAAGTAATAGTTTCCCTTCAAAATGAAAATTCTGTCAACAGAAGATATTTTGAAAAATGTTGGTCATCAAAAACCGTTGGTTCCCATTGACTTCTATTGTATGGACACAAAAACAATGCAAGTCAATGAGGACCAGTGGTTTTACTAAATGTTTTCTTTTGTGTTTTGCAGAAGAAAGAAAGTCATACAGGTTTGAAATGGCCTTCTCATCTCATGATCATTTCAACTGAAAGATGATGATGATGTAATAGTGGTGAGCAGGATAAAGTCTCTTCGCACATAAACAAAAGTCTTGTAGGTTTGGAAAACACCAGTGGTGTCTGTAATGCACTCCTGGTGTGTTTGTGTGCTTGTTGACAGAAGTGTGCATCTGGAATAAAGGTTAAGCGAGCACAAGATCAAATGTTTCAGGTCCAGCGGTGTTCATTCATCGAACAGAGATTCAGGATCCGGATCAAGCTGAGGTTAAATGCTTTACCACGGTAAAGAACATGTGTAAACTCTCTGGGTAAACTACAGGATAATAAGTATAAATGTCATTTACCAGATCAAATGAATACACTGATGTGTTAGGAAACTAAAAACAAAAACTATAGATTAATCTATTCATGACATTCACTGAAGTGCATCTAGACGACATGATGAATGTGAACTTCAGATGCTCTCAGATGTGTCTCCAATGTTCAGCATTTTTAAGTAAAGCCAGAAAAATGAAAAACTGAGCATGATGTCCAACAAAAACATCCAAAGAGTCACGTCTCATCTCTCACACAAACACACAGATGCCAACACGTCTGTCCTCGCACAATGAATGGGAATAAAACATTTTTTGAATGGAGATTTGCCCGGGTTCACTCTCTCGGTTTATAATGTGCTGGATGATCTGAGACTCACAGTGGCCAGCTGACCTACAACTGCTACAACACACACACCACACTGGCACGGGCATACACCCGCAAGCAATGGTTATACACATGCGAGGGCACACACACGGGCACACACCTGCATGCAATGGCACACACATGCATGGGCAAACACGCACAGACACACGCATGGGCACAAACAAGCACAGCATGCACGAGTACACAGGCACACACATGCACAGGCACAGACGCATGCACGGACAGACACACACACCCACACATGGGCACACGCATGCACAGGCGCACACGTACAGGCACACACACGTGGGCACACACGCACGGCACATACACTCACACATGCATGGGCACATGGATGCACACATGACTAGCACATCCACCCACGGGCACACAATTTTATTTTCATTACTATATTGATACTATATAACGTTTTCCTTGAAACATCTTCCTCAGGTTGTAAAAAGCTCAGTTCAAATGGATAGATGGTTTGATATTTGTGTCGTACAGATGTTCGTTGATCTTAAACCTGTCACACACACAACCTCAGAAACATCACAGCAAACGACCTGCTGTTATTTATGATGTTATAGATTTCAGCTTTCTGCTCCAATCACAGTGACATCACCTTCAGATTTCATTATAGACGTTATTGACATTTTAACATTTGGCAGACAGTAGAAGGACAGATTTGTCGGGAACGCAGAAGAGAACCCAAGTGCAGGCAGACACGGATGATGAAGGGGTTAACAAGACTTTAATAAATACAAAACACAAAACAAAAACCCACGAGGGGGTAAAACAAGACAGGATAAACAATAGAACAAACAGGATACGGACTAACTAACCTAGGAACATAAACACTAAGGACAAGACTAAACTAACTCACCAAAAACACGATGTAACAAGAACTAGAACTAGACTTAACCAGGCTTTCAAGACGGGGTAACAAGTACAGCGTACAGCATACAAGTACAAGTATAACGAACCAGCACAAGACAATGGACAAGAGGGTATTATATAGGGAGACTAACAAAGGAGATAACGATGGGCAGGAGTGGGTAATGCGACACAGGAGGAAAGCTATACTAGGAACGAGAGGGGCGGGGCCAAATGACGAGACAGGAGAGAACGCATATTATGTCCTGATTGACAATAATATGTTTCTCTCCACATAAAACACGTGGGTCTGTCATGATTCTGCCCCTAGACCAGAAAATCAAGACAAGAGCAGGCAGAATCATGACAAGATTCTAACATTAATCGAAAATGAATCGTAATGGTCATTTTGTCCTTCATCAATTACAATAAAACTAAATAATCGAGGCAAACGATTATTGTGCCGCATTCCATTTTGCAGGGATCCTCTCTAACAATTTCAACCTGAACACAGTTAATGAAGCTCATCAGAAGAGCGCTAAAGTTTCCTGTGCTAACATCACAAACATCTAAGTTTGAACACACCAGCTGTGTCGACATCATCCGGTTAGCTTTCTGCAGCATGATGTAAACCTCATCAGGTGTAAATTAGCACATCACTTACATGACGGGCGAATGGAGACGTGTCTTTTGGAACACCTGTAACTCTCAGACAAACTTTCATCTCGCTTCTAAATCACAACCTGACACTGACAAATTATTCACATCTCCTGCAGTAGAATGAAATCCAGCCAAGCGCACGTCCTCTTGAAATGCTGAGAAAAGGCCATAAATTCAAATGAACTCTTACGCATTGTAATTTGGATCAATTGTGGAGCCTTCGCTCTGACTTGTAGCGGCGTGAAGACATACAAGAAAATAAAATATTCTGAAAGAAAACAGCAGTTTACTCACCGGAGGACCTGGATCTCCTTTAGGACCGATGGATCCATCGTACTCGAAGAAGTATTCGTCTTCGTCAAAACCGTAGTCATACCCGTAACCGTCAGAGTATCCCGTATCGTGCATGCCCTCCTCGGACGTGTCCAGCAGATTATAACTGCTCTCCTCACGATACAGGACGGTGCCGTTCACTTTCACCGCATTCCCCTTTTCATTGTTTCTCAAACGTCTCTGCCGGACGACGGTGACCAGATCAGGGGTGACTTCTGTTCCTCTGGGATTCATGAGAGGTTGTTGATTCGAGGTGTCATTTTCATCTTCTGGGGTCGTCTCAGTGATGGGGGTCTCAGTGGTGAAGCTCAGGAATCTGCTGAGGGGACTCGGAGATGGACCCGGGTGCCTTGTTGTGTCGGAGCGCAACGTCTGTGAAAAGCGGTCAAAGCGAGGCGAGGCTGTAAAGGTGGAGAGGGGTGATCCCGAAGAGGTGTGAAGGGATGCCGATGAGCTCTCGGATCGGAAGGTGTCGGACAGTCTGCACTGTTTTTTAACGTAGTCGCAGTACTGCGCCGCAGCTTGGGCACAGGGGTAGATGTCCAGTTGACACAAGGCTCCTTCAAACTGAACCGCCCGGGGGTCCATCTTCCCCACAGAAACACGGGATTCAGAATCTGGCGTCTGTGTCCGGGTCAACGTCTCCTCGCTGTGCCGCAAGGCTCCACAGTGAGTGAAGAATGAGACGGAGCGCGGCCCAACCCCGATGGAGAAAGAGTGCCACTGTCCGTCCTGCAGCTCATGTTTGAAGTAGACCGAGGCTTTCTCACCCGTGTGAACGACCACACGGCCTCCCAGGAGCTGGAGGCCAAACTGCAGTCTGTCCTTGTTATCACGCACACTAAAAAGAAAAGCGTTACTCGCTCGCCAGGAGCGTAAAGTGACTACGAGGGAAAACTCCTCATCCACGCCCGCGGGGAAAAGTCCCGTCGACGGGTAATCAATGAGGGACTGGCGTCCGAGAGTTACCCCAACACCTGGGGGCAGGACGGTTGGAGATGAAGCGAGAGAGGTGAGGTAATCTGTCCCAGACGTCTGTGTGTCTCTTTGACCGGAGAGGCCCAGGTGACGAATCACATCGACACCTAAAGACAAACAGAAAGATGATGAGAAACTTTGTTTGATGAAGAAAGTTTGCATCAGCAGCAGTGTGAAATAAATGTCAAGTAAGGTTTAGTAAAAGTGAAGTTTATCTAAGTTGGCTAACTGTTTGATCTAGGCACCGACTGGTTACATTTGGTTCCCTGCCATCACATGCTCTTTAATATAAACCACGCAAATATTCTGAACATTTCCTTTGACATACAACATCCCTGACATCACAGATTACCCATGAGCTCTTGCATCTGTGGTCCAGATGAAAACTGAGGGGGAATGGGGGCAGTGTCTGAAGGAACACAATTCTGTTTCTGTCTTTTTGCTAAGTCATGCATCTGTGTTTTGTTGGCAATCGGCGTGTACCTGCATAATATACAAAACATGAAGGGATTAATGTGATGAAGTGTTGTGTGCTCGTGCTGTAGTTCCCGCCTCCAGCAGCTTGAGTTTCTCCGGAAATAATCGTACAGCTGTATCTCTCTTTATAAATTTGATCAAACTAAATACTCTTCGAAGATACGACGTATACAATACTACTGCACAAGTACTCAAGATTAATATGAGAACTGCCTGTGAAACGCCATCTTTAACACTCTCTGTCAAGAGATCTCAGTGGAACCAGACGTTTTCATGACTATTTCAGATCACCTTCTCTCAGATGACTTGAAGACATATAAGTGATATGGTTCTTTCTCGGCCGTGGTTTAAAAACAGCCGTGTGATCAGAGAGTTGGACATCTGTGTACTTTCATCTCATGAACATCAAACAGACAATCATATATTCTCATAAAGAGCAGCTGAGAAAACAGCAAACTGAGGATCTTCAGCACACTCTCATTCATTTTGTTTTAAAAAAACTTGTCTGTATACATTCAGTGTGTGTGTGTGTGTGTGTGTGTGTGTGTGTGTGTGTGTTAACTAAGCATCATTCTGTCGCTGTGAGCGCATGATGAGACACGTCGAGCTGAATGTTTAAATAGCGCAGAAGCTCATGTTCAACAGCTGCTGCACACCTCCTCTCATCTCTCCTGACGCACTTCCTTCTGTCCACACTTATCTTCTGAACTTGGCCAGTTAAAATGATTCTGAACTTCCTGACGTTCTTCTAGACCGACGTAAAATCTAACACATCCCTGACTAAACTGATTCCTATAGACTGTCATTCATTTAACCACAAGAGAGACAATACAGTGACTGTTCAACGTTTTATAAGCCTTTCTGTCTGTTTTACTTCCTTTCAGTTTCATATTAATGACCAAATATGCAGAAGGAAGATCAGTGTTTCCAAAGGAACAGAAACGCAATCGCAAGGATAAACTAAAAACAGAGACGACAACTCAAAACGTGCATCTTTCTACGTCCGGTTAAAACAGAACAAACGGTGCTTTGTTAAATGTCAAATCCACCTCACAGCATAATGCAAGACTGTTGCCTTCAGCCTCTTGGTGTTTCTTGAAAGAGAAGCGAACGCTTTTAACACTACATTAAAAACCAGTTTGTCCCCAACAAACCAGTCTGAGTGTTAAATGAAGCCTCTGCGGCTCTCATTAGAGTTGTTCTGGAGATGTTCAGAGTTCAGAGGTCACAGGGGAAAAGGTGAGAGGGTAAAGGTGAACGTACCTTGAGCTCTTGAGCATTCTTCTGCAGACAGCAGAGCAGCACATGTCGACAGGAGAAGGACGAAGAATCTCCTGAAAAGAAGAAAAGTAAAGAACATTCAAACATCTGAGCACTTCATGCACAAACATACAGAATATTTCTGATTTCAGCGTGTGCCGTCTCATTGATTCTGAAAGGAACAGACCGTCTAAAGGTTTGAGAAAAAGACTCGAGGCCTGAATTCCTGTTGAATGCCTGCACACAAACCAACCCATATCAACACAAAAGAGTCTCGAATAATGCAATGACACACTTTACCATCGTACGATCACAGTAAAACATCATCCTAGTCTGAGATGGAATTTAAAATGTTGATTTCCAGCTCTAGAAAGTGTGCGGTGTATTTCAGAGGTTCATACAGGCACATGAGAGGTGTGTTATGACTGAAGAGATCGTCTGGGTCCTGTTATAAAGGGAATTATTGTGAATGATCCTGTCAGAAACGTGCTGGGTCACAACAAAATGCTTTCAAACTAAACCCTTGAGGAGAGGAAAATATTTCTTCATTCATGGAGTTAAAGGGCAACTGTGAGCCATCACTCTCTGTGCAGACATTGCGGGAGGTGACGGGTCTGTCGGGCAGAATTACGAGCTCATTGAGAGGGTCAATGTTCGGGTCAGGGGGGACGATATGTCGCGCAGGAGCATCCGTCGGTCTCTGTCAGTACGGAGAGGTGAAATGAAATTATGGGATGAATGATTTGATGTATAAACTCAGTCTGACTCTAGGTGGCGCCAGAGCCGTTGAAAAACAGAGTTGCGACACTCGTTTCATAGACGACTATGGAAGAATGGAAGTGGAAGTCACTCGAGTCACGCAAGCATTGCATTGAAGCCCATTCATTTGACTATTTCCCAAACACACTCACAGGTAGTTTGATGAAACACATCTCTGTTAAACTAGTCGTGTTTTGTGGTGCATTTACTTGCAATCATTATTTATTGATAAATGACTCATGCATTTTTATGTGAATGTCTTAATTTAACATTGTTATATACTTATGATGATCATAGAAGCATAAGAAACACAAGAATTACATATTATGCATCGTTTCAAGTCAAATTAAAGACACAAAACTGATTTATACCGTCTCTCTAACACTCATCAGATAAAGTGTTATTATATATTGAATCACCATCGTAATACTGTTGTGGTATAAAGTGAAATGTGTTTCACTGTCTCTAAAACCCATTAAAACAGACCGACAGTTTGGAACTATTGAGAATTCTGTGATCAAAGTGTGTCGCAACTCTGTTTTTCTCTGACATCTCTTTCTGCACTTAAGATCTGGGGGGTCATGACCTCAAAAACCAGTGTTCATTATAACAGTATAAACATAGAGGACTGGTTACGTTCACGTAAGCCACACATAAAACACATAACATGCTAAGTTACTACGGCATTTCCTTCAGTACACACACTTCATTTTCTCTTTCTTAAACAAAGTATATATTGTTTTGTTTGTTTTTGTGGCAAAACATTTTGCTTAGAAATGTTCCGTTTTTTATAACCAACAATTAGTTTTGATATTTTGATATGTCACTTGAAATGCTTTTTGTAGACTTGCATTTACGGTAAAAGCATCATTCCCATGTTTTAGATGTGACTTATGTGTCTAAACACATTCTGATGCCACTATATAAATTACACAACCTGCATTTATAAAACAAAAACAAACCTAAAAGGAGAAGTTGCACAAACAATCAAAAGAGGAATGAAATCTCATCTGTGTGTCAGACTCAGCTTTCAGATCATGTACACATATAAATGAGAAAAATTGATCCATAATACATAAGCTTGATGTGTGGTTGTTAGGATAGGACGGGTATTGGGAATATTGAGAAATATTGAGATAATCGCCATAAAGTTGTCCAAATTAAGTACTTAGAATAGCAGATTACTGACAAGATAAAGTTTTCATATATTTACGGTAGGAAATCGTATATCTTCATAGAATCTGATCTTTACTTTTTTAGAGTTTCAGAAGAAACTGAGCTCAGATTGGTCTCGTCTGCAATTAAAAGTCAATATTATTGAAGATTTCTATATCAACTCAAACATTTCTCATCGCATTTACTAAAATCCAGATGATTTAACCGCAACAATCTACATTTATATTTATATTTCATTTGTTTCTCTTTTTATTTGGGAACTCCGTTAAATCTCCCGAGCTATAAAAGAGAAACAACCGAGCAGTAATATAACGTACTGTAATGTAAACCTTGAGGATCTGAGAGATTGAACAGGACTGTCTCTGGATTGACAGCTGGACACGATCATCCTTTCATACACAATTCATCCAGACCTGAACACCAAAACACAAGAACATTTTCAGGTCATTTCATTCTCCTCATCATACGAGGTGTTCAAAGACAATGAGACTCTTTATGATCAATAAACACCTGCAGCTTGTGATTGGTGGATTGAATGGATTTGTTTTCCCACAGTTCTCTGTGAGCTAATAATGCAGACGGCGGGGTTTCAGTGGCCTCGTCTCGAGAGGACCGTGTGACATTCCACAACACAAACACAAACACAATCTAAACAACGGCGACTTGCTGTCCTTCTCTGTTTGATTGTGTGATTCAATTCAAAACCAATGCGACAAACAGACGGATGCATATGTCCAAATGACTCAAATACCGCAAAATGTGCTTAACATAATATATAGCAATAGCTGAAATATTTATAATGTAAAAAAGCCACGTATAGACCACTTTGGATGACGTAAACAACGCTGATCCAAAGCTGCTCTTGTTTCAGTTTTAAACGCTACACAATGGTTGAACAAAATGCAACGAACTAAATATTTTTAACGAATCAAACTGTTAAACGAATATCTTAAAGTTTCAATTGTACATGTGAGATTTATATAACTAAATAAATAGATTAAAGTGCTTTTGTACAAGTGTTTACATCTTGAGAAGTGGTCTTTAGTGTATAAGTTTGAGGTTGATGCAGATAGCAGAGAGACTGTAATAGTGTAAATATGCATGTTGGTTATATAATTGTCAGTTTTTAAATATATAACCACTATTCTAACACATCGCATTATTTAGTAAATTATATTTAATAGTGCAGCCCTATTGGTTATTAAAGCAATGAGCCACAAGAGCATTATAAGCCCTTAGGTGTTATAAAATGCACTGTAACCCACGCTTATTGCTTTTATAAAACTGTTATTCCATTTGCGTAACAAGGTTTCATAAAATAAAGTAAATAAAATGATATTACGGCAATGTAATGCGATCAGCAGTTACAAATCAGGGTATTTTATGACGGCCTAGATCTCGGCTCAGCCAATCAGAATCAAGGACCAGAACTGATCGTTTTATAAATCTTTATTGGTTTTAGAAAAATAAATATCGTACTGCATATCGTATATCACATTCTATGGTATTTTTCTTTAATATTGCACAGCCTTATATCACCAACAGTAAAAAAGTCGATTTGGAAAATAATAAACACACACACACACACGTGAGCAGATGACATGCAGCGGTGTCACACACAACAGAGTGTTTGACCGCAGGAGTTCATGAACACACAGCGTTGTGTTTTGTGTCGGCACTGAATCACGAGTAGATCCAGACAGAACCTGAAGATGTCTTTTGCATTTTCTGAACTGATTTGGGGGGAAATTCTGCGATTTAAATCTGGAAAGTGTGTTCAAGTGAGCTGACAATACAGACATAAACCAATCAGAGCACATGTATTTCACAAAGCAAATGTAAAGCACTTATGCTGCCATAGATTCTGTTCTGAGAGAAGAGATCTCTGATGGTTCTGGATCACATCTCAACTAGAACATGCCGATCGATAGCACAGGACATGTTGTACCGTCAGAGACTGGCATTTAAATGACATTTGCTGTTTTCTTGACCCCTCTTAACCTGGAAGTAGTTTAAATGGCTTATTTGACCTTCAAATGGCCTCGGCGTGTGGACATTGTTGACACCAGTGCAGTTCTGCATCCTGAACAGCCACCTGCACCTGCGCATATTTATTCTGCTTACATGAGACACAACCTGCCAAAACAGACTGGAAGTGACTCGAGCCGGCGGGCATGCGGCTGTGGTAGATCTTCCTTTCAGACCGTCTGCATTATTCATATGCAGCGTACAGATCTGATCACACTGCCAACATCTGATCATCTTGGAGCGTGTTTCTAACATCTGCAGCCGCGTGACTGTAATACTGATGCTCTCTTCTGACACGACCGATCAATGTTCTCACAACTTTCTTCATCAAACGAACACAAACCTTCCTTAATTGTTATAAACATGTTGGTTTTCTTATATCATTAGTGGAACGTTTGAAGTATATTGTTTACATCACAAACAGTCTGTAATAAAAGGAGGCTGAATTCAACTGAGAATATTAATATAACCAATCACCAGTCTCTGCATCCACCTATAACTCTGACTATATATATAAATAACTTTTAAAGTATTAAAATGTTTCTGTCATTGCAAACCATGGAAAATCAAAGAAAGATGGGAGTCCACTGAGAAGAGTTAACAGTCATTGTAAAGATGTTCGGTTCTGGGATGTTTTGAGTCCCAGAACACCATCATACTGCTGGAAGACTGTCAAAAGAGCTTCAATCAGCGGACTGTATTGAAGTAAACTACAAACCCACATCTACAGTTCAGTGTGTTTGAGTACTGAACACAAAATACAAGATGTGTTAAACCTGCTAAAGCTGAAGCCACGGAGAAACACATTAGAAGCCAATTCCCATCAGAATACATGAAGAACATATGAGAGCGTATCCCTCAGAAAACCATTCACTCATTCCTCCATTTAAATCACAATGAACGCTTGTTCACAGATCATTCAATAGAGTCCAGAGATGATTATTTCCATGTCTAGGAATCATAATATTCCATGTGCACACAAGCTCAACCCTTCACATTATACAATTAAAAATCCTCCAACATGAAGACCTTTAGTGATCAATTACAGGGGCTTGCTCTCAGGTGCATGTACAGATTTGTTTGGATATCTTTGAGTTCGGAGCGACAGGCCAGATGTTAGAGGTCAATATTCATCTCCATGAGGAATGTTTGGACCAGGAAACGGCAACAAACACAGCCGAGGAAACCCACTGCCACTTCACTATCACAAAATCAGGTCAGACCAGGCAAAAGAAGACACACTTTATCTGCATATCTCAATTTCAATCTTCGCGCAAAGAGGAACACACAACAGCTTTAGACTGCACATCCCATAACCTACAACAGAACTGCGTGCAAACTCGATCTGAATTCTTGTCATGACTTTTTAAAGCTTATCAGGACTTGTCGGAGTTCATTCATCCGAGTCTTTGGTTAAGCGATAGAGGCCAATGGATAAATGCACAACAGCGATAGGTTTTGATCCACCCACAAATAGAAATACTTTGCATTAACACTTTAAAGCATTTGCGCAAAACATCGATTACGCGCAGCTGTGTCTCCGTGCTCGTCTTTGTCTCATGTTTCCATGAGTTAGGCTCGAAAAGAAACTCGGTGTATGTTTAGAAGATCTTGCATTCAGATAAACCCGAGCGCGTACTTGCGCACACGGACCCTACAGCACCAAACACAGAAAAGTGACTCACGTTGCGTCTGTGGGAGAAACGCGTCCACTCCTTGTCCGTTGGGCTCCTAAATGCATTTGTATGCATTTGTCCAAGCAGCAGGTTTCTAAGTGAAAACAGAATTCCACGCCAGAGTCATGAGATCAGATCCAGTCTGATCGCAGAATCTGATCACCGCCTCCACATCACACCGACTCCGGTGACAGAGATCTCCAAACGGAACGCGCGCGCCAGCTCTGGACAGCTTTACTCCAGTCGTGTGTGAAACAATGTCTGATCATGAAATATGGTGAGATTCTGTAGAGTTCAGATCAGACTGTTCCGTATTAAACCGGACTGAGAGAGAGAGAGAGAGAGAGAGAGAGAGAGTTGCTCCGGGCTCTGCGCTCGGCATGTGTCTGGACTCGCTCCGGCTCCGCTCGGCTCATCCCTCAGCTCGGCCCGGTGTTGGGTTTCACCTATTACTGCCTGTGACATCATTCATACGAGCTCATCATTCATTTACATCACAAATAAACCACACATTTAGTGTTTCCCACACCATTACGTTTCTTATAGAGAACGCATATTATATATTGAATAAATGAGCAGCAAATACAAAAACTGAACTTGATATTTTTTCCAGTGAAGTATTAAATGATAACACATCAAACGTACAGAACATAAAAACAATGACTAAATAAATTGACAGCAAGGTTCCATTTGCTCAGATTAGTTAATGCATTGCAGAATTGATCCATCTTTGTTCATGTTAGTTCAAATCAACACAGTGATTGTCCAATACAATTGTGCATTAACTAATATTATCAGATACAAGTTTTGGGTTTAAAAGAGTATTATAGTAAATAATGAAGTGAATATGCACTACATACACTAAGATGAATAAATGCTGTAAAAGTTTTTTTTTTTATTATTTCATGTGTACTTAAAGTTAGCAAATGTAAACCCTTTTTATGAAGTGTTACCAAAAATAACTATTATTTTCTAATGTGAAATATATGAAACTGAAACATTTGTAAAGCTGCTTTGAAGCAAAGTACCGCTCGACATGCCATAAATAAAAGTAATGATGATGCTGTGATGTGCTGCTCTTGACCATCACGTGTCATTCTCTGAGCTCAAACGCTCATTGGCTCTGACATCAGACCTTGTGTTTGACCTCACAGTGACCCCCAGAGGTGCTGGTTTAGGCTTGAACCCCAAAATAGTTCCACAGATCCTCTTCACAAACACACACACAAAGATTTACAAGTGCCATCCCCACACTCTTCTTCATTGTTCCTCTGTTTTCTCAATTGAATATGAAACGTCTCTTCACACAGTTAAAAAAATAGAATAGGAAATATAACAGCTTTCTTGTATGTCAGTGGTTAAAGCACGGAGCTAGCAAAGCCAAGATCATGACTTATGGGTGCCAGGGATTCCACATACACGCAAACAAAAATGTTCAGTATAATGCAATGTATGTCAGTTTGTCTGCCGAATGCATACATGTAAATGAAATATTGGAACCGCAATTCAAGCTAAGTAAAAGATTGGAGATATAGAACTGTCTGAAGTAAAAAAAAACAAATGTAACGGAGCGAGTTCAAATGAGTTGAAACCATCAAAAGCACCTCTGAGAATAATATCCTCACAGACGTCTGAAGGAATGTCTCTTCATCGACACCTGGACTGTGTGATATTTGTGCTGTCACAGGCACTCTGCTGAAAACACAATAATGTCTTTTAATTTCATCCGCTAAAACGACCCATTAACCCTAAAGCATCACGGCCCACTGAAGCCTCATCTCGTAGGTTTCTTACTTCAAATCCCTGATGCTGGTTTTCATGTCTCAGATGTGCGAGGAAATGAGTCGACTCAACACAGGTCTGTGTGTCTAAGATCTGAGACGTGTGTACAGCACCGTAGAGAACTCTACCGGCGAGAGAGAAGACATCAGACAGGAGTCCTCCCGGGAGGAACGGAGTGGATGGAGCTCCGTTCCGGATGGGAACTGATGACAAACCCAAAATACAACACACACACACACAAAAAATCTCAATTCTGTCATCATTTATTCTCTCACGTGGTTGTAAATCTGTATGAGAGTCTTTCTTCAGCTGAACAAAAGATAGATGATATTTTGAGAAATTTAGCTGTGGTTCTGTGTTCATACAATGGAGATCAACGGAGGTCAGTGTTGTTTGATGATAGACATTCTTCAAAATATCTTCTTTTGTGTTTTGCAGTCGAACGAAACATGAGGATGAATAACTGATGAAAGAATTTTTAGCTGAACTTTTGTAAAACAGTTTAACAAAAATATTGTGTGGAGGGCAAAAAGCATTTATAAAAAAATGCTCAAAATAAAAAATGCTGAAGCTGATTGGATATTCGGGAATCTAAAGGTGCAAAAAATGGAAATATTGATAAAATGTCCTTTAAAGATGTTAATCAGAGATGCTGTTGCAGAACACTGCTCAGAAGAAACAGGTTTGTTTTATATAACGTTTTGATATATTATCCAACATCCTAATGATTTTTGGCATTAAGGAAAAATGAATCATTTTGACCCATACCAGCTATTCTTGGCTATAGCTACAAATATTCCCGGGCTACGACTGGTTTTGTGCTCCAGGGTCACATTTCTAATGAACACATCTTATGCAAAATCGACACAAGTGAAGCTATAAATGACATACATGTGAAAACAAACACCGCCGCTCTTCATCCAATCTCACGAGAGCTGATAGAAACTGAATGAGTAAATGTGGTGAAATACTTCTGTGCACCAGTGTTTGTGTCAGAGATCTGCTTTCCGGCGGCAGAAAGCACAGCTTTCATCTTTAACACTGCAAACAAACATTCAAACGTTCACAAGCGTTTCCTTCTGTTTCATGAGAGCTTCAGTAAATAAAGAACGGATCGCTTGATCTCTCTTTTACTGCTCCATCCAACCCGCTGACCTGATCAGGGTCGTATCTCAAGGACGTCTGAAACGTTCACATTTTATTGTGTGAATGTGCTTGCAGAGAAATGGCACACAGGTGAAAAACTTTGTCAAATGAGGGATTATATTTAGTTTTCTTTCACCAAACTTGTTCGCATGTCTTCGGGACACTTGAATTTTACAGCACGGTAACTTTATTTTATTACGTGTCCTTTTGAAGTTTGAGAATCCACTACTAGCATTATAGCCAGCGGATCTAAAACACCAAGACAGTCATCGGGGGTTTAAACAACACGAGGAGAAAACGTCTCGTTTCTGAATAAACATGCACCACTGAACCATTGATTTACAAACTAGTTGTCATAACCTCACTAGACATTAGAGAACAATAAAGACACTTCAAATGATTTATCAGAGAATCAATATGTGCATTCATTGACTAGTGAATAGCAGCATGATTTGCTCACCCCCTCGTTCCAAAGCGTTTTACGGCATTGATGCTGGTGTTGTTTGAAACCAACGCAATTCAATGTGCTCCCGAGTCCAGTGGTGTTCTCCATCAGGTCTGTTCTACGGCTTCTGCTCATCTCATTAACACACCATGATGAGAACTGCAGAGTGGCAACTTCCTCTCTGGGCAGGAAGCCTCATGTCAGGAGCCCCAGAGGGAAACTGAACAGATGCTGAGATGAAATGAATCAGAAGAGAAACTGAATGCGAGTTCTTAAATGTGATCTGGACGGTTAATAACAGATGTGATGATTTGCCGTACAAACATAAAGCACAACAAACGCCAAACAGATCGAACGGCTTCGGCAGATAAATGATATCATATCATGGTCTGTTTGAATACTGGATTCTGATTGGCTGGTAGGTGTGCATTAAAACCCTGTAACGCACGGGTAGATCCAGTCAGTTTGATTACATTTAAAATTTACTGCCGAAACTTCACCTATGATGACATCAATAACGGTAAAGGACCATGGTATAAGCGGGAGAATCCACAGCTAGCCGTGCGTTAAAGCAATTTAATGCACTTTGCGGAGGCGTCCCCCAGGTGGTTCTTGGCCTCCACCCTTTAACGCACGGCTAGCTGTAGATTATCCCTCACAAGTCACACGGTCGGCTGGACACAGTCTAAATCACAACATAAGATTCAGCTGTTCAGTCATGTGACCGAAACAAAACATTAACTGAAGAACTATTTCACCATCAAAAGTACTAATGTGTTTTGATGTCTCTTGCACAACTCACTTCAGTTGTGGTGAGTGTTTAGTCGGCAAATGTTGGGATTTATTTGATGTGCTAAACAACTCGTATCAAAGGTCTTAAGATCATACACGCAGATGTTTCCCTAACATTCTCAATTAGCGGTTCTGAAACATCAGGTTACGCCTGCGGTTCTCAGAGAAACAATAAATCACCAAACTCAAGCTGTAAAGGGACAGAGTGATGGAGACTCGCTCACGGTCCTCTTTATAAAATAAAGCTTCATCTATGATAATGTTTTAATCGATTAAACTCACATTTGTCATTAATCAAATGAATCATTTTCAGATGAAGACGACACTGTAAACATTCGTGTTGTAGTTATGCAGCTAGATGCAAATTACTTACTGTCATTTATTGACAACAGTTTGTTCAAAGATAAATGAACCTTTACAGAAAAATAATCCACATAAACCTTTTTCAGTTGTTTTTCTAATTGGGGTTCCCAGAATGCTTTGCATGAGGCTGTAAAGATAAACACTTGTTCATGTTTAATGTTTATTTATCTTTGAACAAACTGTTGCCAGTAAATGACATAAATGTAAATCTACAGTAAGTTACTGGCAAACTGCTGCAGTAATACTGTCATTTCCACAGAAATGTTTTACAGTCTATGGATTGTTTTCAAATTAGTCAATTTATTCATCTTTCACCCTATTCAAACATTTTCTCATAAAAAAAACTCGGTCCTAGTTAACTGCGTGCCCGGATGCTGATCTATACCATCACTGAGGAAAAACCATTTGTCATTGTACTTCACACAAAATTGTACATTTTTGGAAATTCCATGAAAAACAAGAAATGCTGGTTAGGTAGGTTTTGAGGCATGCTAGATGGATTGTTACTCTGGTCATGAGCATCTTAAACCAGCACATTACCGGCTCATGAAAAGCTTAAACCAGCTCTTGACCAAACCAGCCACCATGCTTTAAAACTTAGCCTACCAGCATCAGATGCTGTTTTATTCAACAGGGTTGAGATCTTTACATGATCTGAAAGCTGAATAAACAAGCTTTCCAACAATGTGTGGTTTTGTTAGACTAGGACAATATTTGGCCGAGATATTTCAAACTCTGGAATCTGAGGGTGCAAAAAATCTAAATATGGAGAAAATCACCTTTAAAGTTGTGCAAATGAAGTCCTTAGCATGGCATATTACTGACAAAGATAAAGTTTGAATTTATTGACAGGAGGAAATCTTATATGGCTCATGATCTTTAGCTAATATCCTAATGATTTGTGGCATAAAAGAAAAATGGATCATTTTGACCCATACAATGTATTTTTGGCTTTTGCTACAAATATTCCCACGACTGGTTTTGTGCTCCGGGGTCACAATAATCCACATACACAATATTCAGTCTTATTTCTAAACATCAAGCTTTCGTAGTCAATTCAGTCAGATTCAGTATATTATGTTCTAAAAATAAAATCACGCCGTCTATCTATTAAACATGTCCATAGAAAGAATTTAGTCAAACTTGGCAGACAGAGAGAAGAAACTATAGAGCAGCTGTTATACTTGTGTGTGTTTTTCCATACGGCTGAAGAGACTCTGGACTGATGAATTTACCAGCTCAGATAAAACTAAACACTTTCTCATTTCCTCCATAAAGTATAAATGCTCGACAACACAACAGACCTCAGCACGGAAACGCTGTTACACACCGGAGGAACATTTGTCCTCAACTCTCTTGGTTTTACAGTAAGGTGAATTGAATGAGCATCCGTCTCTTGTTTTCCAGCCCTTCCCTCGTGAACCAATCAAAGAGCACACGGCATTCCGTACAGATCCGTAAAGCATACAGCCGCTCCACAATCACATGCTGATGCTGACCATCTCACGCTCGGTCTGTAAAAGTCAAGAGAAATAAAGTTAAACGTTTCGCAGGCACTTAAAAAACACTTTCTCACGTAAAATCATCAAACACACGATTCAGAGTTCAGACAGTATGACGACAACATCGGGACGTGTTTATGTGTTTAATGACCTTCAAGGTCATCTCTATACTTCAGGTCAACATAACATACTTTCATTAGAAACACACATTTAACATTTTACATGATCCTTTATTCACTTCACTGCTGGAGTTGACAGAAATACTGTGTTTACATTCTTCAGGCACATGATTCGTGGATCAGGATTACTATCGGACCGTCAACATTAAACTGAGAAGCCGCATGAAAACATTTAAACACGTCACATGTTTTCACATTCTCCGTGAGACGAGTATTTACAGGAGGTCACGTGGATCACAACACCGTCCATCTGCAAACCATTACCACCCGAGAACATAACTCGCCTTCAACTTCACATATGCTGTCAGCACCATCAGCGACGAGAATGAGAATCTATGTCATGTTTTTCACGTAAGTTATCCATAGACCAAGACAAGACAACAACAAAAATAAACCAAACTCGAGACAGATTCTCTTAAAATGAAGCCTAAAGCCCAATGCACACTGAGAAAACTGAATATGACCTCATGTTGTGCCAATCGCATTTACACACAGCCTCCCATATTTTCATCCGTCATGAAATAATTCGGTCAAGGTCCATTTTCATGCGTTTTTCACACCCGTAGCGAGCATTTCGTTTAAATGTGCACCAAATATGAAAAATCGCATACGAAAATATCAGACTGTGTGCGCAAAGATCTTCATTTGTTTAAGTATTTCAGGATCACAAATACGTCGTTTCCAGTGTTCATCGTATATTCAGCCTCACACCGATCATGTATAATACTTTTCTTTCCTGAAACACAAAAGATGACGATAGGCAGAACATCTGAGATTCTGTTGACCACACAATTTGAAACAAGTTTAAGAAACAACCCCGAAAGTGACATGACGCACTGACCATCTAAAGCTATTAGAGAAGAGAGAGATATGAAATAGAGAGACGAGAATAGAAAGAATAAAAAAGGGAGGAGATTAGAGACTCTTTTATCTGACTTTTTGGACTTCAAAACAGAGAAAACACTCACGTCTTTCTCACACACACACACAGATCTGAAGATTCTTACTGGAAGTCTCATGAAAACGTAAATCTGAAACAGAAGAAAAAGACTTCACACTCCAAGGAAAATGTTATTGCTGAGATATTCCTGTAGAAGTACTAATATCTTTCATTCCCAAACACACACATGCCAGTAATATATATACCTGAAATACACTGGATACAAGCATGAATGTCCTTTCCAATGTCCAAGAGTCTGTGGACTCAATAAATCACTTTACTTCCAGAAAATATCCAAAGAGGAGAAATAAAGACACATGTGATTGAGTCGATTTATAAGATGTAATAGATCATTTGGTCTTGAGGGAGTCTTTTCACATTAAAACGTATTTTTCTTTGTCGCAGATTCTATATATTCATTTATATCTATAAAAATACAGCGGCTGGAAAAATGAAGAGAGCATTCCAGACGTTCACTAAATCATCATTTCTAGACGTATTGTGGTCATTTCAGTCCAGTGTCTTTTGAATTTCAACAAAGTCAAACCTCAGGAGAGCAATGTGCAAGACTGACAGCATGACAAGACACATGAAAACTGGGATCAAAACCCACGTGATCCTATAAAAATACATTTTCAACTTTTTATAATGTAGAAATATGACCGTTGTGTTGCTTGAACTTGTTTTTCTTTGCAGTATTTGAGTTCTGAAATACACAGAGCATCTTTTCTGTTGTTTCACCTGCTTCTCCAGATTCCTTTCCTGCAAATAAATGCAAATAAAAACAAGATTTTCATTTGAAATATTGTTAGTAGTTCACAGGATGAAGCAAAAATGATCATTTTACCAAAACACCTAGAAATAGTACATTCAGAAACACTGAAAATACTTTTGAAATGGTCTCATAACTTTTCTTAAGATATTTTATTATTTAGTAAAGACTTCTGATTTTGCAAATGTAAGCGCAGTTGTGAGAGAAGACTAGTGTTGTCAGACGTTTCCTCTCTATTTAATGTCAAGTGAATTTCATGCTGTTAAAGAGAAGCCCCTGAGCTATTAAAACCATTTTTCTGTCAAACTCCAACAACTGGAGATCAAACAGATTTTAAAAGACTGATGTCCTGTCTGACACCTATAGTATAAAGCATCTCTCTCTCTCTCTTGATGCTTTCCTCCGTGCAGTTAACGCTCCGATTGTCAGCCAGCAGGAAACAACGTAATGACGTATAAGTTGGAGAAAGCCGAGTCTTCCGGTGTTTCCCGGCAGCTCAGAGCTTCTGTCTTTCATACGGAAGACGTTCGGCCCCGAGAGAGAGTTCACACCCCTCCGTCAGCCCTCACACTCTACTTAAAGCTGCTCGGAGAAATGTCACACGTCTACTGATGACCAACCCACGTCTGTGGCATAAACCTGAACTACAGCGTTTCATCTGGACGCATCTCCAAACAGTGCATCAATTGATAAAGGACCGAATAATCATGATCATGCGATCGATCCTCAAACAACACGCACACAGGAAGGTTCTTTCTATAAATGTGAATGTAGTGATGAGCGAGGGCCGGTCTCTCGTGATTAAAAGGGCATTGGGCTGATAAATGTCTGTGTCTGGCTCACCTGTGGTCCGGATGCTGTAGGGAGAAGTCTTTACGCCGCCGGGTCCACAGACGTTAACGTTCAGCAAATTCCTCTGACAGTAAACATTTGTTGGGTGCACGAAACATCAGCGGCTGTGAAAAATTAAGAGCAACTGAAGCGAACAGTTCCGGCAGGGAGGAAGTGTGTATTTCTGTCCTGTGTGGATGGCTGTGAATGTCAGAAAACGGAAGTATATGGTTTTATATTTAAGAGATTTCACTGTGAAAACACTGAATCTACTGAAAAAATATAAATATTTTATATCAACGCACCATTACTACTACAGACATGACTGACCATGCAGATGAGCAGAGCTGTGA